>NC_052358.1:14267349-14472847 GCF_009727055.1 Benincasa hispida
AAAAAAAAAAAAAAAAAAAAAAAAAAAAAAAAAAACTGCAGAAGCAGCAACCAACCACCTACAAACCAAAAGAAACTAGCAACAACCCAAACCCATTAAACATAAAAAACAACCAAACACAAACCCAGGACACCATACACCACTGACAAAGAACCACAAGGGAGACACCATACAAGCCAAAACCAACTCCCCCTTGGTTAACAGAAAAAGAAAATTATGAAGTAGGCCCTCGAGAAGTAGAGGCACCATCAGCTGTGGGTAAAGACAAGCTCAAAAAATGCACCAAAGAGTCCACTGTGGCACGAAGATTAGTAAGAGAACGAATAATTCCACTCAAGGTTCTCGATTAAGAAGAAATAACTTGAAGAATGCAATTTCCAAGATCACACAGAATCAGAAAACCACCCTGGGAACATGAAGATCAGTAGGTAATGACATGTCATCAGCCTTGGGAGGTTGAATGTTGTGAATAATGTCAGACACATGTGACCCTTGATAGAGCTTGTAACTGAGATTTATACAATGAGCTTCAGGACTAGGAGCTTCATTAATGGACAGAATAGAGGAACACTGAGACAACATGATAGCACATAAGAGACAAGGAAAGCAGATAGGGAGCTTAATAGCATAGGAATCAACGTGGCGCAACAACTGGTTGTGAACAAACACTTCAAAATTAAACTGTGAGCTAGTCTCAATTTGATACAACAAGCTAGCAAGGGAAGGGGACATTCCAAAGCTATGAGTAGAAGAGCACCAATTGGCAATACCGTTCTTATAGAGAATAACATACTTCACACTCAAGGTAGCAATGGGTAGTTGACCAACTTGCGGCCAAGTAGAGCAAGTTCCTCCAGTCAATTCAGACACCAGATCCTCGATAGATGGGAGAGGTTTACCAAGAGTAGCACCACCTTCGCGATTAAGAAAAGCATCGATAATGGCAGGAGAAACAGTAAAGAAAACACCTCATACATATACCTTCATGTACTCATCACTGCTTTGATTATCAAACGAAGATGGAAGATTAACAAAAAAACTCACGAATAAGACGAGGATAGAAAGGACCAAGTTGAATGACAATCTTCAGCAAGCCAACTTGATCATTGAGCTCCATTATAGCTAGACAAGATCGAGTTTTATCAGAGACATTCTGTTCATAAGCAATTCTTTGTCGAACAACATATTTCCAATTGCACACATTTTCCTCACAATGAAAGGATACCCCATCGATGGGAACAGAAGGAATATTCTGAGGGATCTTACGGCGACCAATACTGTTAACCCTCGTTGAAGCCACTGTAATATCTTCTTCATCAAAGATTAAAAGGGAAGATACAACTGAGTCAGAAGAACCAGAATCTTCAGGGAAATGCGACTATCTAGAGGGAGTCCGAGTAGAAGGACCAGGGTGTTGAGATTGGTGTCCTAAATCTCTTTGTTATTCTCGTAGTTTGTAAATATTGTATAAACAAATTGTTATTAATAAAATAATTGTTATTTTATGAACATACACTTAATCCAATAAACTAAGATCCTAGGTTATTTTATGTAATTTGAACATGTATGTAGAGACATACGGGTGGATCATGTTTAAATGATAACTTAAACAATCTATAGTAGATGGATAAGGTTGGGTACCTTATCCTGGTGACACTAGCGATACAACCTACTTTGTAGATGTTATAAGTGAAGTGCTACAAGTGATCTGATCTTGATCATTCATGTGGAGACATATGAGCAGATGTATCCTATACAAATAGTTTGTATAGAACCGGACCACAAAATGACTAGTCTCATTATATAACGCCGTTAATAATAGAGACTTACATTTCATGAGGATGACCATAGATGACATGACCTCAATTTTGAGTGAGTTGTGAACTCCTACCTATAAAGGCGGTCCTTTGATTTGTATGGGTGAGAGTGGCCAGAATGCCAACTCAATATGCCTACCATTTTGGGGATTCGTCTGATTGGGGAGCTGGGAACACATCCACACAAGACAGAATGCACTCCTTCCTTAATATCGGGGTAAGTAGATAAATTACTCCTTTAAGGGCTAATTTCGGGGCTTGAACATTGTGCTACACTCTCTCTTGGCCCGAGAGGGACTTGGTCATAGTTGGACTATGACTTATTGTTTATTAGAGGGATCAATGATACTTAAAAAGTTAGATGTAACTAAAAGGGCAAAACAGTAATTTTGGCCCAATTGTACTTATGAGCAAGGGTCATCGCACTGTTGACTGGTTATATCTAATGGACATAGAAATATATCTATAGTGCAAAGAGCGCAACTGTCTGTCTTTAGTGGAGTGATCGTATGTTGGGTAACTTAATTAAAGAGTTTAATTAATTATCCAAGTACCATTGGAGCTTTAATCTATAGATCCATAAGGTCCTCTGTAGCTCAACAGGGATTATTGAGAATTAATTTTAGATTAATTTGAATTGTTCAAATTAATTATATGTGATATAGTTAATTAAATTAATTATATGTGATATAGTTAATTAAATTAATTATATGTGATATAGTTAATTAAATTAATTATATGTGATATAGTTAATATAACGTATTTGATACATTATAATATAAAGTTTATTTGAGAGGAATTAAATATTTGAATATAATTAAAATATTAATTATATGGATGAGATTTATATAATTGAATTTAGTATAAATGTGATTTATATTAAAAATCATAAGTAATTGAGAGAATTAAAGCTATAACTTATATTATGTTTGATACGATATAAAAACTATAGGTTATATTTTATATTTGATATAACATATCACACACATATATAATAAGTTAGTTATTATATATATATATTAATTAATTAAATTTATTTTATTTTATTTTTAATTTAATTAAAGGGAGGGAGTTACAACTCCCTTTCTTTAATTCTCTCAAATCAATCGTGCAGAAGGGGGAAGTTGTGATTGATGTTTTCATTTTTTTTTCTTCTTCCTCTATTTTTACCGAGAGTTTCCTATGGCTTTTCTCTAAGAAAGATACAGAGAAGAAAAAGTTATCTTCTCCCTCTCATCCTCTCCCCCATTCCAAAAAGTGCATAGCCCACCACTCCCGCCAAATTCTTAATCCCAAGAGAATACAGAAGGTTCTCAAGTGGTGGTGCCTTGATTTAGGATCTTAATTTTTGAGTTCCAGATCTAGATTAAGGGAATTCGTGAAAACCATTTGGCTTCAAAGGTAATCCTCATTCTTCCCTAACTATTATGTTTTAAGCATGCTGTAATTTATCTTATAATGCATAATTTTGTTATGTTCTGTAAAATTTCATGATTATGTGAAAAATAAAATTTGGACCGATTCCCACGTTTCCACACAAGGATATTCATCAGTTTCCTTCATAGGGTGCTAATACACAGAACCTATCTTTCTCCTTTTACGCTTGTCTAATTGAGCAAGCACAACATTATCATCAGATGAGTATGAGTCAATCTTGTTAATGTCATTTAAGATCAAGCCAGTATCAACATTGGGATTCACATGGGCAGCAACTTCAGCGGTAGAAGGATTCACAACTAGGCCATTTATAGAAGGATTATGAGTATCTGTAATCGGGGCACTCATATTGTTCACAACAGAATCAACATCATTCACACAACCACTAGAGTCTTGAATGATCGGGGGTAATAAAACAGTAGAATCCTCAACAACATTCATATTGTGAGGATATATTTATGCGACCATAATAGGCACACAAGGATCTAAAGGGCCAGACAAACCACAATAAAAAACAACGGAAGGTGAAAACCCAGAAAAATCAGCGGTAATATTTTGCTCAGGAGATACATGTTGGGTTGTATGTCCTAAAACTCGTAGTTTATAAAATTAAACATATTCTATATGCAATAAAGATATTATTGAGGTTTATTCGATAAGTTATTGAATATATAAATGGCACTTGTAAAGCCTAAATCCAATAAACTAACGAACTCCTGACTATAGTATGAATACTTAGACCTTATGTGGAGACATAAGAGAGGATCAGGTTTTAGTTTATAGCCAAAACGATATAAGGATAGGGTAGGGTTGGGTGCCTTATCTTTGGGATACTATAGATGCGACCCGCTTTGTATTTGATACAAATGATATCCTAAAATTGTTCATGTGGAGATATGCGAGTGAGAGGCATTCTATGCAAAAGATGTTTTCATAAGACTAGACCACGAAATAGTAACTTTTTCTTTATAACTACTGTTTACTGTTAAAACTGACTAATTCAATCTAATGGCCTAAGGTAACTTGATCTCAATCTTGAGCTGATTATGAAATCTTGTTTATTTGGGATTATCTTTTAATCTGCATGGATGAGAGTGGCTCAACAGCATCACTCAATAAGCCTCCCATTTTGAGGGTAAGACCGGGTAGATAGTTGGGGACATAGTCTTGCAAGATGGAATTCGCTCATACCCGCTTCAGGGTTAGTAGATAGGTTGTTCCCTTAATTATTGACTTCTAGGTTTGAACAAAGAGTCTCACCCTCTCTATGACTGAGAAGGACTCAGTATATTGGTAGAACCATAAACCAATTGTTCATTAGTGGCTCAAGACTTAAGGAGCAAGATGTATTATAGGGGTAAAATGATAATTTTGACCCAACTGTTAATACGAACAACCTGTAAAAGATTGACTTACAGATCATGGTTAAATCAAGTGGATAGAAATATATTTATAGCGAGGAGAATGCAGCTATTGGGCTTTAGTGGAGTGACTTGGTAGTTAATGAATGTTGATTAATTTGATTTAAAGAGTTTAGCCAATATCTTGGATTGTTAGAGCTCACGATATGTAGGTCCATTAGGTCTCCCTACTAGCTCACAAACGGACTAAACCTTATAATAGCGTGATGAGAAAATTTGAAACGTTCAAATTCGAATTAAGGGAATCCTTAATTTTATACGATATAATTATATGTTTAATTATCGAATTAAACGAAATCGGAGAATTAGAAAAATATTTAAATATGATTTAAATATTAATTACATAAATAGAGATTCATGTTTGAAGAATTGGTGTTTAATTAATTTAGAATTAATTTCTTTTACCATTAACTATTGGAATTAATTTTATTTAAAATTAATTATATATAAAACTAACTATTGAATTATGTTAGAATAAAGTTTCATTTTTAATTTTGAAAATTGTGATTTCAAATTAGATTGATTTCAGTGTAAAATCAATTTAAAATGGAAAAACATGTTTTATTGGGTTTTTCCCACACTGAACACCTATATTCGACCCAAAATATTCTAGTTGTGGTGTCAAATCTTGGTGCAAAAGAGTTGCATGTTGATTTTGATTAAAAATGTAATTCATTTTGCTGAGAAATAAAGGCTGCATGCTGAAATTTGAAGATGAAGAATGGTTCTTCTTCATACTTGAAAAAACCAGAAAAATTCTCTAATACCTTTGATTCACCCTCATATTGGAATCTACCTTCAAATCTAAGGTCCTAAAGAATAGTAGGGAAGATCAAGTGGTAGTTTTCAAGCATTGGAATGAAGAATTCAATCGAAATTACAGCTGGAGGAGGATTCTTCAAAAGTATAATACTAAAACCTTATTTTTGAAATGTGTTCATGCATGCTTGTTTACTCAAATTGATGTAGATACAGTGCTTATTGATTATGACTGCTTCTACTCATTGCATGCTAACTCTAACAATAGATGCATAGAAGTTTGGGAGACATCATGCTCAACAAAATTCACGAAAGACACAGTCATATATAGAGGATTATCAATATGAACAGATGCAAGCGAATCCAAACCACCAACATATGGCACAATAGCAAGTGGCCCAATGTCAACATTTTCATTGGAATCAGCCACATGCACATGATTCTCAATATGATCAAGAGCATCAGAAACATTACCTTGATCAACATGTAGATCAGTTGGAGTAGAGGAATGTGAAGAAGTTGCACGCGCTCGTTTGGGGAAGGAAGAAGAAGGATCTCTCATGCGAACCCCATAAGCATTAACCCTAAATAACGAAGCATCCGAAAAACCACCATGAGATCATTTTGTCGACTTGTGAGGGTTCAATAGGGGAGCTCGAGCATTATGAGCACTGCTTTTTATGTTGACCATGATGGAGCAAGAAAGCACAAATGAGAAATGATAAAGCAAAGGCAATCAGAATTCAACCCAAGTATACCAGAAGAACAGACGAGAGGAACAATATGAGGAAGATGAGAAACCTCCATCCAATTTAAATGAGAAAAATCGAGCTATTTAAAAATCGTGATAAAGAGGACATCCATCATGGGCTGAGAAGTCAAACTGACGACCCACGTTCTCCAATATTTCATAACTGACGTTAAGTGCTACATATTCAATTTACACAAACCAAGAGTAGCCCTCAAGGATTCAAAAGTAACGGTATTAAGGGCTTTTCTAAAAATGTCAACAATCTTGTTATTCGTTCAAACATGTTAAAGAGAGATAACTTTATTTTCAACCAGTTCCCAGATAAAATGATGTATGATGTTGATATGCTTGGTGCGACTATGTTGAACCAGATTTTTTCATATGTTGATGGTACTCATATTATAACAGTATAATGTCATGACATCTTGAAAAATGTTGTACTCAACAAACATCTGTTTCATCCACAGTAATTGAGCACAACTATTCCCTACAACAATATATTTAGCCTCGGCAGTAGATAAGGGTACAAAGTTCTGCTTCTTACTAAACCATGATATAAGATTATTTCCCAAAAAGAAACAGTCCTCTGACGTGCTTTTTTTGTCTTCTGTGCACCCCACCCAGTTAGCATCACAATAGCCTACTAGAATAAGATTTGTATTGAAGGTATATAGAAGACCATAACCATCTGTCCCATGCATATATTTAAGAATTTTTTTTCACATTGGTTATATGGCTAGTTCTAGAGTTGGATTGATATTGTGCACAAACCCCCACAACAAAAGCTATATCAGGCTGACTCGCGGTAAGATATAATAAGCTTCCAATTATACTCCTATAGAGATTCTCATTGACATGATCAACATCGAAATCTTGTGTAAATTTGGCATGAGTAGCAGCTAGGGTATGTTTGGCTTGAGCTTTATCCAAACCGAATTTTTTTACCATATTTTTAGCATACTTCTCTTGAGATAGGTAAATACCTTCTTCCATTTGCTTAATTTGTAACCCAAGGAAGTATGTAAGCTCTCCCACCATACTCATCTCAAATTCACCTTTCATTTGATCAACAAAGTTGTCTACCATGCTCTGGGGCATTCCACCAAAAATGATGTTGTCAACATAAATCTAGGCAATAATGAATTTTTTAGCAACCTTTTTGATAAATAAAGTCTTATGTATTCCCTCTTGAGTATAACCATTATGAAGGAATCAAATTCCCCTAGAAGTAGGTGAACGCCTTGCATTTAGACATTCGATTTTTATGTAAACAAAAACAGTAAAATAAAACATGCATTTGTAGGATAAACATTCAAACAAAACAGTGAACATGCCAGAAAAGAGGAAGAAGAGAAGAAATCAAAACTCACCTTTGTTGATTCTTCTAGCTTTCCTCTTCCACCATTATCAATGATCTCGAACTTCTCCAAGAAAAAGGATAGCACCAACAACGTTACCTTGTTATTCTCTAGGATTTCAAAAAAAATTGGAAGAGTGGTCTCTAAGAACTTTTGAGGAGGAAAATGGTAGAGAATTTCTAGAGAGAAGTTAGAGAAAAGGTAGAGGCTTGTCTAAAAAAAAACTTCTTGCCCTAAATGGGCTGTAAGGATATATTTATATGGAGAAGGGTTAACTCTTTCTCCAAAATTTCTCTTTATACCCTTAGTGCTAATTAATTAAATAACTCTTATTTAATTAATTGGCATATTAATTAAATAACCATATATTAGATCCTATTTAATATACATTTATTTAATTATAATAAATATCATATATTTATACTAAACTCCAATCTCCATTATTTCTTAATCAATTAATTAACCATTAATTAATCAATTAAATAACTATATTAAATCATATTTAATATGAAGTTAATTAACATATAAATATCACATATATTTATATGTGTACATCTTTTTATGAATCTAATTCATATAAATTTAATATTTGAATCTTATTCAAATATATCTCTCTTAAATAATTTGGATTATAAATCATATCTATAATTAACCATTATATATTAATGTCATCAATATAAAATTTCCTCATTTGATTTGAGCAATTTAAATCATTCCTCATTACTACCTCATTACTATCCTTTAGTTAGCTAACAAGGGACCTTATGAGCCTACAGATTAGAAGCTTCATTGATATGAGATTAATTGATTAAACTTCTTTAATCCAATTAATCAATATTCATTAACTATCTATCACTCCATTAGAGATCGATAATTGCACTCTTCGCAGTATACCTTTCACTCCACTAAAGATCGATAGCCGCACTCTTCAGACTGTAGATATATTTCTGTATCCATGGATATAACCAATCAACAAAGCGATGACCCTTTACAAATGCTCATAACTATAGCTGGATCAAAATACCGTTTTACCCGTACAGTTACATCTAACTCCTTACGTACCTCTGATTCCTCTAATGAACAAACAGTTTACAGTCCAATTATAAACTAACACCTCTCGGGCCAGTGAGAGTTCAATGTCTCATTGTTCAAGACCCAAAACCAACTATTAAGGGAACAATTTATCTACTTTTCCAAAAAATAGGAAGGAATGAATTTCATCTTGTGTAACTGTGTTTCCAGTTCCTTAATCAAACAAATCCCCAAAATGGAAGGCTTATTGAGTCGACTATCATGGCCACTTTCACCCATATAAATCAAAGGACCGCCTTCATAAACAGGAGTTCACAACTCACTCAGGATTAAGGTCAAGTCTTCTATGGTCATCCTAGTTAAATATTAGTTTCTTCGAGTAACGGTGTTATAAAGAGAAACTAATTATTTCGTGGTCCGGTCTATGTATAAACTCCTTTATATAAGATACCTCCGCTAACATGTCTTTACATGAACAATATGGTTCATATTGTTTGTAATACTTACATCCGCAATGTTACCAAGATAAGACACCCAACCGTCATCCATTTACCGTTGACCTTTTAGATTTTACTTGAACATGAACCACATGTATGTCAACCACATATTGTTCAAGTGATATAACTTTGGATCTTAGTTTATTGAATTGAATTAATGTTGTCTAAATGTAAAATAAAATACTTCTAATTTTATTAGATAAATAATTTATGTTAACAAAACTACAAACCACGAGATACACTAGATTTAGGACATCAATTCTAACATAATCTTAGTTAGAAAATCTGCTAATCTATCATACCAGGCCCGTGGAGCTTGTTTAAGACCATAGAAAGCCTTCTGAAGTCGGTACATATGTTGTGGATAAGATGGATCAATAAATCCTTTGGGTTGTTCCACAAAAACTTCTTCATTCAGATGCCCATTCAGAAATGTACTTTTAACATCCATTTTGAACAATTTGAATCTTAGAAGACCTGAAATTCCTAGTAGCAAATGAATAGTTCAAGACGTGCCACAAGAGCGAATGTCTCATCAAAATCTACTCCTTTGATTTGGGTGTAACCTTGGGCGACCAACCTCGATTTATTTCTAGTAACAACTCCATGTTTGTTAGATTTATTCTTGAACACCCCCTTTGTGTCAAAGACGTTAACATTCTTAGGACAAGGAACAAGAGTCCATACCTGATTTTTGGAAAACTATTTGAGTTTTTCTTACATGGCACTGATCCAGAACTCATCTTTTAGGGCTTCATTCACATTTTTAGGTTCCATTAGAGATGTAAAGCATACGTTACCAATCATCTTCAAGTAGTCAACACTGTCTTTCTTATGAGTTGTAATTCCAAAGTTCAGATTTCCGATGATACTGCTAGGAGGATGAGCCTTCTATATTCTAATAAATGGGCTTGGTTTACAATATTCAGCTCCACACTTGCTGGACTCACCATCTTTTGAGATACTAGGTACATAATTCCATTACATAAGTCCTATTTCCTTCTTCCCTCACGATTAGACAGAATATAACAAATGCTACTGAAAATATGGAAGTACTTCACATTTGGTTTTCTTCCTTTCCAGAGTTTATAGATAGTGACATCAGTGCCTGGACAAAGAGAAACCCTATTATGAATGTGGCATATTGTATTCAAGGCTTCTGCTCAGAAGTGTAGAGGAACCATCTTGGCATGCAGCATGGCATGGGCCATTTTTTATAGCGTACGGTTCTTCCTTTCAACAACTGCATTTTGCTGAGGAGTAATAGGAGTTGAAAACTCATGTAAAATCCCTTCAGAGGCATAAAAATCAGCAAAGTGAGAATTCTCAAATTCCTTCCCATGGTCACTTCTAATCCATATAATATTCTTCTCCTGTTCGCGTTAAATTTGTAGACATAATGCCTGACATACTTTGAAGGTGTTTGATTTTTCTCTAATAAATATTATCCATGTAAGTCGAAAGAAGTCATCCACACAGACCAAAATATACCGCATTCCACCCAAACTCTCGACTTGCATGGGACCCATAAAGTTGAAATGCAATAATTATAATACTCTCCTCAAACTACACTGAGCAACTTTCCTTATCTAAGGCTTTGACTTGTTTTCTGACTTGACATTCACCACAAAACGACTCAGCTTCAAGATACAGAGGTGGTATCCCACGAATGGCTTCCTCAGTGATGGCCCTTTTGATTGATTGAAGGCTTATGTGACTAAGATGTTTATGCCAAATTTCAGCTTCACTAGTTTTAGATGAATGACAAACATCTGTAGACCTATCAGGAATATAGTGATAACAACTGTCTGAAGATCGATCACCCCACATCACAGTCATGCTTTTATCTTCTTTTACTAAGCATTTGTCTTTGGAGAAGCTCAATTGATACCAATTGGGATTATCCACTAAGAATTATGGTAGAGCAGTTTATGAATGTCTACGCGGTGGACTTGATTTTACTGAAGATGATGAAAACGTGAATTCCCAACCATTTATACGTTAGAGAGACCGTTTCTTATTTTGTGCGAAAGCATTTTATAAACCACAGGCTAAAACAAGTGAAATCAAGGGACATTATTTGAATGCTACTGCAGGTACATGTGTAGAAATGATGAGATGAAAAAGGCTGTAATAAACCTACAAAAACATTCAAAATGTATATGATTAAACCCAGGTATTGTAGACATTCTCTCATTTCCATCCCCAAGCATTTTATTTATTTTCCATTTATAAAAAAAAAAAAACTCATTATTTATGAAGGAGTTATATAACATGCAACGGAAGAATTCAGAATCAATAAACACTCTAACTACACTTAATTTGAGTTTTAAACATGCTACTCATTGGAAGTTCATAAGAGGGTTTGAGTTACACTTTACCTTTGAAGAAAACTCCACAAATTCAATAAGCAATCCAAAAAATTGAGCTTGAATCTTTAAGTAGACTACCACCAAGATCTTCTCTACTAATTTCAAGGAGGATTGTGTGGTGGAAACACTCAAATTGAGCTGAATTTGGATGAATTTGATAGAGGGAAGAGGGTAATTACTTCAACAGAGGTCTGGTTCAAAACACAACATGCATGGCTTAATTCTCAGTCTTAAGATTCAATTTATAAGCTCAAATGATGCATGGATATGGTACTTGCATGGAGGCTAGCTCCAGCTTCACCAATTTAATGAACTGAAAATAGATTTTGGTGATTAACCACTCAAATGAGATAGTGGATTTTTCTAAATTTGGAAATATCCACTAAAACTCATTTAATCATTTTTTTAATCAAAATGTTAAAAAATGATTTTCTATTTAAATAAACTATTTTATTTAAATATTTAGTTTTATAAAATTAATTCAAATTAATTGATTTAAATAAAAATAATTTTAGTATTAATTAAAACTTTTAATTAAATTATCAATTTAATATCTTAATATTAAGTTAATAAAACACTAATTACACTAATGTGATTCAATTTCATATAAATATATTTAAATCACAATTTAAATATTAATAGATTCTCCAATTTCGTTTAATTTCGATTAAATTAACCGTTTCAATTGTATCGTATACAATTAATTGAAACCCTAAAAATGAATTTGAACGTTTCAAATTCATAACCCTAATTTCAAATTTCATCCAACAATACTCAATTTATTAATCCAATTTATGAGTTAATAGAGGGACTTAATGGACCTACAAATCATGAGCTCCAACGATCTGTAATAAATTAGTTAAACTCTTTAAACCGAATTAATTACTATTCGTTAACTATCAAAGCACACCACTATAGCTTGATAGTTGCACTCTCCTCACTGTAGATGTATTTCTGTCCATTTTGACCATAATCGGTAAGTCGATCCTTCACATGTTGTTCGTATTTACAGTTGGGTCAAAATTATCATTTTACTCTTATAAATGCATCTTGTTCCTTAAGCTCCCATTGACCCTCTATCGAACAACTGATTCATACTACCACTTATGAATTATGTTCCTCTCTACCAAGAGAGGCAGAGCCCTGTTGTTCAAGACCAAGAATCAGCACTTAAGAGAACAACCTATCTGCTAACCCTATGACGGGTAGGAGTGAATTCCATTTTGCAAGGCTATGTCCCCAGCTATCTATCCGGTCTTATCCCTAAAATGGGAGGCTTAGCAATGTTGTTGGACTATTCTCACCTGTGCAGATCAAAGGATAATCCCGAATAAATAGGAGTTCATAATTAGCTTAAGATCGAGTTACCCTAGGTCATTTTTGTTTGAAATAGTTAGTTTAACAGTATACAGTCGTTATAAAGAAAAGTGACTATTTCGAGGTCCAGTCTTATGCAAACTCATTGCATAGGATGCCCCACTCACATGTCTCTACATGAATGATCTGTGGATCACATCATTTGTATTAGCATACAAAATGAGCCACATCCAATAGTGTTACCAGGATGAGATACCCAATTTCATCCATATACTTATACACCATTTAGGCTATATACTATAACTTGATCCTATTTATGTCACCACATAAAGTTAAAGTATTTATATTATAGTCGTGGATTTTTTTATTAGATTTTCATAATAGAATTCAATCTCAAAAATTTTATTCAATAAAATCTCGACAATATTTTATTGATAAATAGAATGTTTAACACGAAATTTACGAACTGCGAGTTTTATGACATTTCCCAACAATTTTCTTATTCATCATAAAATGGATTGATCCTGCATAGTTGACTAATGTTGATTAAGTTTTTTGTTAATCCTTCTACCAATATAACGTCACAAAAAATAGGAAGGCCAAGTTTTGACAGATCCCTTTTACCTAACACCTTTCCTTTTGCCCCATCTCCAAAGGTTACGTGTCCAGATCCATAGGCCTTTAACTCAGATATAAAATATTTTTCACCTATTATGTGTCAAGAGCACCCACTGTCAAAGTACCAATCTTTCTTAAATGAAGTGTGAAGAGATGTAAACGCAACATATCAGGAAATGTCTTCTCGAGATTTTTCTTTGATATGTCATACGAGTTTATTTGAACGAACACTTCTATTTGGATGACTTATGGATCACATTCTAAAGAACGAGTGTCCAGATGGTTTATATGTGTTTCTTCCATAGAGATATAGATAGAATGGGTGAATATGCCCACCCTTTCCACAGTAGTGACAACCCATTTCTTAGGTCCTACAGTTCACAGGATTTGCCATTGACACAGGGTCATTTGGGTCAATTCCAAACTTGTGTGCCTTTTGGGAAAAACAAAAATAATTTTTGAAGAGGAAGAATCAACTTTATGAGCAGAATTCCCATGTCTACTAAAACTAACAACCTTTCTATTAGCAACTTGCTTCCTTGTGGTAAGAATCTTGTTGAGATCATCAGTCCCTGAGTTTAACATTCATTAATAGACTTGGACATTGACTCCACCTGTAGTTGAGAGGACTTCAACTCCTTCTTCAATTTAGAGATTGTGCTCAGAAGACGGTGGTTATCCTCAATTAATTTCTGAATTCGATCTTTCTGATACTCTAAGACAAGTAGATCTTCCTCCCACTTTTCATAAACTTCTTCAAGAGATAGGTTTCCAAATTGAGAAACAATCTGACTGGATTCGCAACATGCTTCATTCATCTTCACATTAGAGATACTGCCACGCCAGATTCATCAATTGATGTGCAACCAATCAGAGCCTGAATCCCATCATTAGATCCATTACTTGTGCTTGAATCATCATCTGATAGTGTACCAGAGTACCCTTTATTCCATCTCCTTAGATAGTTGGGACATTCGGCTTGGAAATGCCTAAAACCTTCACATTTTTTACATCTGAAATTACGATCCCTACCAATTTGACTCTTGTTCATTTCCCTTTCATTTTCTCTTTTACTACCAAACAATTTAGATTACTAGGATTGATGTTACCACTGTTGTTTCTGACATGTGGTGAGTTGTAATGACCAAGTCGCTTATTCAACCATTTTAGAACTTTTCCAAATTTCTCGGTTAATAAGGAAAGAGTATTTGCAAGACAGATACTCTTCACTATCTTTCCCTTTAACCTAAGATAATTCCTTATTTGTAGTCGTCTGTAGAGCTAAGCCTTTACTTTTCTTATTAGTCTTTTCATCAAATGTCAATTCAAAAGTGGTAGGGATCCAAACAGTTCATCTACTTTCATAGTGGAAATATCATTTTCTTCTTCAATGGCCGTCACTTACATGTCAAACCACTTTGGTAAAGATCAAAGAATCTTTCGAATAAATTTTTCTTCTGACATTTTCTCACCTTAAGCAAAAGATTCGTTAGCAATATCCAGAATGCGTACATTGAAATCAACTATTGTTTCTTCCTCCATCATCTTTAGAGATTCAAACTTTGAGGTTAAGATCTGCAGGCGAGATATTTTTACTTTATAAGTCCTTTCGTGGGGAACTTCTAGGATTTCCCAATCCTTTTTGGAAGAGATACAAGCAATGATGAGACAAAAGATGTTCTTATCGACCCCATTAAAGATAGCATTTAGAGCTCGCAAATTTTCTAAGGAGGTCTTGTCCTCTGATTCGATCCAATTTTTCTCTGGTTTGTAGACGACTTTGCCACTTTCATCAATAGTTTGTGCATGTGTCCATCCGGTCACAACCGCTTTCCAAGTCTTATTATCAATAGACTTGAGGAAAGCAGTCATCCTGACTTTCCAATAAGAATAGTTAATCCCATCTAGCACGGGTAGTCTGGTCATAGATCTACCTTCTCTGATTGGTTCCATAAGAGAGAGTAAAAAGAACAAAAAAAAAAAAAAAAATGACAGCAGAACCTGCTCTGATACCAATTGAAAAGGAGTATCAATGATGTTTAAAGGTTGTACGTGGTTTGTAAATGAAGACAAAGTTCTCAAATTGCAAATAAAGACAAAGTGTTGTACGTGTGTTATTTTAAGTTTTAAAGTGCCAAAGTATCGTACAGGTGTAATTTTAGACTTTAGACATGTCCTATAACCCATGATGTAAAGGATAATGGTGGCTTGCAAATAGCAGTCTCCTAAATCTATATAAAAGAGACATGGTAGATAGAGAGGGAGCAGAAGTTTTTGGAGTGAGTCTTGTATGAGTTTCTTTTGAGTACTTTTTCTTGAGAAAAGGAAGAACTTGTACTTGTAAAATTTCAATAAAAGTTCTCATTTTCTCCAAATTCTTCCTCTTTGAATTACCGTTATCATTTTCAATTTTCAATTTTCAATTTCAAGTAAGTATCTTCTCAATTTGGATTTCCCATATTTTCCATTATTAAAATAAAATAATTATTTGTTTATTCCTTTTAATAATTCCAACATTATCATTATTTTGATTTTCAACAAATAATTTTAATTTTCACATTTACATCAATTTCCTCATACCACAATTCCCATCACACCACTCATTTCTACACATCGCCATGTGTCATCCATGCATCACTACCACATCTTCCTCATTGCCACCACATCGTCGTGTGTCACCTTCAAATGTGCCCATGCATTACAAAATATCCACCTTCATATATGTTTATTTTAATTTCCATGGCAAAATGATATCAGAGCCAAGTATCACATTAACGGTTTATTAGCCTTTGTCTTATATTATTTTAAATATCCTTTGTGATAATAAACAAGTTTTCTTAATTAATTCTATTGAATAGCACTTTGATAAACCTTGTGTTCCCGACAGTAGACTCGTAAGACCGTCGGTAAGCTTGGTGTTCTAGTGTTGTAGAATTTTAGCATATTGATTATACGTCACAACAGATAATTAGAATATTAATAAGATTTTAAGCTTTAAATTTTTATTATCTACATATACTTTTTAATTTCATTAAGTGATCCACATATACTTCAATCATTAATGCTTGATATTAAAGTTCTCAATATGAATTGGGAACCACAAACTGAATCCACTATAGGCATATTTCGAATACATCACAAATTGATGCATAAAAATTTATCCCCTAAAGCTCTCAGAACTTCTCTTAGAGATCAAACCCTTCTAATGGAAGCTAATACTGAATACTCAAATACTTTTACTCCAAAAATGTTATCTTGGAATAAAATTACTCATAATCCCAAATGGAATTTAGAAGATGCCTTTTATACCATTGATTGAAAATCCAAAAATTAACCCAAATTGTTGAAAATAAAGATGGAAGTGCAGAAATATAATTTCAATATTCAAGAATAGAACTTCCTAGATTTTCTACTACTTCTGAACCTCCCAAACCAAGTATTTCTGTAAACCTTCAAGGAGTGTGATTTGATAATACAATACCACTAAGGATCCAACTTTATCTCCAACTCATTCTGATATGCAAAATTTTAATCAATTAAATGTTATTTCCAAACCATTTATAATTAATAAAATAGAACTAGATAAAAAATTTTGGTCGGACAAAAATGAACTCTTAAGAAATATATTTTTTGAATCCCTTAACAAAATTGAACAAAGTGAGATTCATGATGAATATTACAAAACAATGGAAAAACTCAAAATAAATATACATTTCTTCCATTCGATGAAATACAGGATATATTATAAAAACATTACATCTCCTTCATATCAAACTATTAACACAAATACTTCTTCTCCCACATGGGAGACTACAACTCCTAAAAGATACATAACCTTGACATATCCTCCTTTAGAAGAAATTAAGTTTCAAAATAACAATGATCAAGAAGTAATAGCTTCCCCCTTCAAAATGATTGATGTACCTGAAAGCGAAACAAAAGTACCAACATTAAAAGATATTAAAAAAACAATTACAGAATAATTATTTTAATAAAATACATACAATATCCAACCAAGTGGAAAGAATAGAATCTAAACTTGAACTACAACATTATCCTATAAAATCACAACCTCAACCAATCAATAAAACAAAACATTTATTTAAACCTTTTGGGATTTTAGATAGAGATTTAAAATTAATTAATTTTTCAAGTAAAAAATCAAATAATATTTTAGACAAAATTAACCTTCAATTACAAAACCTAAACCTAAATTCATAAAAAACATCAAATAAAAATCAATATCAAAAGTTAATACCATAAATGAAACTCCTAGTGAAAATCATTCTGATATTCATAGACTAGAAGAAAATTTTGATAATAACCTAAAAGAACAATTTCAAAACCTTACCCTTCAAAGGATACCAAATCCTAGATACCCAAATTGAGAAATTATTATTCTAGACCATCTCTCCCTGACATGCAATATGACGAAAGACACGAATTAACCCAGGTTCAATATACAGGAAATGACATCTATGAATGGAATATAGATGACATGATTAAACATCCAATTCTAAACTTAATGCATGAGATGACCTAATTCGTTGCTTATAAGATACATCAAAATACAAACCATCAAATTGCTCAAATGCTAATTTTCGGAGTCACTGAAAATTTAAGAGGATGGTGGGATAATTGTGTATCTTCAAGTGTCAAAACAAGGTATAAATCAAACACAAGATGTTGTTGCAACTTTGATTTACACCATTACCAAAAACTTTATAGGAGACCTCGTTCAATTCCAAGAACGAAGTTTTAAAATACTTTCCAACCTTACTTGTCCAAAACTTCAAGATTTCAGATGATATAAAGATGTTTTTTAAAGTAAAGCTTACACCTAAACAGACTGCAATAATCAATATTGGAAAGAAAAATTCCTCTTAGGATTACAGAAATTATTTGCTGAAAAGGTACAGTAAACAATAAGACAAACTTATCAAGGTACAATTTCTTTTGATAATCTAACCTACGATGAACTAATTAACTTTATCAACAATGAAGGATTAGCCTTATGCACAGGCCTTAAATTAAAAGCAAAAATGAAAAATGGATTTCATAAGCAAAGGTAGGAACTTGGATCTTTTTGTACTGAATATGGTTATGAGAAAATAACCCAAGAAATTTAGAAGAAAATTTTACAGAAAATCGTACAGGACTCAAGGATATTTTCAAAATAACCAAAACAAACAAAATTCTAAATAAAAAAAAAAAGATTTAAAAATTATAAAACTACTAAGAAAAGAAAATAAATTACTTGTTATAAATATAGACAAAAAGGACACAAGCTCCCAACTATCCGATGAAAGGGAACATTAATAACTTAGAAATAAAAGAAGATTTAAAATTTTAGTTATTAAATTTATTAACACCTTTAGACCCTTACTCTTCGTTAGACATAAATGAAGAATCTTCTTACGACCAAATTTTTGAAATCCAAGAAAATTGCGATAATTCTAATTACGAAACTTTATTATCCTCTAATGGTAATCAAATAGAAACATGTACATGTAATAAAACTATAAATGTCATTTCAAGAGACCAAGAAATTCTTTGAAGTCATTAGTCAAATTGAAAGTCTAGAAATTAAAAAGGAATATTTTGAAAAAACTTAAAGACCTTAAACTTAAACAACAAAGTTTCCAACATTACAATTTTAAAGATTTATTTTCTTGTTTCAAACCTAAAAAAAACCAATAACTATTCTCGACCTTCAGGGAGAAATAAATACAATAAAAGAAGAAATATCTAATATTAAAAATGAAAATTCTCAAACTATATTTGAACTCTTCAAACTCAATAAATGATTGATCAACCTTCCACTTCTAAAAATCATGAAAACATTGAAATCAATAACAAAGCCAATGAAATTTCTCATAAATCTTTTATCAATCTTATCAATAAAGTTTTGGTACTCTATTATTAATCTTTTCATAAATAAAGAATAGCATTTAACTTCTAAATTTTTAATTGATTCAGGAATTGGTCAAAACTGTATATGAGAAGGTTTAATACCTACAAAATGCTTTGAAAAAACCTAAGAAAAATTACATGGTGTCAATGGTCAAAGATTCGCTACAAACTCTCAAATGCACATATTTGTAGTCAAGTATATTTTTTTTAAAAAATATCTTTATATTAGTTAAGGACTTAGATGAAGAAATAATAATAGGAACTCTATTTCTATCCTAACTCTATCCATTCTCGGTAAATGAGAAAGGAATAATCTAAAAAATCTTAGATCAAAATATTACCTTTAAATTATGTTTTATAATGGATATGTTGTTGCATACCAAACAAAAAGAACTTAATCAACTGAATACAAAATGTCTTAGTCTTCTCAAAATTTAACATGAAATCTGGATTTTGACAAATTCAAATTGCTGAAAAAGACAAGTATAAAACAACATTCAATGTTCTATTTGGACATATGAATGGAATGTAATGCTATTCAGACTAAAAAATGGCCCTTATGAATTTTAAAATATTATGAATGACATTTTAAACCCATAACAAGAATTCACTATTGTTTATATTGATGATGTTTTAATCTTTTCACAATCCATAGAACAACATTTTAAATATTTAACTATTTTAAAAAATAATTAAACAAAATGGTTTAGTTGTTTCTTTACCTAAAATAAACATATTTAAAAAAAAAAAGGTTTTTAGGATACGAAATTTTTCAAAGAAAAATAAAGCCATTTCAAAGATCGATAACATTTTCTAACAAATTTTCTGATGAAATCATCAATAAAAATCAATTACAAAGATTTTTAGGTTGTTTAAATTATATACGGACTGATGCAGTTAGAGTGGATCACATACGGACTGATGAAAATTTGGCATATCCTTTGACGAAATGACTGACTAGAGAAAAGGTTTTCAAAACCTCAGAAAGGATGGGACTCATGCCTATAGAAAGATGAATCATAGTGAGGAAAAACCACCCTGTAGACTAAAGATGCCAAGAAACAGGTTTAATGGGTAATAACTGATCACGAGTGATATATAGTAAATCATGCTAAACCAAACACAGAGTTCCATTCCTATGACTTAAAGTCTGAGCATGATATCCTGAAGCGTAAGAAAGGTTGAACTCAATTCTTAATGAGATCTATACTTATGACAAGTGGGGTACCTAGCTACAGGAGTACCTTTGATAGACTCACCTGTGTGAATGTGGAAGTGAGAGCCGCTTCCTATGGAGTTTTTAGGCAAACTCTCTAGAGCATTCACTAAACCAGGATACACGTGCAGGCCTTAAAGCACGAGCTTTCATACTGCACCCTAATAACACTCTATGTGAGATGCTGTTAGAGATAGAGTTCAAAACCAAGGGTTACTCTAGTATATTCTGAATCATCTACAATATGTAAAGGTTCAAGTCGTAAGACACTTTTGCTTATGTACAGTGTTGTATAGACTAAAACTGCTTGATGAAAATCTTTTCTCTCTTTCTCTTTTTGATTAAATTTCCAAGTGGGGGATTGTTGGATGAAAATTTAACTTTCAAAACAAGAGGGAACCAATTTTTTGGTAGAAGAATCCCACATTGAAAAATTTGGTGTTGGAAGCCTCCATTATGTACTCCAATCTTGAGTTTTGGGTTTGGGCCCCAAGGGGTACCCATGTTTTGGAGGGAATGAGGAGATAGACCAATGTAGGTTCGGTGGACGTCCCACGCATGCTGCCGTCCATCCAGCCTGTTAGGCGAGACAAGCTTTGATAATTAATTTTAATAAAAATATGTTTTTTTTTTATTTTTTTAAACCGAAAAAAAGAAAAAGGTCCGCTCCGGTTGCGCCTCATCCGCTCCACCATTTTGTCTGCACACGTTCTAAGGCGAAGAGCCTTTTTCGCTCCCTACAGTTCGACGCTGAAGGCCTATAAAAGACGTGGACTTCAGCAGTTCGAACAACACAATTCACAATTCATTTTCTACATTTCTCATTTTCATTTTTCTTCTTCTCTTCCATTTTAGTTTTTCAAGTAGTGGGTTTAGAAAGGATGTGTGTTCCGGTCGGTAACGGTGTATTTTCGATCGGGTTTCTTCAATTCATTTTCTTCACTTCTCATTTTCATTTTTCCTCTTCTCTTCCATTTTAGTTTTTCGAGCCGTGGGTTTAGAAAGGGTGTGTGTTCCGGTCGGTAACAGTGCATTTTCGATCGGATTTTTTTTGTTATTTTATTCTGGGGACGTCGTGACAATTTTCAAACCTACTTGCACACTTGGGCAAAGCCATGAAACATCTTAAAAAGAGCGAGCTCTGCGACTCAGCATATAACGAGTTTCTGTTTTGCAAGTTTTGCTCTTTGCTTGACCACCGTGCCTTGACCGTTTACTGTTCGTTGTTCTAAGAGTCCTGCCGTTTACAAAAAATTTAAGACATTAACGCCACATCATCAATGGACCTCAGTAACAACAATGACTATGATATCTGACCTCAACCGTCCATTCCGGTTCGATGGAGCGAAATTCAAGCGTTGGAAGCAAAAGATGTTGTTATTTCTCATCGTCTAGAAAGTTGTTGAAACTTATACCAGAGTTAAGCCGATCATCCCTTTAGAAGAACCAACTGAACAACAGATAAAAGAAACTGCTGACTAGGAGGAAAAAGACTTTCTTTATAAGAATTTTATTTTAAATGGTTTGACTGATAATTTGTATGACTACTACAGTACAATGAAGACAGCGAAGAAAGTCTGGGATACCCTGCAAAAGAAGTATGACACTAAAGAGGTCGGGTCGAAGAAATATGTTGTTAGCCATTATCTCAAGTTCCAAATAACGGATGACAAATCCGGGAGGCCCAATCTCATGAACTCCAGAAGATAGCCCATGAGATAATTACTAAAGGTATGCCTCTAGACGAGCAATTCCAAGTTGCTGTTATTATTGATAAACTGCCCCCTTTGTGGAAGGACTTTAAGAACACTTTGAGGCATAAGACCAAGGAGTTCTTCTTAGAGAATCTTATAACCCAGCTAAGGATCAAGGAAGAAGCTCGAAAGCAGGACCAGAGGGAGGAGGTGAATGCAGTACTTGGGAAACCCGCCTCTGCCGTGGTAAAACCTGACAAAAAATCTAAAAGGACAAAGAGGAAAGGTCAGAACCGTGGCTTCAGCAATCAGAACTAACAGAAAAAACAAAAGCCCCTTTTAGGAGAAATGGTACAGTTCCTCTGCTTTAATTATAATAAACCTGGACACATGGCTAGGAACTGTAGGAACAGGCGTCATCCTGCTGGTCAGGCAAACATGACAAAAGAACTGTTAGTCGCTATAATCATAGAAGTAAATGTGATCGGTGGTTGTGAAGGGTGGTGGATAGACACTGGCGCTATGCACCATGTCTGTCATGACCTTAGTCTTAAAACATATACTGAAACTAAGGATAAGAATATTCTATTGGGGGATCACCACTCCACGAAAGTTGCTGGAACCGGCGAGGTGGAACTGAAGTTTACTTCTGGGAAGACCCTCACGTTGAAGGACGTTCTGCACACTTCGGAGATAAAAAAGAATTTGGTTTCGGACTTCTCCTCAACAAATCCGGGTTTACTCAAACTATAGGGGTAGACCTATATACCCTTATAAAAAATAATGTATTTGTAAGGAAAGATTATGCAACTGAGGGAATGTTCAAATTAAATTTAAACCTTAATAAAATGAAATCTTCTGTGTATATGCTGTGTTCTATGAATATTTGGCATACTAGACTCTGTCATGTGAATAAGAATTTAATTAGTAACATGATTAGGCTAGAAATAATACTTAAGTTATCCACGAATGATTTTGATAAATGTGAGTTTTGTAGTCAGCCTAAAATTACTAAAACTCCGCATAAATTTGTACTTAGGAATTTTGAGCCTCTAGATTTGATTCATTATGATGTTTGTGAATTTAATGGCATCTTGACTAGGAACAGTAAAAGATATTTCATTACCTTTATTGACGACTGCTCTGATTTTTACTTTTGTATACTTGCTGAAAAACAAAAGTAATGCTTTTGATGCCTTCAAACTTTTTGTTTCTGAAATTGAGAATCAGTTTAATAAAAAGATTAAAAGACTTCGTAGTGATAGGGGAACCGAGTACGACTCGAACAGTTTTAATGAATTCTTTAACTCACATGGAATAATACATGAAAAGACCGCACCTTATTCTCCTGAAATGAACGGAAAAGCCGAAAGGAAAAATAGAACTTTAGCTGAGCTAGTAGTTGCTATTTTACTTAGTTCAAGAGCCATGTCTTNTAAAAAAACAAAAAAAAAAAAAAAAATGACAGCAGAACCTGCTCTGATACCAATTGAAAAGGAGTATCAATGATGTTTAAAGGTTGTACGTGGTTTGTAAATGAAGACAAAGTTCTCAAATTGCAAATAAAGACAAAGTGTTGTACGTGTGTTATTTTAAGTTTTAAAGTGCCAAAGTATCGTACAGGTGTAATTTTAGACTTTAGACATGTCCTATAACCCATGATGTAAAGGATAATGGTGGCTTGCAAATAGCAGTCTCCTAAATCTATATAAAAGAGACATGGTAGATAGAGAGGGAGCAGAAGTTTTTGGAGTGAGTCTTGTATGAGTTTCTTTTGAGTACTTTTTCTTGAGAAAAGGAAGAACTTGTACTTGTAAAATTTCAATAAAAGTTCTCATTTTCTCCAAATTCTTCCTCTTTGAATTACCGTTATCATTTTCAATTTTCAATTTTCAATTTCAAGTAAGTATCTTCTCAATTTGGATTTCCCATATTTTCCATTATTAAAATAAAATAATTATTTGTTTATTCCTTTTAATAATTCCAACATTATCATTATTTTGATTTTCAACAAATAATTTTAATTTTCACATTTACATCAATTTCCTCATACCACAATTCCCATCACACCACTCATTTCTACACATCGCCATGTGTCATCCATGCATCACTACCACATCTTCCTCATTGCCACCACATCGTCGTGTGTCACCTTCAAATGTGCCCATGCATTACAAAATATCCACCTTCATATATGTTTATTTTAATTTCCATGGCAAAATGATATCAGAGCCAAGTATCACATTAACGGTTTATTAGCCTTTGTCTTATATTATTTTAAATATCCTTTGTGATAATAAACAAGTTTTCTTAATTAATTCTATTGAATAGCACTTTGATAAACCTTGTGTTCCCGACAGTAGACTCGTAAGACCGTCGGTAAGCTTGGTGTTCTAGTGTTGTAGAATTTTAGCATATTGATTATACGTCACAACAGATAATTAGAATATTAATAAGATTTTAAGCTTTAAATTTTTATTATCTACATATACTTTTTAATTTCATTAAGTGATCCACATATACTTCAATCATTAATGCTTGATATTAAAGTTCTCAATATGAATTGGGAACCACAAACTGAATCCACTATAGGCATATTTCGAATACATCACAAATTGATGCATAAAAATTTATCCCCTAAAGCTCTCAGAACTTCTCTTAGAGATCAAACCCTTCTAATGGAAGCTAATACTGAATACTCAAATACTTTTACTCCAAAAATGTTATCTTGGAATAAAATTACTCATAATCCCAAATGGAATTTAGAAGATGCCTTTTATACCATTGATTGAAAATCCAAAAATTAACCCAAATTGTTGAAAATAAAGATGGAAGTGCAGAAATATAATTTCAATATTCAAGAATAGAACTTCCTAGATTTTCTACTACTTCTGAACCTCCCAAACCAAGTATTTCTGTAAACCTTCAAGGAGTGTGATTTGATAATACAATACCACTAAGGATCCAACTTTATCTCCAACTCATTCTGATATGCAAAATTTTAATCAATTAAATGTTATTTCCAAACCATTTATAATTAATAAAATAGAACTAGATAAAAAATTTTGGTCGGACAAAAATGAACTCTTAAGAAATATATTTTTTGAATCCCTTAACAAAATTGAACAAAGTGAGATTCATGATGAATATTACAAAACAATGGAAAAACTCAAAATAAATATACATTTCTTCCATTCGATGAAATACAGGATATATTATAAAAACATTACATCTCCTTCATATCAAACTATTAACACAAATACTTCTTCTCCCACATGGGAGACTACAACTCCTAAAAGATACATAACCTTGACATATCCTCCTTTAGAAGAAATTAAGTTTCAAAATAACAATGATCAAGAAGTAATAGCTTCCCCCTTCAAAATGATTGATGTACCTGAAAGCGAAACAAAAGTACCAACATTAAAAGATATTAAAAAAACAATTACAGAATAATTATTTTAATAAAATACATACAATATCCAACCAAGTGGAAAGAATAGAATCTAAACTTGAACTACAACATTATCCTATAAAATCACAACCTCAACCAATCAATAAAACAAAACATTTATTTAAACCTTTTGGGATTTTAGATAGAGATTTAAAATTAATTAATTTTTCAAGTAAAAAATCAAATAATATTTTAGACAAAATTAACCTTCAATTACAAAACCTAAACCTAAATTCATAAAAAACATCAAATAAAAATCAATATCAAAAGTTAATACCATAAATGAAACTCCTAGTGAAAATCATTCTGATATTCATAGACTAGAAGAAAATTTTGATAATAACCTAAAAGAACAATTTCAAAACCTTACCCTTCAAAGGATACCAAATCCTAGATACCCAAATTGAGAAATTATTATTCTAGACCATCTCTCCCTGACATGCAATATGACGAAAGACACGAATTAACCCAGGTTCAATATACAGGAAATGACATCTATGAATGGAATATAGATGACATGATTAAACATCCAATTCTAAACTTAATGCATGAGATGACCTAATTCGTTGCTTATAAGATACATCAAAATACAAACCATCAAATTGCTCAAATGCTAATTTTCGGAGTCACTGAAAATTTAAGAGGATGGTGGGATAATTGTGTATCTTCAAGTGTCAAAACAAGGTATAAATCAAACACAAGATGTTGTTGCAACTTTGATTTACACCATTACCAAAAACTTTATAGGAGACCTCGTTCAATTCCAAGAACGAAGTTTTAAAATACTTTCCAACCTTACTTGTCCAAAACTTCAAGATTTCAGATGATATAAAGATGTTTTTTAAAGTAAAGCTTACACCTAAACAGACTGCAATAATCAATATTGGAAAGAAAAATTCCTCTTAGGATTACAGAAATTATTTGCTGAAAAGGTACAGTAAACAATAAGACAAACTTATCAAGGTACAATTTCTTTTGATAATCTAACCTACGATGAACTAATTAACTTTATCAACAATGAAGGATTAGCCTTATGCACAGGCCTTAAATTAAAAGCAAAAATGAAAAATGGATTTCATAAGCAAAGGTAGGAACTTGGATCTTTTTGTACTGAATATGGTTATGAGAAAATAACCCAAGAAATTTAGAAGAAAATTTTACAGAAAATCGTACAGGACTCAAGGATATTTTCAAAATAACCAAAACAAACAAAATTCTAAATAAAAAAAAAAAGATTTAAAAATTATAAAACTACTAAGAAAAGAAAATAAATTACTTGTTATAAATATAGACAAAAAGGACACAAGCTCCCAACTATCCGATGAAAGGGAACATTAATAACTTAGAAATAAAAGAAGATTTAAAATTTTAGTTATTAAATTTATTAACACCTTTAGACCCTTACTCTTCGTTAGACATAAATGAAGAATCTTCTTACGACCAAATTTTTGAAATCCAAGAAAATTGCGATAATTCTAATTACGAAACTTTATTATCCTCTAATGGTAATCAAATAGAAACATGTACATGTAATAAAACTATAAATGTCATTTCAAGAGACCAAGAAATTCTTTGAAGTCATTAGTCAAATTGAAAGTCTAGAAATTAAAAAGGAATATTTTGAAAAAACTTAAAGACCTTAAACTTAAACAACAAAGTTTCCAACATTACAATTTTAAAGATTTATTTTCTTGTTTCAAACCTAAAAAAAACCAATAACTATTCTCGACCTTCAGGGAGAAATAAATACAATAAAAGAAGAAATATCTAATATTAAAAATGAAAATTCTCAAACTATATTTGAACTCTTCAAACTCAATAAATGATTGATCAACCTTCCACTTCTAAAAATCATGAAAACATTGAAATCAATAACAAAGCCAATGAAATTTCTCATAAATCTTTTATCAATCTTATCAATAAAGTTTTGGTACTCTATTATTAATCTTTTCATAAATAAAGAATAGCATTTAACTTCTAAATTTTTAATTGATTCAGGAATTGGTCAAAACTGTATATGAGAAGGTTTAATACCTACAAAATGCTTTGAAAAAACCTAAGAAAAATTACATGGTGTCAATGGTCAAAGATTCGCTACAAACTCTCAAATGCACATATTTGTAGTCAAGTATATTTTTTTTAAAAAATATCTTTATATTAGTTAAGGACTTAGATGAAGAAATAATAATAGGAACTCTATTTCTATCCTAACTCTATCCATTCTCGGTAAATGAGAAAGGAATAATCTAAAAAATCTTAGATCAAAATATTACCTTTAAATTATGTTTTATAATGGATATGTTGTTGCATACCAAACAAAAAGAACTTAATCAACTGAATACAAAATGTCTTAGTCTTCTCAAAATTTAACATGAAATCTGGATTTTGACAAATTCAAATTGCTGAAAAAGACAAGTATAAAACAACATTCAATGTTCTATTTGGACATATGAATGGAATGTAATGCTATTCAGACTAAAAAATGGCCCTTATGAATTTTAAAATATTATGAATGACATTTTAAACCCATAACAAGAATTCACTATTGTTTATATTGATGATGTTTTAATCTTTTCACAATCCATAGAACAACATTTTAAATATTTAACTATTTTAAAAAATAATTAAACAAAATGGTTTAGTTGTTTCTTTACCTAAAATAAACATATTTAAAAAAAAAAAGGTTTTTAGGATACGAAATTTTTCAAAGAAAAATAAAGCCATTTCAAAGATCGATAACATTTTCTAACAAATTTTCTGATGAAATCATCAATAAAAATCAATTACAAAGATTTTTAGGTTGTTTAAATTATATACGGACTGATGCAGTTAGAGTGGATCACATACGGACTGATGAAAATTTGGCATATCCTTTGACGAAATGACTGACTAGAGAAAAGGTTTTCAAAACCTCAGAAAGGATGGGACTCATGCCTATAGAAAGATGAATCATAGTGAGGAAAAACCACCCTGTAGACTAAAGATGCCAAGAAACAGGTTTAATGGGTAATAACTGATCACGAGTGATATATAGTAAATCATGCTAAACCAAACACAGAGTTCCATTCCTATGACTTAAAGTCTGAGCATGATATCCTGAAGCGTAAGAAAGGTTGAACTCAATTCTTAATGAGATCTATACTTATGACAAGTGGGGTACCTAGCTACAGGAGTACCTTTGATAGACTCACCTGTGTGAATGTGGAAGTGAGAGCCGCTTCCTATGGAGTTTTTAGGCAAACTCTCTAGAGCATTCACTAAACCAGGATACACGTGCAGGCCTTAAAGCACGAGCTTTCATACTGCACCCTAATAACACTCTATGTGAGATGCTGTTAGAGATAGAGTTCAAAACCAAGGGTTACTCTAGTATATTCTGAATCATCTACAATATGTAAAGGTTCAAGTCGTAAGACACTTTTGCTTATGTACAGTGTTGTATAGACTAAAACTGCTTGATGAAAATCTTTTCTCTCTTTCTCTTTTTGATTAAATTTCCAAGTGGGGGATTGTTGGATGAAAATTTAACTTTCAAAACAAGAGGGAACCAATTTTTTGGTAGAAGAATCCCACATTGAAAAATTTGGTGTTGGAAGCCTCCATTATGTACTCCAATCTTGAGTTTTGGGTTTGGGCCCCAAGGGGTACCCATGTTTTGGAGGGAATGAGGAGATAGACCAATGTAGGTTCGGTGGACGTCCCACGCATGCTGCCGTCCATCCAGCCTGTTAGGCGAGACAAGCTTTGATAATTAATTTTAATAAAAATATGTTTTTTTTTTATTTTTTTAAACCGAAAAAAAGAAAAAGGTCCGCTCCGGTTGCGCCTCATCCGCTCCACCATTTTGTCTGCACACGTTCTAAGGCGAAGAGCCTTTTTCGCTCCCTACAGTTCGACGCTGAAGGCCTATAAAAGACGTGGACTTCAGCAGTTCGAACAACACAATTCACAATTCATTTTCTACATTTCTCATTTTCATTTTTCTTCTTCTCTTCCATTTTAGTTTTTCAAGTAGTGGGTTTAGAAAGGATGTGTGTTCCGGTCGGTAACGGTGTATTTTCGATCGGGTTTCTTCAATTCATTTTCTTCACTTCTCATTTTCATTTTTCCTCTTCTCTTCCATTTTAGTTTTTCGAGCCGTGGGTTTAGAAAGGGTGTGTGTTCCGGTCGGTAACAGTGCATTTTCGATCGGATTTTTTTTGTTATTTTATTCTGGGGACGTCGTGACAATTTTCAAACCTACTTGCACACTTGGGCAAAGCCATGAAACATCTTAAAAAGAGCGAGCTCTGCGACTCAGCATATAACGAGTTTCTGTTTTGCAAGTTTTGCTCTTTGCTTGACCACCGTGCCTTGACCGTTTACTGTTCGTTGTTCTAAGAGTCCTGCCGTTTACAAAAAATTTAAGACATTAACGCCACATCATCAATGGACCTCAGTAACAACAATGACTATGATATCTGACCTCAACCGTCCATTCCGGTTCGATGGAGCGAAATTCAAGCGTTGGAAGCAAAAGATGTTGTTATTTCTCATCGTCTAGAAAGTTGTTGAAACTTATACCAGAGTTAAGCCGATCATCCCTTTAGAAGAACCAACTGAACAACAGATAAAAGAAACTGCTGACTAGGAGGAAAAAGACTTTCTTTATAAGAATTTTATTTTAAATGGTTTGACTGATAATTTGTATGACTACTACAGTACAATGAAGACAGCGAAGAAAGTCTGGGATACCCTGCAAAAGAAGTATGACACTAAAGAGGTCGGGTCGAAGAAATATGTTGTTAGCCATTATCTCAAGTTCCAAATAACGGATGACAAATCCGGGAGGCCCAATCTCATGAACTCCAGAAGATAGCCCATGAGATAATTACTAAAGGTATGCCTCTAGACGAGCAATTCCAAGTTGCTGTTATTATTGATAAACTGCCCCCTTTGTGGAAGGACTTTAAGAACACTTTGAGGCATAAGACCAAGGAGTTCTTCTTAGAGAATCTTATAACCCAGCTAAGGATCAAGGAAGAAGCTCGAAAGCAGGACCAGAGGGAGGAGGTGAATGCAGTACTTGGGAAACCCGCCTCTGCCGTGGTAAAACCTGACAAAAAATCTAAAAGGACAAAGAGGAAAGGTCAGAACCGTGGCTTCAGCAATCAGAACTAACAGAAAAAACAAAAGCCCCTTTTAGGAGAAATGGTACAGTTCCTCTGCTTTAATTATAATAAACCTGGACACATGGCTAGGAACTGTAGGAACAGGCGTCATCCTGCTGGTCAGGCAAACATGACAAAAGAACTGTTAGTCGCTATAATCATAGAAGTAAATGTGATCGGTGGTTGTGAAGGGTGGTGGATAGACACTGGCGCTATGCACCATGTCTGTCATGACCTTAGTCTTAAAACATATACTGAAACTAAGGATAAGAATATTCTATTGGGGGATCACCACTCCACGAAAGTTGCTGGAACCGGCGAGGTGGAACTGAAGTTTACTTCTGGGAAGACCCTCACGTTGAAGGACGTTCTGCACACTTCGGAGATAAAAAAGAATTTGGTTTCGGACTTCTCCTCAACAAATCCGGGTTTACTCAAACTATAGGGGTAGACCTATATACCCTTATAAAAAATAATGTATTTGTAAGGAAAGATTATGCAACTGAGGGAATGTTCAAATTAAATTTAAACCTTAATAAAATGAAATCTTCTGTGTATATGCTGTGTTCTATGAATATTTGGCATACTAGACTCTGTCATGTGAATAAGAATTTAATTAGTAACATGATTAGGCTAGAAATAATACTTAAGTTATCCACGAATGATTTTGATAAATGTGAGTTTTGTAGTCAGCCTAAAATTACTAAAACTCCGCATAAATTTGTACTTAGGAATTTTGAGCCTCTAGATTTGATTCATTATGATGTTTGTGAATTTAATGGCATCTTGACTAGGAACAGTAAAAGATATTTCATTACCTTTATTGACGACTGCTCTGATTTTTACTTTTGTATACTTGCTGAAAAACAAAAGTAATGCTTTTGATGCCTTCAAACTTTTTGTTTCTGAAATTGAGAATCAGTTTAATAAAAAGATTAAAAGACTTCGTAGTGATAGGGGAACCGAGTACGACTCGAACAGTTTTAATGAATTCTTTAACTCACATGGAATAATACATGAAAAGACCGCACCTTATTCTCCTGAAATGAACGGAAAAGCCGAAAGGAAAAATAGAACTTTAGCTGAGCTAGTAGTTGCTATTTTACTTAGTTCAAGAGCCATGTCTTATTGGTGGGGTGAAATCATTCTTACCATGTGTTATGTCTTAAATAGAATCCCAAAATTTAAAAACAAAACTTCACCTTACGAAATTCTCAAGAATAAGAGATCAAACTTATCCTACTTTAGAACTTAGGGTTGTCTAGACTTTGTAAGGATTCCAGACCCAAAAAGGAAAAAGTTGGCTAGTAGAGCTTACGGGTGTGTCTTTATAGGTTATGCTTTAAACCTACAGGTTCTATGATCTAGGGAATCAAGTGATCATTGAGTTAAATGATGTCGACTTCTTTGAAGATAGATTTCCTTTTAAATCAAGGAATAGTAGGGTCTCTAGATCAAGTGGTATAACCTTAGTTAGAAATCCTAACCCTAGAGAGGAAACTGACCCAGAACCTAGAAGAAGCAAAAGAGCTAAAACCGCCAAAGATTTCGAAAATGATTTCTTGACCTACAATGTAGAAGAAGACCCTAAAGATCTGAGAGTTTCCCTGTCCTCAGTAGATGCCAACCTATGGCAAGAAGCCATAAATGATGAGATGAACTCACTTGAGTCAAATAGGACTTGGCACTTAGTAGATCTACCCCTAAGATGTAAGGCAATAAGGTGCAAATGGATCTTAAGGAGGAAACTTAGACCTGATGGGACTGTCGACAAATTTAAAGCCAGGTTAGTAGCAAAGGGCTTTAGATAAAGAGAAACATAGATTTCTTTGACACCTTCTCCCCTGTCACTAGAATTACCTCTATCCATGTCTTGTTCTCTCTCGCTGCCCTTTATAACCTCGTAGTACATTAGATGGATGTAAAAACCATTTTCCTAAACGGTGAACTTGAAGAAGAGATTTACATGGAACAACCTGAGGGTATTTTTGTCTATGGTCAAGAAAATAAGGTGTGTAAATTAGACAAATCTCTCTATAGACTAAAACAAGCTCCTAAGCAATGACATGAAAAATTTGACAACCTTATCCTATCTAAAGGTTTCAAGGTAACGAAAGTGACAAATGCATCTACTATAAGTTTGGTAATAACCTCTGCACTATCTTGTGTCTATATGTAGATGATTTATTGATCTTTGGGTCAAACTTGCACATCATAAATGATGTAAAATCAATATTGAGTGCGAACTTAGACATGAAAGACTTAAGAGAAGCTAGTGTAATCTTAGACATAAAAGTAAATAGGCCTGAAAAGGGAATTTCTTTGGTTCAATCTCACTATATAGAAAAGATTCTAAAGAAATATAATTACTTTTAGTGTAAACCAGCCTGTACTCCTTATGACCTTAGTGTCAAGTTGTTCAAGAACACTGGTGATAGTGTTAATCAATCTGAGTATGCGAGCGTCATAGGCAGTCTTAGATACGTTGCTGACTGCACTAGGCCTGACATAGCTTATGTTGTAGGATTACTTTGTAGGTTTACAAGCAGACCTAGTAAAGAGCATTGGAATGCTATAGAAAGGGTAATGAGATACTTGAAGAAAACTAAAACCTAGGATTACATTATCAAAAGTTTCCCGTTGTCCTAGATGGGTTCAGTGATGCTGATTGGAACTCACTTTCGGATGATTCAAAGGCTATAAGTGGCTATATCTTTAATATAGCTGGCGGAGCTGTCTCTTGGAAGTCCAAGAAATAGACTATTTTAGCCCAATCTACGATGGAGTCAGAAATGATAGCACTAGCGACAACTAATGAAGAAGCAGTCTGGCTTAGAAGTCTGCTATCAGAGATTCCTTTATGGGAAAAGTCGGTACCAGCCATATTGATCCATTGCGATAGTACTACAGCAATCGCAAAAGTTCAAAACCGTTACTAAGACGTCAAATATGTCGTAAGCACAGTACCATTAGAGAGTTTCTCACTATTGGTGCAGTTAGAGTGGTTCACCTACGAACTGATGAAAATTTAGCAGATCCTTTGACGAAAGGACTAGCCAAAGAAAATGTTTTCAGAACCTCGGAAAGGATGGAACTCATGTCTATAGAAAGATGAATCACAGTGAGGAAAACCCAACCTATAGACTGGAGATCCCAAGAAACAGGTTCAACGGGTAATAACTGATCACGAGTGATATATAGTGAATCATGCTAAACCAAACACAAAGTTCCATTCCTATGACTTAAAGTCTGAGCATGATATTCTGAAGCGTAAGAAAGGTTGAACTCAGTTCTTAATGAGATCTATACTTGATGACAAGTGGGGTACCTAGCTACAGGAGTACTCTTGATAGACTCACCTGTGTGAATGTGGAAGTGAGGGTTGCTTCCTATGGAGTTTTTAGGCAAACTCTCTAAAGTATTCACTAAACCGGGATACACGTGCTAGGCCTTAAAGCACGAGCTTTCATACTGCACCCTAATAATTCTCTATGTGAGATGCTGTTAGAGATAGAGTTCAAAACCAAAGGTTACTCTAGTATATTATGAATCATCTACACTATGTAAAGGTTCAAGTTGTAAGATACCTTTACTTATGCACAGTGTTGTATAGACTGAAACTGCTCACTGAAAATATTTTCTCTCTTTCTCTTTTTTATTAAATTTCCAAGTGGGGGATTGTTGGGTGAAAATTTTTCTAAGTGCGGGATTGTTGGGTGAAAATTTAACTTTCAAAACAAGAGGGAACCAACCTTTTGGTTGGAGAATCCCACATTAGAAAATTTGGTGTTGGAAGCCTCCCTTATGTACTCCAATCTTGAGTTTCGGGTTTGTGCCCCAAAGAGTACCCATGTTTTGGACGGAGTGAAGAGATAGACCAATGTGGGTTCAGTGGACCTCTAGTGAGGTGTGGCGAGGCAAGCGTGTGTGTGATTATTAATTTTAATAAAAATATTATTATTTTTATTATTTATTTTTTAAAGCCAAAAAAAAAAAAAAGAAAAGGTCTGCTCCTCCGTTTCATCTGCACACGTTCTGAGGCGGAGAGCCTTTATTGCTCCATACGGTTCGACGCTGAAGGCCTATAAAAGGCATGGCCTTCAACAGTTTGAACAACACAATTCATTTTCTTCACTTTTCATTTTCATTTTTCCTTTTCTCTTCCATTTTAATTTTTTGAGTAGTGGGTTTAGAAAGGGTGTGTGTTCCGGTCGGTAACATTGCATTTTCGATCGGGTTTTTTTTGGCTGTTTTATCCTGAGGACAACGTGAAAATTTTCAGACCTGCTTGCACATTTGTGCAGAGCCACGAAACGTCTTAAAGAGAGCGAGCTCCATGACTCAGCCTATAACGAGTTTCTGTTTTGCAGGTTTTGCTCTTTGCTTGACCGTCGTGCCTTGACCGTTTACTGTTCGTCGTTCTAAGGGTCCTGTCATTTACAACAAAATGGCATATTGTTTTTTTTATTATTTTAAATAACATGTTTCAAAATTCTATCTATCGACTTTTTTTTTTTTTTTCTGTGTGTTAAATTTCCTCTTTTTTAATGAAAAGAAGAGTACCCTTTTTTAAAAGTGAAAAAAGGTATTGTTTTCAAGGGGAAAAACATTGCTGTTTTTTTTCTTAATAATAGAATTTTTTTTGTTTGATAATTCAAAATGATAAGTATGGTTGAAACGGCTATACAGACAACAATAGGAGTGGAGGCTCCAACAAACAATGTCAGTAACATAGACAATGGAATCAGCACCGACGAACGAACTGGAAAAAGAAATCTACAAAATATAAACTCGTGGAAGAAGGTTGAGTCGTGAATCTCACTCTCTTTAAGACGTTTCGCGACTCTATCTGGAATGCAAGCAATTTGTAGTAGATGTCACTGTTTCCAGTATAAAACAACCCAAATAAAACCATGTATTGGAACTGCAGTGGAACCTTATCGAAATTCTCACACCCCCTAGACTGACTGTGCTTGGAAAACTTGAAGGAAAAGAGAAGAAATGCAAGGAGGAAAGAAATCACGATCGATCGTTCTGCCTTCCTTCCTTCAAAAGGATGTAGATAAAATAAATAAAATATTTTTTAATAAAAAAATAATTTCACACACACGCACGCCTTACCCTATCCGACTATCTCAAACCCACAAGGAAAGGTGGAATAAATAAGGAGACATCTCCTTGTATTAACCAATATGAGATTATCTACTTCTCTTTTCTTTCATCTTTAAAAAATATAATTTTTCATCAACAAGTATTAATTGATTTAAGAAATTATAATCTGAAGATTTATTTCTTTTTCGAGCAAAAAATACCAATTTCTTTATGAATACTTTTGCAAGAGAAGTACATATATTACATTTTGATGGAAATTAAACTAAAACATAGTCAAATAAATTTGCACAACAATAATACTAGATTTGATTCACTAAAAAGTAATGCAATATTTTCAATCAATGTCCAAACAATATTCCAAAGAGAATCGCATACAAAATAAATACAAACAGAAAAAGATATTCAAAGAACAGAAAAAGATATTTAAAAAACAGAAAAAAAAAATAATAGTACAAATGAATTAAGAGTAAAAGATTTGCTACAAATATCTCAACCTTTATTGACACAAAATGAATGGATAAGAACATTAAGAAGGCAATACAAACCATTTCTCATATGTACTTAACAAGGTTAACCGCACTATATAGTTAACTTGATCAAATTAATGGAAGTAACATATCCATTAATACCCTTCACCTCAACCACTAGCTCTACCATAATAATAATAAATAAGAAGAGCTGCTACTAATTTTTATTTATTAATCTATACTATCTAAAAAGGATTATAGAGTAAAACATTCGATTTCCCATTTACTCTTTTTAGTGATTATTTATAGAGTTATATAGTATAATTTCACATCTAAATCATTAAATTGAAAAACTTCCTTGTTTTAATTTTTTTTAAATGATTTTTTTAAGAAAAATATATTCACCATCCCATAACCATTATGTTAAGATTTTAGTTTTTACTATATTTTTTTCTTGCTAAATGATTTCTCTTTAAATCCCCTATTTTAATCTTCATGTTAAAATAGATTTTTTTTTCAAAAAAGATATCCATTGATTCAAAATAAATTATTTATCTTTGATTTTAAGACTTTTTTTTTAATATTAATCATCACATTAACCAATTTAAAATATTTTATACAAAATAAATTATTTATCCTCGATTTTAAGATTTTGAATTTGATTTCTTTTTTACTTTTCATATTTATATTTACGTTAAAATGATTTTTTTAAAAAAAAAAAAATATACACCATCATTAAATCAATTCAAAAGATTTGATTCAAAATAAATTATTCTTTGATTTTAAGATTTTAGTTTTTTCTTTTCACGGTAGATCATTCCTCTTTAAATCTCCTATTTTAATCTTTAGGTTAAAATGGATTTTTTCTTTTAAATATTCATATAAATTATTCAATCCATTGATTCAAAATAAATTATTCATCTTTAATTTTAAAATTATGATTTTTATTTTTATTTTTTGTACATTTTACATTAAATAATCCCTCCATAAATCCCCTATTTCAATCTTCGTTAAAATGGTTTTTTTTAATATTCATCATCATATTAACCAATTCGAAATATTTGATTCAAAATAAATTATTTACCTTTGATTTTAAGATTTTGATTTTTTTTTTCTTTTTACTTTTCACATTAAATGATCCCTCTTTTTCTATAAAAGCCCATCTTTTTTCAATCTATCAATTCTCAGATCTTTCTCTCGATTATTCTCTTTTACTCTTCAATTTTCAGCAATAGGTTTTTTGCCCTCTCTTCATAATTATTATATTAACATAGATTAAGCTATTGATTCTCATATTTTGAAGATGGTGGAGAAAAGAGGTGGGAAAAAGAACACTATAGCTTTTCACATATTGAACAAGGCAAGACAAAAGACTACCATTGATTCTCACATATTGAAGAGGGGGAATAGAAGACCATTGCTCTCGAGGTTCAAGCAATTTTAGTAGTCTTATAAGTTTTCATTTATTTTTACTTTTCAATTTTGTAAATACAAATACACACCAATGGATTTATTTTAACGATTGTACTTCTTCTTTTTGGTTTTTTTAATTTTGTTGTAAATACACACCCTTGATTCAAATATTTAAGGAAAATAATAATATTTTAAGTATTTTCACCTTCATAAAATATAATATTTGATAGCAATAAAGTTTAAAATTAAGAATAAAAATTGCAAATCTGCACATCAAAATAAGATTGTAAGGTTTCTCAAATAGAAAACAATATTTTGATTTAAATTAAAAGATAATAATAATAGAATAAGAAAAAATAAACTAAGTGCATATAATATTAAAAGAATTAGAAAGATCACATAATTTTTAAGAAAATAGAAAAAATTGTTCTGATTGATATTAAAGATGCAAACTAAGAAAAATAATAGAATTAGAAAATCAAAACAATCTTTTTCTTCCCTCAATTTCATTTTCTTAATTTGATCTATTTTTAATTTTTAATTTACATTTAGTTTAGATTATTATGTTGTAAATTCATTATTAAATTCTAAATTTTTATAATTATTTATGGCTTTAAATCTTTAAAAAAGAAAGTTTTACTTTAATCATATAATGATTTTTCTTTGATTCAAAATTAAATATAATTTAATCTAATTTTTCTCTACAAATTTGTTGAATTAAACTCCTACATTCACATTCACGAAGCTCCTCATTTTTTAATTTATTTATTTTTAGATTGTTTCGATTTTTTATCTATATATATCTATACTATAAGAGTATGGGGTTGGTTATAGGATTATATAACATAATCTAACACTAAAACCATTTAAAAAATAATTTATAGTATTAAATTTGTAGATTCCCATTAAGAAAATTACCATTCACTTGTAAATTCGTTTAAATTAGGTTACTTTTGATTCTAATATTTGATATTTGAAATTGATGATTTAAAAGAAATTACACATAAATTAAATTGATTTAAATTTGGTTCTCTCTCACATTTGATTTTGATAAACCCTAATTCATGTTTAAATTAGTAAATGATGAGTAGAAAATTAAAAAAAAAAAAAATTATGCTGTGGTATCCAAAATTTATGATTAAAAAAATTATACATATATTAAATTGGTTTAAATCTGTTTATCTCTAATATTTGATTCCAATAAACTCTAATTTAATTTTAAATTAGTTTATAATTAATAGAAAACTAAAAACAATTATACATGATATTCATTATCTTCTTAATATCCAAAAAGGCTATGATATGTATTTAAACCATTAAATAAAAAATAAATATAACTATTTTAAACTTCACGTCAAAATGGTTTTTTAACAAAATAATATATCCACCATCACATTAACAATTTAAAAGATTTGACTTAAAATAAATATTTTAAATTTACGTAAAGAATAGATACAAGCCTAAACCTACCAAAAGTGTAATTTGCTCAAGAAAATAAAGATGTTAGAAAGTCATGTCGGGTAAAGCTTTCTCCACTACGAGAAAATGAGGTTCTCCCGACGACATAAGAGAAGCATCGGGAGTTAGAACTAACTCCTTACGCCATATACTAGTCGTCGGGAGATTGCCATTGCCTAAGAACTCCCAACGGGCTATTTACTCATCAGGAGTTCATAGTAGCCGCCTCATGCCTTCTTCTTCAAACCCTTATTCTTCAAACTGATAACAGGTTCCCTTCTTTTTGGTCGTCCATTCACCGATCGTTTGCCCTCCTCACACCGATCGTTGAACGCCCATGTGCGTGCCTCACGTCGCCGATAAATCTGCCCATTCATCGCCACTGTTGAGCTCCACCGCCTGTTCTACCAACCTAGCTCCACCGCCTGTTCTACCAGCCTAGCTCCACCACCTGTTCTACCAGCCTAGCTCCACCGCCTGTTCTACCAGCCTAGCTCTGCTGCCCGTTCGACTTGCTCCGCAGCTGCCGTTTTGTTTATTGAATATACGTATTGTGATTGAAAGTTTGCTTTGATTGTTTTTGTGGCATAATTAAAATCAAAATCTAATATTTGTTTTGTTATTGTTTTGAATATACATATTAATTTTGTTATTGTTATTGTTATTGAATATACATATTATGATTGAAAGTTTGCTTTGATTGTTTTTGGAGTTTGAATATGGTGGGAGGTTATTGGCAGAGGCAGCGCCAGTGGTTGGAGGAAAAATTATGGTGCATAGTTGAACTTTGAAATTGAATTGAAAATTTTATGATGCGTTTTGATCACAACAAGTTTAACTTAGAGTACAAGGGTCATAGGGAATGTGGGTGTATATATTTTTCATGAGAAAAAGGACATGGATGGAGAGTTGGGAGATTTAGAAATTCTAAAGAGCAGGAATAATTAATGAATTTGTGGCATATGAAGTGTTTTATTGGAGTTCACAATGTGATTATTTTGGTGGAAACGTGTGTTGAGGTGATTGAATTAATGCTTAGTTAATTTTTCCTAGAGTATGAAGTTTATTATTTGATTTGAATGTTGTGATGTAGTTGACAAGTGGTATAGCTATGAGAAAATGGGTTGTGTTTGATATAAATTATATTCGACAAATGTTGCCTATACACAAGTCAAATCACCTATTAGAGTTTATTTAAAATTTTAAATTCTCTGAACGAACTTAGAATTTTTTATTAAATTAATCAAAATTCATTCTTAATAAAGGTTTTGTATTTTGTCCTATAATACAGGTTATTGTTTTGGATTACAAGTTGGTCAAAAATGATTTATTTTTAAAGATGAATAAAGAATGGAATAAAATAAGGAATAAGTTATCAGGAGGAGTGTCCTAGTTTTTAGATGTGGAAAAGTTTCATGTTAATGATTTCGGACGAATAAGATGTCCATGCAACAAGAATTGTATGAATTCAATTTGGGAAAAAATAGATATCATGGAACGATAATGAGTATATCATGGAGAGCCAGTAAACTTATCTATAAGTTTTGAAAATCATACAACTCATTCAATACACAATAGTGTCGAAGTAGATAGTATAGAGGGTAATTTTGTCAAAGAAAATTAAATGTTGAATCTTATAAAAGATCTACAAGTTCCAATTGAAAACGAAGATGAAAATGAAGAAGGGATTAAGAATGAAATGTCCTCTAATGGTCAAGAAAGAGATATCACGAACGTATTCGAGGATTTAATTACTAAAGCACGTAATGAACTATACCCTAGTTGTTTGCAATTTTCGTCCTTGAACTTTTTTGTGAAGTTGATGCGTATCAAAGTTCTCAATGACTGGAGTAACAAATCGTTTGACATGTTGCTGGAATTGTTAAAAGCAGTGTTTTCAGCTGGCACCGCTATATCTACTTTCTTTTATAAAGCTAAGCGAAAATTGTGTGATTAAGACCTAGGTTATGAGTCTATTCATGCATGCAAATATGATTGTGTATTGTAGGAAAGAATTTGCAGATTTACAACAATGCTCCGTTTGTGGTAAGTTTTAGTACAAAGTTGATGATGGCAAGGGTAAAAAAATACCACATAAGGTATTGTGCCATTTTCCATTGATACTGAGATTAAAACGATTGTTTGCATCAAAAGAAGGCGCTTCTGACATGAGATGGCATAAAAATAAGCGAGTTGAAACGAAAGATGTATTGTGACATCCAACTGATGTAGAGGGGTGAAAACATTTTGATCAAGAATTTTCTCATTTTGCTTTAGATCCCCAAAATGTTCGTTTTGGATTAGCTTCAGATGGGTTCAATCCATTTGGAAATATCAGTACTTCTTATAGTATATGGCCTGTGGTGATAATCCCTTATAATTTGCCCCCTTGGAAATGTATAAAGGAAACAAATTTCTTCATGTCTTTGTTCATACCTAGTCCAAAATCTCCTGGAAAGGAAATTGATGTTTACTTGTAGCCGTTTATTGAAGAGTTGGAAGAGTTATGGACAATTGGTACACGAACTTATGATTCTGTTACTGGTGAGTTTTTTCAACTATATGCCACCTTATTATGGACTACTAATGACTTCCTCGCATACAGTGACCTATCTGGGTGGAGTAAAAAGGTTATCAAGCATGTCTTATATGCAAAGAAGATAATTCGTCCTTCGAGATAAGAGTGAAAATATCATTTATGGGACATGGACGTTATCTTCTAAAGAATCATAGTTGGCACCGAAGTAGGCAACATGATAGAAAAGTTGAACGTAGACTTCCTCCAGTCGTAATAAATGGAGAACAGATCTTACAACAAATAAATATATTGAACTTTTTTGTACTTAGCAAACAGCCATCAAAGCAAGATAAAAAAAAAAAAAAAAAAAAATTTAGGACCAAGAAAAGTATTTTTCTTTTCCGACTTCCATATTGGTCTAGACTATTGTTACGACATAGATTGGATGTAATGCATATTGAAAAAAAACATATGCGACAATTTGTTAGGCACATTGTTAAATAGTGAAGGAATGACAAAGGATACAACGAACGCTCAATTGGACTTACATGATTTGAAGATAAGAAAGGACTTATACTTGATACAGGTCGATAACAGATTTGTAAAACCATATGTAATGTACACATTAACTAATATTGAACGGATTTTTTTTGTAAGTATTTGAAATCAGTGAAATTTCCCGATGGATTTGTGTCTAACATATCACGATGTGTGAATGATAAAGATGGAAAAATATTGGGGCTGCAAACACGTGACTATCATGTGTTGCTTCATAGACTACTCCCTATTGGTATTTTGAGCATACCTGCCGAAGAACGTATCCACTGCTATTGTTGAATTGTGTACATTCTTTCGCGACTTATGTGCAAAAACAATATATATAGTCATACTTTGTAAGTTGGAGAAAATATTCCCACCTACCTCATTCGATGTAATGGTACACCTTGCTGTTCATCTACCAAATGAAATCAAAATGGTGGGTCTGGTAAGTTATAGTTGGATGTATCCTATTGAAATACGAACATTAAAACAATTTGTACGGAATAAAGTACGTCCTGAGGGTTCTATAGCAGAAGCATATGTAATGAATGAATCATTGAACTTCTGCTCACAATATCTAAGTAGGATTGAAACGAGATTCAATAGAGATGAACGAAATGATGATAACATTCTCGATCATGAGATATTTGGTGAATTTGAATTATTTAGGCAGAGGGTACGACCATTAGGGGCGTCAACTTTACGAACACTATCAACGGAGGAAAAACGTAAAGAAATAATAGTTTATCGCAAGTACATTTCAAACTTTATAAACTTTTAAGTGCTAGGATAAAATATATGATATAACTTTCAAATGATCAATTTTCTAAGCAACACTTGAGGTTAATTCGTAGTGAAGCTCAAAGCGCCTTTGACTTATATATAAGACATCAACACAAATTTTCAGATTGGTTCAGATCTCATGTATACATAGTATTGGAAGTTGAGAGATGATTCATTTTTTTGTAGTCATTTTTAATGTGTAATTAGTTATCAGGTTCTACAACGGCGCGAGAGAAAAGATATCTCCAATGATTTCTTTTCACTTGCAATGGGACCTTCGTCTAAGGTGTGCTCTTATAATGGATGCATTGTTAATGAGAATTGTTAATGGGGAATGATTTCACAATGTAGAGCGTGATAATCGTCGAGCTACACAAAATAATGGAGTCGTAGTGGTCGGAGAGATCAATGGGAACGAAAATGTGGGTAACAATTTCTACGGTGTTGTAGACAAAGTATTAGATTTCCAATATGCAAACAAAAGACGTGTTTTTTTGTTCAAGTATAGATAGTTTGACACAGATAACAACAAAAGTAATAAGACACATGTGGATTTAGGATACAAATCGATCAATACATCACACTTTTGGTATGTCAATGAGTGTTTCATCTTTTCTATCCAAGCACAACAAGTCTTTTACATTAATGACATAAAATATGGTAGCAATTGGAAAGTTGTTCAAGTAGTCCAAAATAAGCGAATATGGGATGTACTAGAAGTGGATGATGTTGAAAATGAACAATTAGATTTACTAGAAATTGTCGGTGGAGTCCGAGTAGATGAAACCATTGAGGAGGTTACTTTATGCAGAGTTGACGTTGATCTTATAATCGTGGAAAGACCAATTATTCGACATGGCAATGATGACTTCATAAACGATGATGAAAAACAATTATCTCCCAATAACAGTTCAAGTGCTGATGAATAATTTGATTTAGATGACGATGATGAGTAATCATGTATCTACTCAATTCTCTTTCTCTATTAACACGTATTTCATATTAATTTTATAATGTTTTGTCTTTTTTGTGTTTGTATAGATACAATGTCAACCTCTAATAGGAAACAGGAGGCTAATGAAGAATTCTAAGAGCAAGAGATATATCTAAGGCAACACGGGATCTTCTGTGGGTGACACTTCAGGTTAGTATATTTTGAAATATATTCAGTTTACTAAAATACATCCTAAACTGTTTTAAACTTTTTATTCCTCGGATAGTAGCTCAGCATCCAAAGAAATGCAAGCATTTGCGGAACATCGAATTGGAAAAATACGTCCAAAAACATGAGAGAATTCCAATCGTGATAAATGAGGAGGAGACGAAGCTGATTTCTCAACATTTGGTACAATTTAGTAATGCGATTGGTCTCGCCGTCAGATCTGCATTTCCAGTACGATTTCGTACTTTTGCTGAGATTCCAAACGAGTTTATAGAATTGTCTAAGAGTCAATTGTTGGTAAGTTATAAGTCTGTTCTTTTAGAGTCAATTGTAGGCTAATAGTCATGAACATCGTATAAGCTAATTCTTCATTTATTCTTTTATAGCTTCATTTCATGCTTGATTTATCGAGTCAACCACTTAATCATTTTATAGAACATCAAATGCAAAACTCCTTCAAAGAATTCAGAGTAGATTTGCACAGACATTATAGTAAATGTGGTAATCCTGAGCAAACACGTGCCAACTTGCCTAGCTGGCTTAAGAATAGATCAGAAGATTGGTATTTTTTGTGTGACCGCTTCGAGAGTGAAGCGTTTAGGTTAGAATAATTTAGGGTATGTATCATTTATCTCATTTACTATTATAGAATATCTTTTTATTTTTTTCGTTCGAATATAGGAAACGTCGAAGAAGAACACGAAGAATAGAGAGAAATTATCGTTGATCCACGTAGGCGAATCAAAGTTAATCCTGTAAATTCAATCAGAGCTGCAGGAAAATGAAGGTCGAGAAATAAGACGTGTTGACCTATTTAGGGAAACACACTCTAAAGGTGGAAAGTTCATGAATCAGGTAGCTGAAAATGCACATGTAATCATTTTTGTTTTACTTTCATCTTGTTTTTCATTTCTAACTTCAGTCGCTCGTACTTACATATTTAATTAATATGTCTAGAATCAAATATTAGAATTACAATCCAACCCCACTCTAGAAGGTTCCTAACCACTAACAGGGGATGAAACTTGTGAGACGGTTTTGGGTAGACGATCTAGATATTCAAAAGGCCTAGGTTGGGGCCCTAAACCTAAGTCAAGAAGGGATAGCAACTCATCGAGTTTGTCATCTACTCAAGAAACGAATAGAGAGGTGAGCCAATTTCGAACAATCTCAGTCGAGGATTAAAGAACTTAAAAACGTTAAAAAAACAAATGAGAGAGGATAATGCAAGACAAATGGAATAACTAAAAAAATGATTTGAAGATATGATATGATCACAAAGAGGAGGGCCATCGAATTAGGTATGATTACTTTATTATTTAGTTGTCTAATATGTTGCTATCCTGCAGCTATGGTAGCAAAGTAGTTATGTCTTACTAGTAGCTTTATGATAAAGAATTATTGGCTATCATGTAGCCAAACAATTGGATTTTGATGTGTTTTTTTGTCATTATTGTATGTTTATCTATTAGCGTCAGAAATGACATGAGAGGTGGGTAAAGTTGGTTATACTCGTTTTATCATTGAACTTATAGTTTTTATGTGTTTATGGATGTTTATGAATGTTTGAACATGTTGTGAGGGGTGGGTCGAGTTTGGTTTAGATTGTTTTGGGGGAAAAGTTTGAGTTCTTTGTGTGTTCGTTCTTGTTTATGAAGTTTGAATGTTGTGGGGGTGGGTAGGGAGTTGAATTTATAGGTTTTTATGTCTTTTTTTTAATGTTTATGAGGATCGAGAATGTCATAGGGGTGGGTAGAATTAGGTTATACTTATACTCGTTTTGTCATTAAACTTGGAGTTTTTGTGTGTTTATGAATGTTTATGAATATTTGAACATGTTGCGGGGGGTGGGTCAAAGTTTGGTTTAGATTGTTTTGGGGGAAAGTTTGAGTTTTTTGTATGTTCGTTGGTGTTTATGAAGTTTGAATATTGTGGAGGTGGGTAGAGTTCGATTATAATCGTTTTTGAGTTGAACTTGTAGGTTCTTGTGTGTTTTTTATGTTTATGAGCGTCGGGAATGTCGTGAGGGGTGGGTAGAATTTGGTTATACTCGTTTTGTCATTGAACTTGGAGTTTTTGTGTATTTATGGATGTTTATAAATGTTTGAATATGTTGTGGAGGGTGGGTTGAGTTTCCTGATACTCGTTTTGAAGTTGAACTTTGAGTGTTTTGTTTGTTTCTGAAAGTTTATGACATTTAAATGTTTTTGTTTTGTTATAGGATGCTGTTTGGAGATGAGGTTAGACGATTGTTGAAGATGTTATGTTCCAGACGTTTTTTTCTTTTCTGTTTGAAGACATATTTCTTGACGTTGTTTTCATCTTATTTCTCTCATGTATTTCTGAAGACAAATTTCTTTTATAAACTATCTGTAGCTTTTCTTTTTATTTATTATAGTATGGACTTCGTTTTGTTTGTTTTATTTATTATATGAATCTGTTTGAGTTGATTAGTGATGCTTTACAAGTTATTCAGATCAAATTTAAAATAATTACAAATTACAAATTAAAAAAAATAAAAGTCAATATTCAACCAGCGAAGGAACTCCCCACGCATAATTGGGCTGTCGGGAGTTTTCCTAAATCTCGACGAATGGTACAGCCTGTCGGAAGTTTTAGAACTCCCGACGCACTAGTGGGTCATCATAGAAGAGCCCGTCGGGAGTTCCTAGAACTCTCGACAACATATACTAACCGTTGCAATGGGCTCTTCTATGCATCGGGAGTTCGTGAACAACTCCCGATGGACCCTTTCTTGCATCAGGAGTTCCACTTCTGACAGATTCTTCCCGACCAAACTCCTGACGATCCATTCGTCGTCGGAAAAGGATCTCCCGATGCGTTTTCCACCATTTTTCGGTAATTTTGGATGTCGAGAGAAGTGCAATTTCTTGTAGTGTTCCTTGTCCATTAGATTTTTTTTTCTATTATTATAATCAATTAGAACTTTTGTTGGAATGTGTCAATTGAAATTATAAATTAATAATTGTGTCAAATTAAACCCTAAATTTTAGTATGTCCATTTATATTATCATTCAAACTTTGTTTGAAATTTATCATGTGAGACTTATAATTATTTCAATTAAACTTTTAAATTGTCATAAGTGAATCAATTTAGACAACTTATTAAAATTATCTTTGAAAACTGTTTATTCTTGCCATAGTATTAAATTTCCGTCGAAATGGCAATATTTCCATGGATAATTTATACGTTTTCACGTGTTCGACATGGACATGAGGGATGAATCGTTATTTTCATTATATCGTAAAAAACTCACAAAACACATAAAATAATCATAAAAATGACACTAATATAAATAATAAACATATTATTATATTAACTTATTTGAAAATCATAAAATGTTTATTTACTAATTAAAAATTTTTTTTTATAATTTTTTCAAAATATCTATTGAAACTCATATTTTATTGATTATTTTCATCAAAATTTTCTTAAAATCAAGATCTCGATATTTTCGTCAATATAGTATTTTAAACCTTGATTCTTACACATGTGTAGAATTTTCAATTGTTAGATTAACAAAATGGACCGTTAAGATTGATGTATTAACGATTTTCAAAGGAAATACTAATTGAGATCATAGTCCAAATTGATTTACTTATAAAAAATTTAAAATTGAATTGGTAAAATTATATGTTTCACGCATATTTATTTTGCAGTTATAATTGATATTTAAAAAAAAAAAAAAAAAAAAAAAAAAAAAAAAAAAAAGTAATCTGAATAAAAATGTCATAGACAAAGTCATAGCAGTGTGATTTGAAACATTATTTCAAATTTCCCTTTTTAGAACTTTATCAACAATTAAAAATTGATTTTCTGAAATAACGGACAATTGAAAATTAATTAATTTTTTTTCGAATTCTTCAAATTATTATAATTTTATAAAAACCAATTGCACGAAAAAAGAAACACAATTAGCAAAAGAAGAAACAGAACAATGATAACCAAATATGAAAAACATGATTAAGAATTTAAGAAATTAAATTTACCTTGAAAACCTCATATGATTTCAATTGCTGCAAGAAATTAAATAAAAGAAAATCAACCTTGGAATCCATAATATCTTGATACAGAATTCTGCAAATAAGATCAAACACAAAACAATGAATTCAAATTCATTTCATTTTAATTATAAGAGCAGTAATACACATTTCTAGGTGTATAAAATAAAGGCATACAAATCCTGCCTTATGGTGTCAGATTTACATATTTATTTATGATTGATCGAGAGCTGAGTAACTAATATACTTATTCGTCCTTCTCTTGAGATCGAAGTTTTATATCTCTATACCTTATTTTTTTATAATTGGAAAAAGAAAAAATGGTTTGATATAAATTTTACAAGTTTTAGAGAAAATTAGGGCATAATCGGTAGGCAATCTGAAAAGGCATTCAATGAAAATATTTTATGTGTTAGAGAAGAAATGAGAAATGGAAAAGGAAAAACCAAGGTGGAGGAAGAAGGGATGACTCACCAAGGTAGTTAAAATTTGTTTACCACTCACCAATTATAGTGTGCCACTTGTAATATTCTTATTCCTTTTTGTATCATTACTATTGTAAGAATTAGGGCAAATTTGTATAAAGGAAGGGTTGTAGCATTCATTTGATATTAAGCAAAATAATACAATAGAGTGAAGAAAAAACAGAGCAACTGGAAGTCCAAAGGACAAAGTTTATTCCTAGCAAATTCAATCTTCGACTTGGTATCAAAGCCAAAAATGGCCAACGCCATCTTTACCGAAAACAACACCTCCACAGGACCTGTCAAATTCACCACACCGCCCCTTAATCAACTGCTGAATCGACTCACCACCACAAAGCTTGAACGAGGGAACTTCATGCTGTGGAAGACCCTTACGTTGCCGATCCTCATGAGCTACAAGCTCGAAGTTCATCTCTTCGGTCAGATACCCTGCCCACCACTGTTTATTTCGACCACCTTTGAAGCGACTTCAAGTTCTCAAGTGGCCAGCAATGACAGAGTGAGTTCATCATAGTAACGATCACTCAACCCACAGTATGAAGCATGGCTTGCAGTCGACCAACTCTTGTTGGGATAGCTGTACAACTCGATGGCATCGAATGTGGTTGTTCAACTCATGGGATATGAAACTACCAAGGAATTGTGGCAGGCTATTTAGGAGCTTTTCGGAGTTCAATCAAGAGCAGAAGAAGATTATTTAAGACAACTTTTTCAACAGACAAGAAAAGGAGGCCAAAAGATGAGTGAGTACCTCAAACTGATGAAGCTTCACTCCGACAATCTAGCACAAGCCGGCAGCCCTGTGTCGACAAGAGCCCTCATCTCATTAGTCCTTCTCAGTCTAGATGAAGAATACAACCGTGTGGTAATAGGCATCCAAGGTAAACCAGGTATATCATGGCTAGATATGCAATCTGAGTTACTGTCTTATGAAAAACGATTGGAGCATCAAAACTCTAACAAAACACATAGTTCTTTTGCACAACAACCCTATGTCAATGTAGCATTCAGCAGGAATCCAAATGGTGGTAAACCACACTTCAATCCCTCATATAATGGAAGTCGACAGCAGAGAAATAGCTCCAAAGGCAGTAACAACAGTCACAATTCATTTAATGGACAAGGAGATGATCGTGGTCGAGGAAGAGGCTGCAACGATAACTCAAACAGACCAACATGTCAAGTGTGTGGGCAGTACGGTCACTCAGCCCTAGTGGGTTATCATTGATATGACAAAGAATATTCACACACGACTGGACAAGGTAGAGGAAACCAAGGGTCAGTCAGCCCCAACAGTAACACTACTGCCTTGTTCACGGCAGCTCAGCCCTCCAACCTCTTCATGGCCACACCAGAAACAGCAACTGATCCAAATTGGTACATAGACAGTGGGGCTACCAACCATGTCACTCTAGACTACAACAATATCAATAATCCAACCGAATATGGAGGTAATGAATTGGTAACTGTAGGTAATGGTGAACGACTACATATATCTCACACTGGTCAATCTTGTTTGTCTGATGGAAGGAATGAATTTATCTTGCATGATGTCTTGTGTGTGCCTAACATAGCCAAGAATCTCATTAGTATATCAAAGTTAGCCCATGATAATGCTATGGTTGTTGAATTTCACACTGATTTTTGTGTCATTAAGGACAAGGGTACGGGCAAAACATTGCTGAAAGGGGAGCTTAACCGAGGGCTATATAGACTTCAAGGGGATGGAGTGATACATGAGACTACAAAAGGTTGAGGATCAGCTCAGTACAAAAATAACAAGTCAACTGCCTTAATTCTATCAGTGGTGAGGATTAATGTAGTTGAATCAAGAGTTGTTTGGCATAGGAGACTAGGACAACCATCCTTAAAAACCTTAGGATATGTGATTAGAGAATGTAAACTGCATGTTAAATCAAATGAAGGAAATGAGTTTTGTCAATCTTGTCAATTGGGAAAGTTATCTGCCTTACCGTTTCCTCATTCTCAGTCTCGAGCTTCTAACATACTTGAATTAATACATACTGATGTATAGGGGCCTACTTCTATTGAATCTACTAATAGATAGCGATATTATATTTCCTTCTTAGACGATCACAGCAGATATGTATGGCTATATCCTCTTAAACAGAAAAGTGAAACACTGGTAACATTTCAACACTTCCTACAACTAATACGAACTCAATTCAACACCGGAATAAAGAAATTACAGTCAAATAATGGGAAAGAATATGAAAAAATACACCATCTCTGCCAATCCAAAGGAATTTCAATTCGAAAGTCCTATCTGTATACCTCAGCACAAAATGGCAAGGTTGAGCACAAGCATCAACACATCATAGAAACAAGGCTCACGCTGCTTGCACAGGCATCCATGCCCTTAAACTTTTGGTGGGAGGCATTCTCCACTGCTGCCTAACTCATTAATGGCATGTCAGTCTTGCAAGGTAAATCACATGTTGCCGTCTTATTTGGTTCTAACCTTGATTTTCTTAATCTCATGACCTTCGGGTGTGCCTGCTACCCATATCTATGGCCTTATCACAGTAAAAAATTCCAATTACACTCGAAGAAATGCGTGTATATTGGTCCCAACTCACTCCACAAAGGATGCAGATGCCTCAGTCTATCAAGCAGGATCTATACAAGCAGACATGTGAAGTTTGATGAAAAAGAGTTTCCGTTTGCAAATCAATCGTGCACCACGATCGTCCAGATGACCGGGCCAACGATCGCTAAACAACCATCGTTTAGTCCGATTGTCCAGACAACAGACCCTACAAGAGATACAAAGATCGCTGAGACAACATGATCGCAGAGAACGATTGCTGAGACAACATGATCGCAGAGAACGATCGCCCAAATGATAGACAATGTGATCGTCCAGGTCCCATCGTGTAGAACAATCGCCCAGATGCAAGACAATACGATTGTTCAGGTCCCATCGTGTAGAACGATCGCCCAGATGCCAGGCAATATGATTTTTCAGTCTCCATCATTTAGAACGATCGCCCAGCCAAAAGACAATACGATCATTCAGAACTCATCGCATAGAACAATCGCACAGGCAAAAAATAAGCCTTCAACCAATCCTCAATACCCTACCTCAATCACCAACTCTCCCTCAAGCACAACCAGCCTACCAACTAGACCAAACATAACCCTTCACAAAATAGACACCCTCACAATAGTATGCATCACACCAACACCCATCTGAGACCCTGCCTCAAACATTCTCTGAAGACCATATCAGCCCAGCTCTGCCTCAGACATTACATTCTCACTCTACCTCACCCTCTGCAGACTCATCCCAACCAACCATCACCACCTGCCCCCCACCTGCTCCGACTCATCCTATGATCACTCGAGCAAAAGCTGGCATCTTTAAACCAAAGGCCTGGTTCACAAGCAAAGCAACTGATTGGTCTCAAATAGAGCCCACCAAAGTCAACATAGAACTTGCAACCCCTCAATGGAAAAAGGCGATGGATGAAGAATACATGGAACTGATGAGAAATAAAACATGGACGTTCATTCCTCCATCTCCATCTCAGAATGTTGTTGGGAACAAATGGATATTTTGCCTCAAGAGGAACATGGATGGAACAATACAAAGGTATAAGGCCCGACTTGTAGCAAAGGGCTTTCATCAACATCATAAAGTCGATTTCTTTGAAACATTCAGCCCTGTGGTGAAGTCATCAATGATCCGGGTAGTCATCAATGCTGCTATAACACACGGGTGGATGTTGAGGCAATTTGATTTCAATAATGCATTCTTAAATGGACGACTAACTGAGGAAGTGTATATGAGCCAACCACCGGGCTATGTAAGCACTCAGTATCCACAGCATGTCTGCAAGCTGAACAAGGCAATATATGGTTTGAAACAAGCACCACGAGCCTGGAATACAGCCCTCAGCTTTGTTCTCAAACAGTGGGGATTCTATCAGTCAAGATCCGACACTTCTATATTTATCTACCACAAGGAAGGCTCGTTAATATATCTTCTTGTCTATGTGGATGATGTCATAGTCACAGGTAATAATACTAAACTTACTGAATGTCTCGTACAAACACTGGACATAAATTTTGCACTTACAGACCTCGACCAACTTCGATATTTTCTGGGAATTCAAGTACACTATCTTGAATCTGGCCTTCTGATAAATCAGTCAAAGTATGTTGATGATTTACTACAAAAGCTTAATATGTCTGATGTGAAACCAGTACTCTCGTCAGCAGTTCAAGGTTGCAAACTATATAAAGTTGCTGGCCAACCTCTGTCTGAACCGTTTATATATCGAAGCACCATAGGAGCCCTTCAATATTTAATGCACACAAGGCCAGACATCACGTATGTTGTCAATCAACTCAGTCAGTTCCTTCAATCCCCAACAGATGTTCATTGGCAAGCGGCACAAAGGGTGCTTCGGTATATCAGTGGCACAAAACACTATGGAATATACTTCCAACTGAGCCCGAACCTCCACATCTCTGCCTACTCGAATGCCGACTGAGCATCCAACCTAGATGACAGAAAGTCAGTAGCAGCCTACTGTACTTTTGTGGGAAATAACATCGTGTCCTAGTCCTTGAGGAAGCAAGCCATGGTAGCAAAGTCGAGCACTGAATCCGAGTATAGAGCACTTGCTCATGCCACCTCCGAAGTCCTCTGGCTTCAACAACTACTAGGTGAGATGGGATTAAAGTCCAATACTAGACCTACTATATGGTGTGACAACCTAGGAGCAGGAGCCTTAGCTGCAAATCCAGTATTTCATTCTCGAACTAAAATATCGAAATTGATCTTCACTTCATCCGAGACCATGTTCTCAAAGGACACATCAATATTCGCTATGTACCGTCGACCGATCAACTTGCTGATTGTCTCACCAAGCTACTCAACAACACACACTTCTATACATTACGAGCCAAACTAGGAGTACTTGAAGTACTCTCTAGTTTGAAGGGGGATGTTAGAGAAGAAATGAAAAATAGAAAAGGAAAAACCAAGATGGAGGAAGAAGGGATGACTCACCAAGGTAGTTAAAATTTGTTTACCACTCATCAATTATAGTGTGCCACTTGTTATATTCTTATTCCTTTTTGTATCGTTACTATTGTAAGAATTAGGGCAAACTTGTATAAAGGAAGGGTTGTAGCATTCATTTGATATTAAGCAAAATAATACAATAGAGTGAAGAAAAAACAGAGCAACTAGAAGTCCAAAGGATAAAGTTTATTCCCAGCAAATTTGATCTTCAACTTTATGTTTTCTTATATGTATTTGGTAGCAGATTCAGAATTTAAATTCCAATCTAAACATTTTTTTAAATTTTTTTTGATACTATATTTATTGTAATGCCTCGAGCTTAGGAAGAGCTATTTCTCCCTAAATTTTGTATTTGGATAATTCACTTTGTATAATGATCAATAAAATAGAGAACCATAATTGTTTGAAGCCATTCATAAATAAAAATAGAGATGGTAATGTAATAATTAAGGAGCAAATGTGTCATTAGAGAGAATGAAGAAAATAATATATGTACAAATCAAGTCTTTTATATAAGTCGGTGAGAAATTTTAGTGAGTAGTTGCAGAAGATGAAGATGGTACAATCATCATCATCTCCATGAAAAAGTGTAAGGAAAATTTGTCTGCCAATAGCCAAAAACTCTCTCGAGGGTTATTAAAAGGGAAAAAAAAAAGGAAAAAAGATTAGTTTCAAATTGCATACATTTTCTTGAACTCATTGTTAAGAATCTCAGAATCAGACATGACTGAAAGGGAACAAGATTTTGATCTGCTTCTCCCCATTGAAGATTTCCTTATACTCCTGAGATTTGATGCTTCAATTCTATGTTTGATTACCCAGTAGCACATTGTCCCCAACGTCGTGGCCATTATGGTCGTTCCTATGAGCGTTACGCCGATGGCGAGCCACTTCTCTCGCTCTCCGACAACAACGAACGAAAGCGCCAAGAACGCGACCGAAACAAGCACACAAGCAAGCCACATTAGCTTGTTTATAATGGCCATCATTTGCTTCTTGGCTTGGCTTTCTATAACCACAACTGAAGTTTGAACTACCACGACAGCTAGAGATATGAAAAGGGCTATTGAATCAAAGATGAAAAAGATTATAAATGGAGCTCTCGGGGCGATATTCGCTTCGCCAAGCGAGAAACCTTGCGGTATGTCTTCTGGATCATCAACATACTGACCAGGGACTGTGAAAATGGCTGCAAATGCCACAGTGGCTATTAGAACAGCAACCACAGTTGTTGAATTTATGGCATTGTTTAGGCCCTCGGCATGCATTTTGTTTAGGCGTTTCGCTATGCCTTGGACTCGTCTTCGGGTTTGTCGAGTGTGTTCTAATTGGTAATGTACTTCGTGTTTTATGTCGCTTACTGTTTGCTTCAATTCCCGTGCTGGATTTTTCACTTCTGGTTTGATTGTTTTTGCACTTGGCACACCATGTTCTTTTAGAATCAGAGCTATATCCGGGTTCCCCGTTTTCTCCGCCGTGTCGAGAGCTGTCTCCCCTGACCGATTCACCGCCTTCATGTTCGTTTCATTGTGCCTTAGAAGCATTTTAACAATCTGCACAAAGTATAACCAAAATTAATGTTCTCAAACTCATCTTATACAAGGCAATGAAAAAGGTCATATGCTTTATGTTTCTTTGAAGAACCGAGCAATAGCATTGAACCATTGCTACTAAAAATTTTGTTAGATGCATTAGTTTTCGAACTCTGTCATCTAGCGTATTTATGTTATTGGTGTTTTGCACTATATAAATTCTCTAATTCTATTGGTGTCTCTAAATCTGTATTATCTGTATTTCTCTCTAATTATAAAACCGATCTCTCTCTTTATCCATAGACTAGTAGTAACACTTCTCTACTATTTACATTTTCTATGTTTTTCTTGTTGACAATTTCTTAACATTTCTCTTGCAGGATGAGTTATGAATCTCAATTATCACTTCACAATGTTCACAAACATGAAACTTCAATCCGAATTCGACCCGAAATTTCTCTGATAAACCTAAAAAATGATGGCAAAATAAGATTGGAAATTCATTGAAATACCTCAGCTCTGCCCTTTCTTGCAGCTATATGCAGGGTAGTGTTGCCTTTATTGTCAACCATATTCATAGAGGATGGATCCGCCTTGATCAGCTCTTCCACAACCTCAAGGTTCTGCCCTTTCGCCGCCATTTGCAATGCCGTCTGCCCTTTCTTGTCCGTTCTTGTCGCCACGATCGGCTCCTTCGTGATGAGCGCTCTAACCACTTGCAAATGCCCATTTCTAGCTGCAGAATGCAGAGCAGTCTTGCCATTGCTTCTAGCAATGGTGGCTAATCCGCTACCTGCTTCCAATAGAAAGTTTACGATCTCGATATGGCCTTGCGTTGCCGCCGTGTGCAATGCTGTCGTGTTCGATATGTCAACAGTCATGGATAATTCCGGATGAGCCTCCATTAGAACTTTCAATATCTCTGCAATAAGGAACTGCTTTGATTAAGTTTAATTTCAATGGAAGACGAAGAAATTTGAGATGAAATTAAACATACCCAAATCGCCTTGTTTTGTTGCAATGTGAAAAGCATCAAATCCGTTTCTTGCTTTGATTTCAGCATCAGCCAGATCGTAGTATTTCAACATTTCTCTTACCAAATCCACGTATCCGTACTCCGCCGCCACGTATAAAGCCGTTTCGCCGGAATGATTCTGCTTTGCCAATAATTCTTTTAATTCCATCTCTTTGGTGTTCGTCAGAATTTCCATCGCCGCCGTTAGATTTCCGGCCCTCGCGGCGGAATGCAATGGAGTGTCATCCCTTTTTCCAGTCAATTGCTTCGTCATCTTCTTCCTCGGCAAACTTGTCTCCGCCGCCTGCGACGGCGCGCTGTTTGATTCCGACATTAAAATCGGCGATTTTTCTCCCTTCTTTCCAATTCCAATCACCAAATTAGACTTTTTTCTTCGCTTTCTGAAGAACCCAGATCGAAAAATCTCATTTTTCGTCCACAATTGTCACTTTTTTATTGAAACAAACGGGCCAAAGAAGAAGAAGAAGAAGAAAAACTCTGTTCTTTGGTTCCTTGAATCCCATTCCAATTCTCACTTATGAATCCTAACACAAAAATGCCCAATCAAATTAAACCAAATCCCATTCTCCCTTTTACCCCTCAAAAAATAAAGAATAGAAAAACCAAGAAACCAAATTCTTGGAATCAAAATAACCAAAAAGACAAAAAGATAGGAAATCCCAGTACCTATGAGTGATGAAAAACAGAGGAATCCCCAAAAAAAACTCTAGGATGATGAACTCACATGTTTATTTATACAGAAAAAAAGGCCAAAGCTTTATTTCCCCATTAATGGCAAAAAGAAGAAGACGAAGAAATCAAAAGGGGAAGTTCGTATATATTATGAGCCGATGGAGAAGAAGAGGAAGACAGCGCACATGTAAGCAACAAATCAGAAACAACTTTTCTTTTTCTTTTTTTAAAATAAAAATGTGAATCAGAGATAACTTTTAAGAACAAAATCGAAAAGAAAAGGCATTTTGAAAAGGTGGTGATAATGAAGAAGAAGAAGAGAAAAGGCTATGAGATTAAAAATTGATATAACGAAAAAGAAAATGTAAAAATGAGGGAAGAAATTAAAGGATGAAACTGAAATGGAGGAAACGAAACATCAGAAGAAGAGTGCAAAAACTTGAGGTTGCGTTAATGGCATCTTAAAAATAAATTAAAATAAAAAAAAAAAAAAAATTAACAGAATTAACAGAACCACGCGCCACTAAACGCGCTTTTTTCCACGCGCAATGCTATATTTATTTATTTTGGAGAAAAATAGTTAATAAACCTTAACATTTGTGATGATAACCAACCTTGCCATTTTCAAATAATCAAGACATTTCTCATGTGTCATAGTATTTAATCTTTGTGTCATGTACCTATTCTATTTTGAAGAAAAATAGAAAAGAAATTGACTCCTTATTTTTCAAACTTTTTTTTTGCAACCAATATGCTAAATCATCATGACATGTGATCATAGCTCGATAATTTCATTTAATATGGTGATATGAACCATCCAGATATCAAACTATTAATTATGATATGAATCGTCTAAGCATCAAATTATTATTTAAATTTTATCTAATAATTTTAATATAATTTTAGTAATTTTTCAAGTTTATCCTTTTTTATGTCACTTAAGTAGGGATAATTTTGTCATTTTACTAAATTGTATTACAGTTTTTATTGGGAGACTAATTAAAATCTTGCTTTAGGTTGCTTTAGTAGAGTTTTAGCGATGAATTGAACTAAGTCTTTGATCTTTTTCCTTCAAGTTTAGCTAGAGAGCTTCTTGAATATTGTAGTTCATGTGTTGAAAGAACATTCAAGTAGGATTAATCGTCTTTTTTTGTGGAATGTTCAAATCTTGAGACAAAGAACCTATTTTTGTCTCAAGATATTTGATCTCAAGACAATTCATGTCTAACCCAATTCTTAGGGTTAAATCGAGTTGAGAATTAGGAGTTCTCATAAACAAGATTTTTTATACCGATTCTCATATTGTTAAGATTGACCAACATAGATATGAATTAGTTAGGAAAATAAAGAGTAATTCAATCATTGTTTACTTAGCTTTGGCTGACAAAATTTTTATGGTGAAAGAGTGCTTATGGGAGAAAAAAGGATCATTTCCCTTCAAACAAACCAATTTGGCCATGAACAAATGGAAATAGCTTGTAGGAGTGAAACACTCTCCATAGAGCTAAAAATATGTGTGAAAATTAAAACATGATATAAAAGATACATGTATCTTATAAAAATTATATAAATTAATTTTTTTTTTATCGTAAAAAATACTCTTTTATTTTTTTGTTATGAGATATCGTCAACATGCAAAAGCTATCCTCTCTTCTATCATTGTTAAATATGACATTGCATATGTAATTATACTCGATTTAAATGATTATGGTGGTATGAAATTAATCAAAATAAAAAAATTACTAGTAATAAGTCAAAATATTATTATTAAATTTGAATTCTATATTGATTTTTCTATTTTATCGATTTATTATTATTGTTCTTTTGAATTAAAAAATATGTAGACTGAGATCAAACCTCTGAACTATTGATCGAGCGTACATAGTTTTATGTCATTAGTTTAGGATTATAAACTTTTTAAATATGTAAGTTTAATAAAAGAAAGTTAGCAGTAATACCAAAAACTAGATATTGTATTTATGTACATTACAAAAAAAAATTAATTTGTCAATATTATTAAAAAAAAATTGTGGAACGTTGGCTTTAGAGAGTGTGAAAAGGAGGATGTTTTATACAACAAACTTGACTACCAAAATAGATTTATTTGAAAATTGATTTGATTTGATATGTGAAGCAGGGAAAAAACTTGTTTAAGATATGTAAAAAAAAATTGCCTAAAAAAGGATAGGTAAAAAGAAAGTGAATTAACAAATATTTATTAAAATCTTGTGGGGTAACTATTTTATTTTTTGATTTTGGTTTTCTAAAATTAACTTTATTTCATTTTTTATAATGATTTACATATTTTTTAAGTATAATAGTTAAATTCTTAGTTAAATTCCAAAAATAAAAACAAGTTTTTAAAAGCTATTTTTTTATTCAGAATTTGACTTGATTCTTAAATCATGGGTAAAAAATAGATAATAAAGAAAAAAATTTGAAAGTGAAAATAATGTTTATAAACCTGATTTTCAAAAACAAAAAATCAAATGATTACCAAACAATTATCTAATCTCCCATAAAGTTTTAAATGATTAATTATAAAGTTATCCTTACATTATATCTACAATTCTATTCAATTAATTAAAACAAGTTCATGTCGCCAAAGAAGAGGCAATTAATCATATCTTAAAAATCAATATTCTTAAGATTAAAAAATTAATAGAAAATTAGATATTCAAGGTAATTGGCTTTAGAATTATACTTATATATCCAATTGGTTGCAATATCATTATTTATTTATTTTATGATAGATTGCAATATCATTGTTGATCCTTTCATCTCAAAATCACCAATATTATTAAAAGGTATATGACTATTCAGAAAAGATAATTATGGATTGTTTCTAACATAAAATTACACTTTCTTTTTATATTCATATTTAAACCGTAAAAAATTATGACAGGTCTTAGTTTAGTGGTAATTGACAAATGTTATAATCTTATGGATTTAAAATATTATTATCTTTTTAATATATTTTAATTTATAGAGAAAAGAAATATAATAATAATAAAAGATGATCTTTTAGATGAGTTTAAAGCATGTTTATCTTGACGTAACAAAATTTACCTTTAGTGAAATGAAGTCACCTTTTTTATTTTACCACTTTTCTAATTTCTTGTATTGATCCTTTTGATTTGACATAATTTTGTTTGTCTCTTTCACTAAAAATAATATTACGAATGAATATGAATTGAGGATGTGAACTAGTTGTCATATTCATTAATTATCTCATGGTAAAAATAATAATAATAAATCAAGTAAAATACAAAACAAAATGGTAGGTAGATCTCAATATCATGTAATAAAATACCAAATTAATAATTGACATATGTGTATTAATTTATATTGAAGATAAATTAAATATTATGTCTATAAATTTTGACTTTAACATAATAAGTAAGTTAAGTCAATTCTATCTATTCAAATGTGTTAAAAATAGAATTAAAGTAATTCATGTATTAGCATATTTTTTCTATATTCACATACATTTTCATTTTTTATATTTACTAATTGAGACTAATATACTACGATATTTTACATATTTCTTTCTATCGATCATAATAGTTACAAACATTTAAATAGAAGTAATTTTAGTGAATCAATATTCTATAGTTTATATCCTTTTTAATATGTTTAATTATAGCTATTAAACCTTGTAACTTAATGTAAATCTGCAAAAATAAAGTGTGAAATGGACCAATTGAGAAATATTAAAAAATTCAGGACCATTAGATAAAGTTTATAAAATTAAAGCATTCTTTGAAGTTGAAGGGCTTGAAAAAGGAAGTAAACGAGGATAATGATAGAGTTTGCACGTCAGCTTTTGACAAAACAAGGTTATCAACAACCCCCCAATAGTCAATTTAATAATATGTTGTTTCATAAATAAATGTATTATTATTTTTTTATTTTTTAAATTTGTCTTCCAATTTGATAATCCAATTTATTATATTTATGGGGGATTTTTTTTTTCAAATATCAATGTGATTTTTTTAATTTAGTTTTTAAGAATGATTGCTTTTAAATATATAAAAATAAACAAAAAAAATATTTACAAAATATGACAAAATTTTAGAACTATCAATGATAGACGCTATCAGTGTCTATCAGTGATATTGATAGACACTAATAGAAATCTATCAGTATCTATCATTGATAATTCGAAAATTTTGCTATATCTTGTAAATGTTTTCAACGGTTTTACCATTTGAAATAATTTCCTTTTTAAAAACCTAAAATTCAAGATTGAAGACTCTGATAATTTAATTGAGAAAATAGCATCGAAATATGCTTAAGTTGACGACAATGAAACAATCAAAAAAAAATTTATAAATTAATTATTTAAAAAAATAATTGTGTTTCTTAGGTATAAATTTAGTAAACATGTTTAGAACATCTTTATTTGAAAGTTGTTATTCCTTTTAATATGATGAACATGTTAATAGTAATTTAAACTTGTATAGTGTTATTAATTTGTTTTTTACATGTCAAAATAATGGACTTTTGTTATTACTTTTCTTTTCAATACACTTTTCCTCAAATCTCTTTATATTTTAATTAAATGAACAACACTTGCAGTTTATCGATAGTTCGTGTAATTTGTAATATTAGACGGTTTAATTATAACAAATTCACAAGTAGAAGTGATGTTCAATCGAAGTGAACTTTTGAAAATATGATTCTGACAACTTTTATAGTTTTAGAGATGATTTTTTACTAATTTTTTTTAAAAAACTATTAGTGGTCACTCTCAATCATCAATGATTTTATATGAATGCATGTTATAGTTATATTCTTCCGGTAAATTTTTATCAATAAAAAAAATATACATATATATTGTTTTAGTTTAATTTCTCCATGCTTTTGAAGAAGTCAAAGATAGATTTTATTATTAAAAAAAATACTTATAATAAAAATAAATATATCTTGTTTAAGAAAAAATAAAATATCTACTGTCACTCGTGAAGAATAATCGCATTTTCTCATATTTATTAAATATTCAAAATTTTATCATTTTAAATATGCCTCTAATAAATCTATTTGATGGCTAAAATTAAATGTAAGCTCGTTATTTATGTACATATTTTTGCTATTGCTCTTTTCATGTTTGTATAATTTGCTACTATGAGACTCTTATTAATGATGCACAAAAAGTAGTATAGATAATTAATACGTTATAAGTGTACTTTTATAGTGATAGAGCGTCATCTTTCATTATTTTTAAAAATTAAACTAAATGATATTTATCATTTGAAATTCAGGTCATTCTTGAAAAAAACAACAAATTTTTTTAAATATTTTTAAAAATTGTTCATTACATGAAATATGAATCATGAATGGCAATTAAAGTCTAATCTTCGTTTTGAAAAAAGAGAGGGCAATTTGCGGAAGAACTGAGGTATATTGGCGCGTGAGAAAAACGAGAATAAGATGGCGCGTAAGTCAACGAGATAGGTAACAAAACTTTTGAACAAATCAAGTCGATTGTGGGGTGGGGCCCGCGTTGTGAATTGGTGACCAGAAGGAATGGATGGGTCCAGCATGTGGGGCCACGCGCTTGACCGTGATTGGGCTTCACTAACAAACAAATTACCTTTGTGCGTAATTACAATAAATAAATCAACCATAACAAAAACTCACCCACTATCACTAGCAATAATCCCCAATTATTTGTTTTTTCTTTTTTCTTTTGGTGCATCCAATATTTAAAGGTTATAATTATAACAATAAAAAGAAAATTTAGATTATAAAAACTGGGAAAATATCAATTTATATCTTTAGAGCTTGTTTGGTTCGTAATTTAGATTCTATTTTATGTTTTTAGATTCAATGAATATATGTTTCACAAACAATTCAAATTATGTTTTTGAAAGCTGTTTTCAGATTCTGATTCAAACAGTAAAAAATTCTGAAAACAATATTTTTATATTTTCTTTGTATCTAAAATTTGAATTTTAAAATTTAAAATGCAGAATTATATTAAGATAAAAATATTTAGAAATGTAGCATGTCATGTTATAAACCCAAATCAACTTTTTTTAAAATTAGGTTAAATTTCAAGTTTGTTCTCTAAATCCTAATTGTATCAATTAAAGCCCTAAACTTCCGTAAATGAATTAATTTAGATTCTTAGTCAAAATTTTCAATGAAAATCGTTCATGCATTTACTATAATATCATCCTTATTGTAAAACCAACATTTGAATAAATCTACACATGTTTGAGAATCAATGCATAGATGATTTGCAAAGCTAATCATGATGAAATGTCTAAATTAATTGGCTTGTGAAAATTTTGTAATTTAATTTACTCAAATAATAAGTTTGGCACGATATTAGTCAAGCAAAATTTGGAAATAGTGTAAATTTAAATATTTAAGAAATTTTAGGGTTTAAATTGATACAATTATTAATTTAGATTTCAAATTGATATAACCTCATCATTTAGGGTTTTAAATTGATATTTACCTTGAAAGCTTTAAAATTTGTTATAAAGAAAAACCTCAAATCACACAACTTGACTAACTACTTGGGAAAGATGAAAGGTTCATTATACTAAAAGATGAAAGGTTGCAAAGACATAAAATTGTAATAAAACGAAGATGACATCACATCTTGAGGTCCAGACCACAATTAAAACACAGACACAACCAAAGAAATTATGAGAAGAATAAGAACAAACAACAAACCAAACAAAAAAATAAACAGATAAATAAATACAAACAACTCAAGAAAAAAACTCCCAAGGAGATGAACCTGCTTGAGTCCTCTCAAAACAAGTCTCGAGTCACTGAGAACAATAAAGAAAAACCTCAAATCACACAACTTGACTAACTACTTGGGAAAGATGCAAGATAGTTCCATGGATATAGAAGAATAAAATAATTATTACCATTTATTTAATCTTTAAAATGTTGTTAAAATAATTTTTTACACATCGACTATTACATCAATTGACATTAGTATTGTAAATGATGTTACGTGTTTCACACTTTACGCGTTAGCTATCTTACAATAAATTTTTTAAAAACAAATTTTTAAAGTATAATAATAAAAATGAAACTTAGTAAAATTTAGAGAAATAATTGAAACAAACGTCAAAATTTCGGAGTATTTTGTATAATTTAAACGGGTTGGTATGAGCCCACATTTTTCACAAAACAGAGTGTAGTTATGTTAATTCGTTTCGCAACCGCATGTAGAATCCGACATAAACTGATAAATGCATGTGGTTTTATCCAATCCAATAGAATAAGAGAGAGAAACATAAACTAACAAATTCCAAGTTCCAACGACCAACAATATATAAAATATATTTATATGTATTATCAGATTTAACCAAATAAACGACCAAAACGAACAGAATTGCCATTCAACCAAAGCTCTCTTGAGGGAATATGGTAGTGGCATTAATTTTATATATATAATCGTTTTTAATATCTTATATCTGTCTTCCTTATGCAGTTATTATATTTCCTCAAAAATTAAAAATATAAAATATATATATATATATATATATATATATATATAATTAAAAATTTTAAAAAAAACTCATAGTTTTGTCACATTTATTGATGTATGTTATATATATTTACATCTAGATAATTTTAGGAAACCATGTTACTTTAACTCAGAAATCAAGAATTTGTTAAACAGGCACTTCGAAAATAGAAATTAAAAAAAATAAGGGATCAATGAAAATGTAATTGTATTTTGTGTGTGGTAGAAAATTTAGGCTCGGTTAGATAATTATTTTATTTTTAGTTTTTGAAAATTAAGTTTATCTAACTCATTCGACTTCTAAATTTCTTGTTATTTTATCTAATTTTTTTATCATTATTTTTAAAAATCAAGTCAAATTTTGAAAATTTAAAAAAATTGAAAAACTTGTTTTTGTTTTTGGAATTGACTAAGAATTCATTTTTTTTTCTTTTTTAAGAAAGATGCAATGCATTGTAAGAATTTGAGAGTAAATAGACTTAATTTTCAAAAAACTTAAAATAAAATTGTTACCAAACGGGACCTTAAAAATTTTATTTTAATTAAAATAATTATTCAAAATGTGTTTGACAATATATTTATAAACTATAAAGTAACCCACTAAATAGGTTGAATACAAATTATTATTAATTAATTTAGTAACATGTTTTATGTTATAAATTTTGTAATATCATATAATCTAAAATACAATATATAATGTAGATATTTCAATTTGACAAAAAAAAAAATTGATTTTATAACAAAAATAATATAATTATTAAGTTTTCATCTACTTTAAATATAATTCTACATTTTAAAATTTAAAATTCAAATTCTAAATACACTAAAAACATTCTTTTTCGAAATTTGTACTATTTATCACGGAATTTGAAAACAATTTAAAAAAATAGAATCTAGATAGGTCCATCAAACCCATATTCACTAAAATCATAGGGGACTTGCCTTCTCTTTCTCTTTTACTCATATCACGATGCTCGTGAACAACTTATCTCTAATTAATTTTTTTTTTTTTTTCAATCGAACTTTGCTTTCTAATGGGGAAGTATATATGATTATCCTCTTAACATTATATTACTTTATAGGTGATTCAATTTTGATTTAACTCATAAAGTAATAAACATAATTAATATTGACATTAGTAATTCCATAGGCTTGTTTACTAAGAGAAGAAACTACAAAAGTTTTGTGGTTAGCCACTCACAAAAAAACAAATAATAATATTATGCAAATTGAGGGGGTTGCCAGCAAATGGGACCGAAAGTATTAAATACTTCATAACTAAGCTTCAAAAAGAGAATCCTGACTACTGAAATTAATGCCAATTATTTTATTTATCAAACTTTTGCACGGATATGTTGGCTATTAATATATTATGGCCAAAGGATTTATTTTTATGATTCCTATAAGGAAGGGGACAAATAGGTCACATGGGCTGCTTTGTGTTTGTTTGTATGCAAGTTTAGCCAATAATTATGTAAAATGGTGTGTTATCTATTATATGAATAAAGCCAATATTCGCAATAAAGAAAGGAAATAAATATTTTAACAATTATCTAATTCTTGTTCCTATTAATTTTTCATTTCCATCCAATGAGAACCCGACATTTTTATGTTTGGAGACAAAATTATACACCACAAGGCAAGCGATTAATATGGTGTGTTTTTCATGAAAATCATAGATGAAATTAAATCGGTGTCAAAAAATATTTAAAGACTTGGGCATTTTATTACTCTTATTATCGTTATTCATATATTTCTTGAAAATTCAAAATTACGTAAATTTATTTTCATACAAAGAAAACGGCCATAAGAGTAGTTTTAGATAATTCCTATTTTTTCACATAAAAGAATCTTTGTTAGTACTCAATTAACCTGTCATCTAACGATATTAGTAATATGAAAAATACTTATGTGCTAATTGTATTACACCTATCTTTGTGCATTCTGATTAATTGTTCAATTAAGATTAGTCACGTGCAAATAATTTTTTTCTTTTTAAGAATTAAATTATTATGTTTCTACTATCTTTCTACTATGTTACAAGGATTTTAAACAACTTGTCTTCTTTTTCGGTGTAGTTTGTTTTTATCATGTGTGCGTATATGATACCACTACAAGAAAAGTTAATTTTAGTGGCACACAAAAAGTGTGGTTGAAAGCCCAAATCTGTCACTAAAGATATTGGCAACATGTAAAAGGGCGTCACTGTAAATGTCGTTACGCACTGCTAAAAATAACCTTTTTGCTGATTAACTTTTAGCAACACATTATTTGTCACTATTTGTCTTATACAATGGCACTGGCATTTTGTCAATAAAAGTTATGTTTTAGCAACATATAAGACTGTTGCTAAATGTGGATCAATGGTGCTTGCAAGTATCTTTTGTAAAATATTTAAGCATCAATAAAATTAATAAGTTGTGTCACTATAAATTTTCGGTTGCTTTCTTTTAAAATACAATTTACTGACGTTATAAAAAATGTCGATAAAAGTTTTTTATTAATTAAAAAAGTACTGCACAATTTAATATATAAACTTGTTATAAAATTTAATATATAATAATCTTTTGAACAAATCAAGAATCAACTAATCAATTTATATTTAAACCAAAAGTTATAATTGAATATACATATTCCCAAATCATAGACCATCATTGAAACAAAATGAGATAATACTAACTTGGCTACAAGTTTTATCAACCAATTTCGATAATATGAATAAAATTAGTATCAGCACTAACTATCACAAAAAGAACACTAGCTATCACAAGTTTTCATTACAAAAATTCCAACTAAAGGTCTTTGAAACATTGCAATGTCATTGTAAAACAAAAGTATAAAATACCAACACCAATTCTACCCATTCCCATCTTCAATCAGAACTAAAATATCTTGTACAGGAGACCATCAAGACACTAAAGCTAACAAACAAAGAAGTGAAATATGTAAGCACATGAGGATAAAGAATTAATGGATGACCTCTAAATGTCATACTAAAAGGAACCAAACAAAGTAATTATCCTAAATACGAATCGGGTGGGGGGAGTCAAAAACACAACCATATTTTAAATATCAACAATAAAGCCCATGCAAAACATAGAAAACTCTTGTTAAACATTGTTAATTCAAGAAAACTCATTAACATATAACATAACACAAACAAGAAAACTCATACTAGATGGATGACTTCTTAGTGTCATACTAAAAGGGACCAAACAAAATAACTATCCTAAATATGATTAGGGAAGTCAAAAGCACAACATAGAAAACTTAGGTAAGAAAACTCATTAACATATAACATAACATAAACAAGAAAACTCATGCTAGATGGATGACTTCTTAGTGTCATATTAAAAGGGACCAAACAAATTTCATTGTCTAGAAGAGGTTCACCCCCTTCTTGTGATGAAGTTTTTAATGCCACCATTTCATCATATAACATAATTACGTATATAATAATATTGATATGTTGTAGAATAGCATAACATAATAATGAATAACAAGTTTTACTCACTAACTTCGATTTTGCCTCATTCACTCACCCCTTCTTTGTATTAAAATGGGTGATCTTAAATAAATCAATCTTACTTATCTTCGTGCCCTCTTCTTTCTACATGTTATAACCAAAGTTAAGATTGAGAAGTAGTTTTATTCAAAAATGAGTTACATACCTTTTTTCGCTTATGGCGTAGAAATGTTGCAGTCCCACCTCTATGAGTGAACGGACGAGCAGCTCGAGCCTTATTATTTTCTTTAGAAATACGCTTAAAATCTTTTCTTTCCCATCGTTCACATAAACGAATCCAATCTGAATCTCGTGTCACTCATTTGTCACGGTGTTTTCGTGCTTCAGCTGGAGAGTTATACTATTTATAAGTTTTGTATAGTGAACAACAAAAACCTTTATGTAATACACTCATCTCGTGCTTAAGATAATCTTACACCACAGGTTCATCCAAGTCTAACATGAAGTAATTCTAACATTAAAGGAAAAAACAAGTTAGTCTCTATTTGAGCTAAAATAAACATTCTATTTCTTGATAACTACACTTAAGTAGCTTACCAAAAGTCTTTTTACTATCTCCCTTTTCACCTTTTTAGAGATATCTCATCAATGTTTGAAGAAATTTCTAATCTGACATTACGAGCATCCAGAGCAAAAAAAGGGTACTAGCCATTAAAATGTTTCCAACCCTCAGCATTTGAGGATGTCGAAGTATTCCTTTAGTTTCACACCTCTTATTTTTGTGCCACTTCATATCCTAAGTAGTATATTTTGAAAAAATATATCCTTTGCAACCTTGTCTTTAGTGGAAAATATCTCAACAATTTATGTAGAATTTGTTTTCCCTTTCTATCATTCAATCTGTATTTTGACTCTCCATAATGCAGACAATTGTCAAGCGATGCATATTCTTTCCAAAACGAAGTGCAACCACACTTGCACACGTGAATTGATTCATAACCCGTACCTAGGTCATGTAGTCTTTTCTTAGCCTCATAATATGAAGTAGATAGCTTTACACCATCTAGAAAGGCTTCGTTTAATAATTCAAGCAATATATCAAATGACTTATCGCTCCAATAATTAAGCACCTTAATGTGCATAAGTTTCACTAAAAACATTAAACGAAGTAAACTTTAGAGATCCTAGATATAACTCCTCTTCTACTTCATGAAATATTCCATTTGTTTTATCTAACTCATCTTGCTCGTTTGATTCTCTTATAGTTTCTTCAAAAATTGGCCCATGCAAATCATAAATCATTTCTAGCATCTCATCATCCACAGTATCTCTAACTCTAATGTTTGCTCTAAGATTTCCATCATATTCTCTACTTTCAACTGAATTTGAAAAAACTAAACCTAGAAACCTAGAATTAGATCTTAAAAAGGAGAAAAATCAACATTATCTCCATGGAATATCCATCGGCTATAAGTCAAAGACATGTCATATTTATATAAATAACGTTCCACAACATCTGATTTATTCCAACTGACATTCACACAGTTTGAACAAGGACATCTTGTTCCCAAGTTAGAAATCAAAGTGTGAGAGTTTAAGTCATATGTAAATTGCAAAATAGGCGATCAAAATAGTATTAAAATTAAATTACCAAATGTTCCAATACCACGTTAAATTACTAATAACTTTCAACTTTACATTGATAAGTTAGGATATATATAGTAACTTTTCTAGTCAAAGCTAAAATCACTTGCTACAAATCATTAAAACCCCCCTATACTATATTCAGATAGTGTTGTTGCACTACCAGTAGAAAAACTATTTTACCAAATTTTCTATTTTCAATGAAACTAATATAAAGAAAGACCGAAAATTATCCCTAAATTCTTAAATTTAACTTCAATTTTAGGATTTTGTACAAAGGTTCTCAAATCTTTATCATCTTATCTTCAATGTACAAGAAACATTTCTCAACAAATAAAGAAATTAACAGTTATTAATCTAAATAACCAAACTCATATGTTCTTGAAATTAGAAATTAAAACTTGTTGAGTTCCTAAATTAAGTTCTTGATGGAAAATTGATTAGCTAAATATACTAACAAAATGCATACTAATTGATGGAAATTGCACACAAAAATAACTTGAAAATGAGTGGGTTTTCTGAAAACAAGTTGTTTCTAGTTTGTCGAAAGGTAGAAACCTATTGAAAAGACGCTTCTAGTGTACTAATTGATGGAAATTTCACATAAAAGTACTTGAAAATGAGTGGTTCTCTAAAAACAAGTACCTCGTAGTCAGACGAAGGTGGGAATCATTAAAAAGCAGGGTGAGTTTGGAAATCGGGGTTAAATGTGTACTAATTGATAGAAATTTCACACAAAGATCACTTGAAAATGAGTGGATTCTCTTGGAAACAAATACCTCATGGGTTTATTTCAACCTGTTCGCTGGCCGTGATGTGTGAGTTCCGAAATGAGTGGGTTTGACAGCATGTTCGTTCACAGCAAAGAGGCTATTCGCCGGTAGTTCGTACGTAGCAGGTGTCCGTTCCCCGACAGTATATTGGCAAAAGGGTACTCTGTTTGCAGCAAGGAGTTTCGTTTTTGCACAATAGGTTGTTCGTCTCGTGGGTTCGCAGCAAGTTCTTTGCGGCAATGAGCAACAACATTCGTTGTTGGCGGTGAGCGAAAACCTCCATTGTCGGTGGTGAGCAAGAGCCTTTGTTTGTCCCGTCGATGATACGTGAGTTAAGAGGGAGGGAAGGAATAGAGGGGAGAAGGGAAGGGAATGAGTGTCGAAAATTGGATGGAAAGAAGGGAAGGAAAAAGCCACAAATTTTACTTTTATATATAATATATATATATATATATATATATATATATATATATATATTTAGTGACATCTTAACGTGTTGCTAAAAGGTCTTAATGTTTGATGGTAGTTGCTAATTCTTTTAGTGACACAGATTTAAGATATGTAGTTAATAATGAACTTTTTGTGACATTTTTGCAAAATGTTGCTTTAAATTGACATTTAGTGACAAAATTTGCATGTGCTACTAAAAATTTGTCACTAAAACTCCCTCTTTTGTGGTGTATTTAATAAAATTATTACAAGTTTGATTCTGAACTTTAAGATATGTCTATTTATCTTTATTGTGCATTACCATATTTGTAGCGATGAGAACTTTATTGATTTTTTTTTCCAGTTTAAATTAGTCTATTTGTTTTATTATTTCATAAGGTTCTTGTTGATGAAAGATGACATTCTTTTGTTGGTCCTTTTTGTATTTGGCAATTCATTATTTGCTGAATTTTGATGGAAGATTTTGATTTTGGGACTTAATAGAATTTTGTGAAATTGTATGTTTTAACTGGAAGTCTTGAGTTATGTTTAGTTGCTTAGAAAATTTGTGAGAATTGAATAAATTGAAGGGAAAAAAAGTAGCCATATGATATAAAAATGAGGGTATCTATGTGAGTTGTCTACAAAATGGTTTTTTCTCAACTTAAGGTAACTTCACAGTTAAGAATATTCATGCAACGTTGATCCAAGATGATCGTTTTTAAATTTCTTTTCAAAAGATAAAGATATTCATGCAACTTTTGAAAGTTTATAAGTAGTTTGAAAACAATATATTAACAATTTTCGTCCATATACTAACGATAAGGGTATTTTTAAATATTTACTAATGTTTAAGGGTATTATTGAAACTTTTTGAAAGTTCATGAGTATTTTTTAAACAAAGTACAAAAAATTTCCATTTAAAACTAATAGTAAAGATAGTTTTGAACTCATTTTCTTAAAAACATTAAAGATATTATTGAAGTTTAGAGGTATTTTCTATAATTTAATCGAGTAGAATCTATTTAATTGTAAGATGTTATATAAATAAACTAATAGAAATAGATGATATAAAAAACTAGGGTAAATATTAATTTACCCTGAACTTTGGGTGTTACATTGATTTAAACTCTAAACTAATAATTGTAACAACTTAAACACCAACTTTGGGGATTGTATCAATTTAAACCCCAACATTTATAAATGTATCAATTTAAACCCCAACATTTATAAATGTATCAATTTAAACCCAAACTTTTATAAGTATGTCAATTTAAACCCAAACTTTTATACGTGTGTCAATTTAAACACAAAACTTTCATGATTGTATCAACTTAAACCCTCCATTGTGTCTTTTTTTATACACTTATGAATGTTCAGAGTTTAAATTGATATATTTATGAAAGTTCAGGGTTTAAAATGACACACTTATAAAAGTTCGGGATTTAAATTGATATAATTATAAGTTTTGGGTTTAAATTGATACAAATTTCAACGTTTAGGGTTTAAATTGATACAAGTCCTAAAATTTAAGATTTAAATTGTTATAATTCTTAATTTATGGTTTAAATTGATAAATTGATATTTATAAAAAAAAAAAAAAAAAAAAAAAAAAAAAACAAACAAACAAACTAAGTTATGAACTTTTTTTAATTAGTTCACACACAAGTTGTATTCTATTAAAAGGAACAAAAATAAAAACAAATGGGATGCTCAATTAGTGCGTTACACGCGTAATGTGGAAGGAATCTTTTAAAGGCAACGAACCGCACGTGTGGCAAGCACGGTTGTTCTTCGTATTTGGCCCAATTTACTTCATATGGAAAATGAAGTGCCTTCCCGATGTGGGCCCCCCCTGCTCATTAGCATTATCTTAATTTTGAGATAAAATAAAAAGGGATGAAAGAAAAGTCCACGTGTTAAATTTATTGTAATGGGTTGTTGACTCTAGACTTGGCCAATAAAAGTTGCTTTATTTTACATCTAGTTTGTGTAAGCTCAGTGTGAGCAACCAGAAAAATTTGTCACTTCCCGTACTTGAGGCCGTTCAATTTTTCAGTGGGAGATTGCTTGATCAATCATTTTTAATGATGCACAAAAGTAAACAACTGCTGCTGATATCTCTTCTTTCCCTCTCTAAGAGTCAAATACCTTTGGATTTTGATCAATAACCTTTCCCTCTCTAAGAGTCAAATGACTCATTTACCAAGGGTTGGGATGAAATTATTGTCTTTGAGCTCTAGAAAAATAGTGAGAAATTTGTACGGATGACTCAAAAATTGTATCATAAATGTCAAATGATCCGGTTTTTGAAAAAAAAAATGTCGAATGACCTTTTGCTAACGTCAAATTCGGATAAAATTACCAACATATACTCACACGCACGCAGAAAAGCATCTCCCTCTTAATAACTCTCAATCTTACTCTCGCTCTCCCTGTTGCTGACATTTGTGAACATCCATGAAACAATGGGTCGTATTCTTCCCCCTCTCGCCCATCTCACTTACGCTAGTCTCGCTCTCACCCATTTCGCTCTTTCTTCTTTCACTTACAAAATCATTCTTCTCTCGCTCTCACTCTTGTTTACCAAAGTTGGTCGCATCGGAGCTGCTCATGTAAACTCGTCGTGCCGGAGAAGAAGAAGATGCGCAAAGGAAAAGAAATCAGAGAAGAAGAGGACGTAGCAAAAGAATAAAAGAGGGTGAGAACGGAAGAGGAAAAAAAAACTCAACATTGTGAAGAAAGTTAAAAGAAGAGAAATTAAGAAAACAAGGACAATATTGTAATTTCACGTGATCATAACATCAACAAAGGATCGTTTGACATTTCTTCCAATGTATAAATGACATGGCAGCAAAAGAAAGATTCTTAGTGATATTCAACCCATTTTTTAAGAAAAAATCAAGGCGTAACAAATAATCTAGCAGTTAATACCAGGAAAGACATTTGAGATGCTAGGCATACCTTCGTGTGCTTGGATTAATCTTTGTTGCTTTACTGCAAGCATTAAAACGAGATAATATAAAGGTTTATTAGTGATATCAAACCCTGCAGCACAGCATCATTTATACTTTCCTCTAAATAAAGAAATCAAATGAAAAGTAACTAGAGTAATTTGAAAGTCATCTCCCTATCATCGCTATTGGGATAAAACCCAACGTTAGGGCATAATTTAATATGTTTTTATTAAAACAAATACATTTATCATAAAGCATTAGCTGGTAATACTATTTTTGGAAAGGTAATTTTATTTTGGAGATACATATCCACTCAGACGAGATGGAGTCGCATCTTTTCAAGTCTATATCATGTCATAGTAAGTTTGCATAATTACTTCTTGTTGAATCTTCTGTTTTAAGATTCCTGGTAGCCCAAAAACTTGCCTTCAACTGCTTTCCAACATGTTCACGGAGTTTAATCATATGGATAATGCACATGACATATGGGGAAGGCTGAGAATTTCTAATCACCAATTATATTATTATCATTGGCAGCTTGTAGCATCAGCTTGTAGAGATAAAATCCGCCATGATGGCATCCTGGCATTTTCGACGTCACGTTCTCTATATCAATCTGAAACAGGTGAACTCATAAATCTGGAATTCTAAAAAATAAATTAGTAAAAAAAAAGGTTTAATTGTGCTGATAATTATAGCGCCATTCATTTCTAATCCTAGCCAAAAGTTGATGGATCAAGTAAAATTCAGCATCAATAATGTGGGAGATTTGATGAGGTGACTGTCTTGATTGAACCATCTTCATGGTTGCATCATTAATGCTACCCATGGAAATTGTTAGCTTCCAGTGCTTTCGTAGGATTTAGATCTTCCCCATTAGTTCAATGGTATCGTATTTTCTTGGTTTATACCAGGATCGAAGAAGGTGGATATTTGTATAAAATCAGTGGAATCTCTGTTGAGAATGATGATGGGGTATTAAAGATTCAGCTTTGGAAAGGAGCATTGCAGTGCTTTGAAGGTGTGATACAATTATAGAAGAATCAAGAGAAATCAGAATGTAGTGTAACTGATGGTTCGAACTAAGGGGGAAAGGCAAACAACTCACTCAACCAGCGACGGTTGGAGACATTGGGAAGTTGAGCCGTGCAATTAAGCACGTAGCAAAAGGAGAGATCAATACAAGAAAGTTGTATTATTTAGTCAACGGAACAGATCTTGATGGTTGGATCTTCCAGGAAGGGACTAGACAGAAAAGAAGTAATTAATATTTCAAAGTAGCTCTCATGTGTCCACCAAAGATTCTCTGTTTGGGTTGGGTTATCAACTCATTTGGGTTAGATTGAATTCAAATAAATGAAAATTTTATGGATTGGGTTAGTTTATGGGTTCACCTAATATAACCTAAACTAACCCGAACCAACTTGAATTTATTATTAACTTTAAATATAATTTTTTATTACTTATAACACAATTATTTATAAGTATATTGATTTTAATTTTATTGAATTTCAATATTTTTCTAATAATTTATTCTTCAACAACTCTTAAAAGTAGTTTATTTGCATTTTAGAAAGAAAATTTTCACTATATAAATTGAAATTGAGTTGTTAATCTTAATTCAATATATGAAAATAATTAAATTAGATTTTTACATATTTACGCTCTGCTTCTTTTTAGAACAAAATTTTAAATAAATGACCCGATTAATCCAAACCAATTCAACCCAAATATTACAGGGTTGGGTTGGATTGGGTTCATTTTTTAATAAAGGTTATTTAGGTCGAAGAAATTTACAACCTGAACAATTGGGTTGGATCTAAAAAGTAACTCAACCCATGAATACCTCTAGTCAGTTATCTTCACTTATGTTCCCTCCATTGATCAATACTTTCTTTCAGAAAAAAAGAAAAAAGAAGGGACCATCAAATGAAAACCAAACTTTCATTCAGAAAATGAAAGGATATAACAGGGACATACAAAAAAAAAAAAAAAAAAACAAAAACAACTCACAAGACAATAGCCCCAATGTATAAAAAAGGCTTCCAGTCCAAAAGATAACACCTAACTGATGGTTACAAAAGCCTCATAGGCCCACCCATAAGGAAGAACTAAACCTTATATTATCCCAAAGAATATCCTGTGAAGCCATTTTGAATGGTCTTTGAGTACAATTAACTTGAGCTCAACAACTAATGAAAGCTTCAATAGGCAAACATCAAAGGGACATGGATTTTTAGCTAAGGTGGCTGCCATTTCTTTAAACTATAACCATAAAATTATCGACATAAGAGTGTATCATCAGCTAGGTGATCAGCAAGGCAGGCACCAAAAGATATTGTGGTCCTTTTCTAGTTTTGGAAACGGTCGGAAAGGTAGCCTTCAAACTTGACTAGCCTACAACAGCAGGGAACCACTCCGCCTTCCATGTTCAACAGCTATAACTCACCAAGGGCACCAACTTGAACCCAACACTCTTACCCCTCCGCTTGATTCAAATTTTGAGCTTCAAGAATAACCAAAAAATGTTGGAAGTTTGTCCATTAATAAATTATAAAGGGATTCTGAGTCCATTAATAAATTATAAAGGGGTTCTGAATGTTTTGGTCAGTGGGAAGAAATATAATGAGAAGAAACTATTTGTAAAGAATTCAAGTGGGCGTCCAAGCTGTTAACAAACTTCCACCTTGAAAACAGTGTGAAACTCAGGGTGGCCCCTATTGAAAGAAACAGTAAGTCTCTAATGCATTAAACTCAAGCTCAAAGAATGCTACTTGGGTCATCCATACAGGTAATAATAAAAGCGTTGGAAGGACACGGGAGTCTTTTCCTTGTGAAAACTGTGTCGGTCATAAAAAATGAAGAGATAGGGACACACGAAGGGGAAATAGAAGTATGAAGAGAGTAAGTGGAGATGGGTCGACGGTATTAGGATCTCTAGCTTCATTTTGGAAAGCAAAAGTCCTGTCCGGTAATTTCGTAATTATTCCTTGTGAATTCAATATTATTAAATTCACTTTCCTAGCAGTATCATCATAATTCATATGCTTTTTGGTTTCAGACATGGATACACTGAAAAAAATATATATATTTGTGATACTAACCATTGGAACTGTATAAAGTTGAGTGGACTCGTAGCCATCTTGTGCACTGGTATAGAATTTCTGAATTTCGACAGAATCCAGACTACAATTTATAAAGAAAAAAGCAGCTGGTCTGACATTTAATTCTCTGCGGGATATACCAATAAAAACTGGGTCGCTCTGCATTAGTTAAAGAAGAGCATATGACCATAAATATATTTGGATAACAATTAATCAGAACAGGTAGCTCCCACTTTAGTTCTACAAAAACAATTTTAAAAAAAAACTTAGGATCCTCCCAAACAAAATACATCATCTAAGCTTGAAATTGAACCGGTAACACAAGTTGAGAAAGAGACTAAAATTTGGAACAATGCTAATGAAAACTATAGAAAATTGACGGGGCTTGTAACTATGTTATTACCATTCCAAAGTTAAATTAATCCAATGGCCTATTATCAGATTTTCTTATAAAAATAGATAATTTTATCAAAATATAAAATCGAAAGAAGGTACATGGATAGCATAGTTGATAAAAGCCACCAAACACCCCACTCACCACCAGAGAGACAGTGACTAACATACAAGGGATTCTGGCGGTACTCCAATTTCTTCTACAACTTCACGGATAATGCTGTCAAACATCTCCTGCGAAAGCTTTCTGTTGATGGTGTTGGAATCTGCAAAACCTTTCACATCGCCATGGGATTCAATTCCAAGCTCTTGCGGCTGCAGATATTAGACATTTTTTCTTATGGAAAGCAGATAGGCCGGCAATGCAAAGACTTTCAAGGCAATAATCTAGATATATACTGCTTTGACTAATTGGATATTTTGTGTTGTGTAAACCAAAAAGTGGACAAGATAATGAAGCCCAGTGATAGGATTGCCCGAGGATAATGCGCAAATTCGTACGTCAGGAGTCGGGACTATAAACAAGCCAAAAGATTGCCCTCTAAAAAATTGAAACTACAGAAATGATAATGGAACACAAACACTGAAATTACATAGGGCATACCTCTGGATGACCTCCTGGAAATACAAAGTGACCTGGAAACTCACTGACATTATTACTCCTCTGCAACAAAACTATTTTCCCATCTGAAGTCTCCACAATAGCACCATTACCCAGAGGACTTGAGGAGTGTTGACAAGAGATTGAGTCATCTGCAGGAAAGCAATTTGGAACGCAAAATAGTTGCAAATAATCCATACAATTTCAATGGGTTTGCGAATTAACTTCCAGAGGATATGCATTCTCTTTTTCTAGCATTAAGTGTTCCAATTAGTGAACAGGGTTATAAGTTATGCTAATTTACGTAGAAGCATATTGCATAAATAGTATGGAAGAACTTATGGAAGCAACGGAGGTGGCTAATCTTCTTTCTTTACTCGAGGGTCACGCTTCTAGGCGTGGGAGAAGAGATGTGAGGATACAGAATACTGATCCTTTAGAGGAGTTCTCATGCAAGTCTTTCGAAATTTGATTGATCCTTCCCCCTTGGGGACGTTAGTTTTTTCTACGCTTTGGAGGATTAAGATTCCTAGGAAAGTGAGGTTCTTTATTTAGTAAGTTCTACGCAGCCCCATGCTAAATTTGATTCTAGTGATTCTAGTGATTTCGATGATGTTTCTAAGACAGTCTGGGACGGAATAAGAAGGCAACAATATCAAAAAAGGGAATTAGACTTGAATATTGCCTAATTACCCAATTAACCCCTATTCTTCTTACATCATTAAAAGGAATCACGATTGAAAATTTTCAAATAGAAAATTGTGAAGATAAATTCAAGAAAATTCTTGTTGAGACCTATGTAGTTGACGGAGGTGATTGGGGCAAAAATCACATGAACGAAGTTGAAGATAAAAAGGAAGAATTTGAGAGTGTTGATTCAGAAGTAGTCTCGAGAGAAGAAGAAAAATCCAACAAAGAAGATGGAAAAGAGGTATCGAACATAGAAACTTTAAATATTGAGGCGGAAATCAAAAAAATCGACCGAGAACGACATATCGATTGCATTTAAAATCCTTTATCACAACGTCAAAGAACTTGACGTAAAAGATGAAGAAAATGTGATTTTTGAAGGGTTCTCTTCAAAAGCTAATTCTTTTGTGAATGGTCCTAGGATTACAGTTTTGAATGAGCTTGATGGAAATTTCTTTTTTTTGGATTTATGGCTGATGGAGAAGTTCATTTTTTGGTGGCAATATTGGATTTTTTGTCTCAGATTTACTTCTTCAATCAGAATAATTTTGTTCAAAAGGTAGGAAGTTGATTTGGCCATATGCCATTGAACGAGTTTATTTTATTTCTTGATTGTTTCATTTTTTCTTTTTAAAACTCAAGGTCGAGTTTTCTTTTTGGAGGGGTAGAATGATGTAAGAAGGATAGGGGTTAATTGGGTAATTAGGCAATATTATAGGTTAATTCCCTTTTTACCCCCCTTGTAATAAAACTCTACAAATAGAAACATTCCCCTCTTGTATGAAACACATTATCATTCTAATAAAAGATTCGCAATCTTGATTTTTGGAGGATTACTCCTTAAGGCTACTTAGGCTACATCAACTCTGTTTGGGATTCTTTTTCTGACAATTGGCATCATTGTTGCTTAGCACAAAGACATTGGTACGAAAATTGAGGAGCCCCTTCTCAACCCACCCCGTGAGCAGAAGAGTCACTTTCTTTGGCTTGCAGGAGTCTGTGCTATTTTGTGGGTTCTGTAGGGTGAGCGGAATAGTAGGGTTTTTAGCGGTGTGAAGAGGATTCCTAGTGAGATCTGGTTTCTTATTTGTTATCATGTTTCTTTGTGGGCTTTGATTTTGAAGGCTTTTTGTTACTACTCTATATGTGTTATTTCACGTAGTTGGATCCCCTTTTTATAGAGGCAACTCCTTCCTTTTGTGGGCTGGTTTTTTTTATATGTCCTTGTATTCTTTCATTTTCTTATCAATGAAAGTGGTTTTTCTCATAAAAGAAAAAGGTAAGGAAGAACTTAGCAATGTTCAACCATTGGATCCTGCATCCAATTCTAAAATCATGGAGAATTACCTTCTGATGGAACAAGGAACCTTTCCCACAGAGGACTTAAGTTTGTTCCCACAAAAGTCCTAATAAAAGGAATATGAGAGAAGATCATCAGTGCACAAAATGGCTAGAATAATCAAAATGTTCTAACTATTGTTGTGCCATTTTCTACAGGCCACCAATAGAAATAAATTTGAAAATTTTCTTGATTGATATAATTTGAAAATAAATTCACCAGTAATGAAATTGGAATTTTAATTATTGAAACTAACACAATCCTCAAACACTCAAGGAACTAAACTACTTCAGAAGCTACTGTGGTATCTGTAAGAAAATTATATTCTAGAATGTGGAAATAAAATTTACGTTCTCAAAGAAAGAAAGAAATAAGTATTCTTTTTCTAGAGAAAAGCATGTCATGAGTTCAACAACCAATACACTAACAATGGGAAATTTTCCAATGGGACATTACTATGATACTTCCTAACAAGAATCAAAATCTGAAATATATTGAAACTTAAAGAAGAAACTACAAGATATCCCAAGTATAAGGTACTTGGAACTCTCTCTTGAGTGCTCTCACCCAAGCCTTAAATCACTCCCCAAAATAGTCTCCCCTAACTCACTCACCCTCCCTCTATTTATAACAATATTCAGTAACTGACTATAGTAACTAACTCTATATCTAATTACCCTTATACCCCTAATCTCATACTAATTATCTAGTACCTAACAGACATCAGTCATCACACCCTTCCTTCCAGTATATTAACTTCAAGGATACCTATCTAAGAAACACATGGATATAAATCCTAGGACATCAAAACTCGTGAAGAACATCACACATCAAAATGAAAGATAATGGTAAAGAATGAAATGCTAGAAGTCCAAACAAATTTCAATTTTCAAAATGCTAATATTCATCAAGTCCTACAAAATTTTTGAATATATAAACATAACAGGGATGGAGAAAGACCTATAATCTGTCAAACCTAAGTGGAGACGTACATGAGAATCTTCATTCATACTACCTCCTTCACTAAGGAATGTAAATCCTCCATACTGAAAATCATTGAGAAAGAATATATAAGTTGATACTCTATAACGAAAAAACAAAACAAAATAAAATAAAGTCTAATATACCTGAACAGAGGAGATAAAATGTTGAAGAAAGAATAAAATAATGATAAACTTCAGATGCAAACTACTATCAAACACGATTGAGACAAGTTTTTACTCGGTCTTTCGATTCTGTTTCCAAATAACTATTAAAAATTTGATTCTGTGTTCACAACTTCCAAAGCAAAGATATTACATGAATTATGTAATCTATCTACTTTTCAGAAACAAATCAAACAAGATGGTTAGAGCACAAACGAAATAATGCAGATAAGCTTAAATCAAAATAAACAAGCATACTCTGAACTTCTTTCCATTGAATAAAAATGAGTTCGTCTGAAGCCGTTGATTCCAAATCTATGAGCAAAAAGATTTAAACAAAATTAGGGATCAAAACCATATCTACGTCGTAGTTCTGCAGAACAAGAGATTTCCAAAGATTTGAGCAAATATAGACTTTGTTTTGAGCCTTAAACAGGAAATATAAACCAGGATTTCGGAAAGAACCGAATTCACTTGCCTACGAGACTAACAACTTCTAATCAACATGACGAATGTGGCGTTCCAGAATATGTGAAGGACTCGTACAGACAACATAAATGCTACCAAAATCAAGATTGATTGGATTTAACCATTTCAGCAACCTTGTAAATAAGTCCACTCCCCAGCATTGGACAAAAACGAAGTTTCTAAAGCTACAGCACAAAAACATTTAAATTCTACGTCTCACAGTCTCACCTCGGAAATAGAATCCTCCAAGCTTGAATCGGGATGCGGAATTCTATCGTAACTCTCGCTGAAAGCTATAGAAACCTATCGATCGAAAATTTGCAGATATGAATCAGATATTCGATTAGGAATATGCACATGAATCAGAAACAGGCAATGCGTAGATTCGGATAAAAGAGAGCGGAAAATAGAGGACCTGTGATGGAGGAAGACCAGAAGGACATGCGATCAGGATCTTGAACGGGGAGCGTGGTACATCCACTGCCTTCTCCATCTGGGAGGCGCACTGCAAATCACCTGCTCGATGATTTTCTTCAATAGAAGAGAAGCAAGCAACGATGTTCTTCTTGCTCGCAGGGACAGGCCCGCGGGAATCAGGCCGGAGAGAATCTCCGTTAAAGCGCAGAATGGGAGAGGGAATCTCCCTTAGCTAGACGGGGACCGTCGCCGTTCCGCCCTGATTCCTTTCTTTTTTCTTCATTGTTTTTTTTTTTTTCCCCCGATTCCTTTTGAACATTTGGGCAAGAAGTTGGTTATTTAGTCCTACTTAATTATGGTTGAATTATAATAATTTATATTTAGAAGGGTATATTATTTTAGTTTGAATTATAATTATATGTATTTAAAGTGTAAACTATTTTAATTTGAGAAGTTAATAGTAAACATTGTAACAAAAAATTAAAAAATGATGAATGTAAAATAGTAAATAGTAAATACTATAGCAAATAAAAATTTTGAAATAGTGTTAACTATAACTAATTAGAAAATACAAAATAGTATTTACCGTAACAAAATATGGTTATTATAGTCTTAGATAGTTCTTGCCTCAAATACACTCTTTGTCGTTCTTTAGGTCATGTTTATGAACATATAATCAAAATATTAGTTAAAGTGTAATGGTCTTATTTGTCAATGACATTGGACCTTAATTGTAAAAGAATTAGGGCCACATTTATCGTAATGAAAATTAATGTTTATATGGGGGAATGAAAAATTGTGTAACTTGGGTTGATTCCAATTGGACCATCAATGTGGGCCTCAATTGTAAACCAGTGTGATTGGAATTGTTGGTGTTTACTTATCTAATTTTTCAAAAACAATATGATTGTGATTGAGCCAAATCATTAATTCAAAGGTGGAATAAAAATGACAAAATTACCCTCATCATGTCATTCATACCGATGGAACATTATAGCGATATATTTGATAATTGTAGCATGAATATGGTTATAATAAACAATTTAAAAATTCAACGTTCGGACTGATCAAACAAAATAAAATCGATGAGAGCATCGGTATCTTAATCCCTTTGACTTCACCATAGTAACAGATAAATCGACAAGACAAAGAAAGGGTGTTATAAAATGTTAAAGCGGCCGAAATCGATTCTGATAATTCCATCTGTAAAACCGGTATCTCTTTATTTTAAAGAGCAAATGAAGAAAATTGAAATCAAATATTTGTATCAAATACGTGGGTCCCAATGTATATTCATACGCAATTGGATTGATGACCTTCCTAAGCTAAATTAGATTACAAGATTTCATTATGGATAATACAGTGGACCCCACTTTTAATTACGATTACAGATGGATATGTAAACAAAAGCTAAAATAATTCGATGGGGCCCACAAACGAATTGAGATTGATTTATACCCATTCCCCCGATGTAAACATAGCCTAGTGTAATAAAAATGAGATTTCTTTGTTGGATCAATCGTAATGGATCTCAATCACAAACATAACTGAATTGATTTAGATAACGTTTACTTAGAATTATGAATATGTCATGTTTATTATTACTGTTACCGTTAGGGTCTAACTGTAATGGTAGTGTTAACAGTAACAGTAATGATAACAGTGACATTGAATGTGACAGATTCATAATTCTTATAATGTTACGATAACTATAACGATATCGACTAGTGTGTCCCACTTAATCTTCAATTGGAAGCGGATTGATCACCCCCTGTTCATCAATCAATTTGCATTTGTTATTACATATTTGGAAGTGAGCCCCACATGTTAGTATGAGTACGAAACATTGATAAACAAACAACAAACGCAATAAAGTGGGTGAAGGAATGGAATTCCATAGTGGAAGCGTGTGAATGCACGTACCAATGCAATTCAATTTGAAAAATTCGAAAAATAGATAAATTATAGAAGAATAAAATAAATATTTATAAATTACACAACGTTTTTAAGAAGAAAATGATGAGAAAAGCTAACCCTTGAAGACTTTTCTTTTCGTGATTCCTCTCCTTGAAATTGGACAGCACGAATGCAGATCCCTCTCGAACTAGATAATGCCTATCACAAATAAACAAGTCACAAACAGGGGATACCATCACTTGGTTTCCTTGCTATTCTCTAGACAAGAAATAAAGGATATGTGGACTCCTTAATTTGGTAGAGAGAAGTGATTTTATATGAGAGAGGTTTCTTGAGAAAGAAGATGAAGAATGCACAAAAAAAACTTTTTTCTCTTCTGAGTGATCTATTCGTTGGATTGAAATTTCTCAAAACAAATCTCCTCCCTCCTATTTTAATTGAGAGTGAGTTGGTTGGAGAGGGAGTTAAAATTTCCCTCCACTAACTCACAGTAACTCCCAATGAGAAATTATATTGAATTTAATAAATTATATATTAAATAAAACTTAATATATAATTAAATATTGATTAATTAATTAATTAACAATCATATATTTAATTTAAATCAAATCATATTCAAATAACAATCTCACATAACCTAGTTTTAATATAAATCTCATTCATATTAATTATAACATATAGTTTTAATATGAATCTCATTCATATTAATTTTAACTTATAATATCATATGAATCTTATTCATATAATTAATATTTAAATCTTATTCAAATATTTATCTCTCGCACATTATAAAGTATAATTTTGAATCTTATTCAAAATAAAATTTATGTTATAATGTATCTATATACATTATAATAATTGTATCTTATACAATTAATTTCTTTATTTAATTCGAACAAATTAAATTAATCTAAATTTAATTTATTCATGTCTTATTCTTAGTAAGCTAGTAAGGGGACCTTATGGACTTACAGATTAGTGTTGGAGTTGATGTCCTAAATCTCGTGGGTCATGTAGTCTGTAATTGTTATGTACAAAAGATTTATTATTTAATAAAATTTGAGGTATTTTATTTGACATTTAGTAGCATTAACCCACAAAACCAAAATACTAACATCAGAGGTTATCTTCTGTTGTTTAAACATGTATGTAGAGACATACATGTGGATAATGTTTAAGTGATAACTTAGATGGTTTGTAATAGATGAATAAGGTTGGTGACACTACGAATATTGCCTACTTTGTAGATGTTACAATTGTTGTAAAGTGTTATAAACGATCTGATCCTAATCACTCATGTAGAGACATGTGAGCAGGGGTGTTTATACAAAGGGGTTTGTATAAGACCAGACTACGAAATGATTAGTCTCATTATATAATACCTAGGATGACCATAGGTGACATGACCTGAATCCTAAGTGAGTTGTGAACTCTTACCTATGAAGGCGATCCTTTCATTTGTATGGGTATGATTGGCCAGATCGCCAACTTAATGAACCTACCATTTTGGGGATTCATCTGATCAAGGAGTTGGGAACATAACTACACAAGAAGAAATTCATTCCTTCTCTAATGTCGGGGTAAGTAGATAAATTGCTCTCTTAAGAGTTGATTCCAAGGCTTGAACAATGTGGTGCTACACCCTCTCTTGGTCCGAGAGGGGTTTGGTCATAATTGGACTATGACTTATTGTTCATTAGAGGGATCAGTAGTACTTAAAGAGATAAATGTAACTATAGAGGCAAAACGGTAATTTTGGCTAAACTATACTTATGAGCAATTTGTGAAAGCTTATCGCACTATTGACTAGTTATATTCAATGGACATAGAAATATATTTGTAGTGTGAATAGTGTAGTTGTCGGTCTTTAGTGGAATGACCGACAGTTAATGAATGTTGAGTAATTTAATTAAAGGAGTTTAATTAATTATTCAAGTACCATTGAAGCTTTAATTTACAGGTCCATAAGGTCCCCTCTATAGCTCAACTGGGATTATTGAGAATTAATTTTAGGCTAATTTGAATTGTTCAAATTAATTTAGAGAATTAATTATATATGATATAATTGATATAATGTATTTTATATATTATAATATAAAGTTTATTTTGAGAGGAAATAAATATTTGAATATGGTTCAAATATTAATTATATGGATTAAATTCATATAATTAAATTTAATATAAATTTGATTTATACTAAATATCGTAAATGATTAAGATAATTTAAACTATAAGTTATATTGTATTTGACACAATATAAAAACTATAGGTTGTGTTATATTCGATATAACATATAGTTTAATAAGATGGTTATCATATATATATTAAATAATTATATAATATTGATTAAATTAAAATAGTTTTAATTTAATTACTTATTATTTGAATTTAATTAAGAAGGGAGTTACATAACTCTCTTCCCTTATTTCTCTTTTAACAAATATGTGGGGAATAAGAGGTTATGAATGATATTCTTTTTCCATCCAAATGTTACAGAAAGTCTGTGATCCAAAAGGCCTCTCCCCAAAAAGAGCGATCTCTATCAAAATGTTCTCTCAAATCATTCCTTTCCATCACTTCCAAAATTTAGAACACAAAGTCCACACACTCTTGTGATTCTCAATCTCTAAGGAGAATACAAGAGGCTCTCTTGTGGTGGTATCCAAAGTTAGGCTGCAGTTTTTGTTCAAGTTTCTTTGGAGGGTTCGTGACCAAATTGAAGAGGTAATTCGTGAAGATTTTGGCTTCAAGAGTGAGTAGATCGAAACCCTTAATTCCTCGTTGTAAAGCATGTTGTAAAATATTCTTTGAGATATGCATAATTTATGTTCTCTGTATTTTAATTCTATGTTTTTTAAAATTGGGAACGATCCCTGTTTCTGCATCGAACCTCGCGGTTCCTTCAATTAGAAGCTCTAATTATACAAGATTAATTAACTAAACCTATTAATTAAATTAATCAACATTTATTAACTGCAGGTCACTCCATTAAAGAACCACAACGGCACTTTTTGCACTATAGAGATATTTATGTGTTCATGGATATAACTAATCAAGAGTAAGTCGACCTTTCACGAATCGCTCGTAACTACAGCTAGGTCAAATTACTCTTTTATCCCTGTAGTTACATCTAGCTCATTAAGTATTATTGATCCCTCAAATGAACTAACAATTAATATTCCAACTATAAACTAATCCCTCTCGAGCCAGTGAGAGGGTGAGGCCTTAATGTTCAAGACCCGAAATTTTTCCTTAAGGGAGAAATTCATCTACTTACTCTAAAGACGGGAATGAGCGAATTCATGTTATGTAATTGTTGGGATTGATGCCCTAAAGTCTCGTGTCCTGTAGTTTGTAAACTGTTTGTATAAACGTTTGTGTTGTATAATATATAATATTTACTTCACATCTTGATTTTGCTCAATTGTATGTTTTATTTGCTTTACCATAAACCAATACACATAAAATCCCTAGTTATTTGTATGTAACTTAAGCATGTATGTGGTGATATATAAGTAAATCATATTTTGAGTGATGACCAAAATGGACTATAGTATATGGATATATGAGGGAAACCTTATCCTGGTAACACTATGGATGCGGCCCGCTTTGTGGAATGGTCACAAGTATTGTAACTTGTCACAGATGGTCTGATCCTGATAATTCGTGTAGGGGACATGTGAACGGGGGCGTCCTATACAAAGAGTTTGTATAAGACTTGACCACGAAGTGTTAACGTCTCGTTATATAACACTGTTCATGATAGAGACTTCACTTTACTAGGATGACCATAGGTAACATGACCTTAATCCTGAGTGAATTGGGAACTCCTACCATTGAGGGCGGTTCTTTGATTTGTATGGGTGCGAGTGGCTAGGTCGCTGATTCAAACCTACCATTTTGGAGATTTGTCTGATTTGGGAGCTAGGAACTCAGCTACACAAGATGAAATTCACTCCTTCCCCGAGGTAAGGGTAATAGATAGATAACTCCCTTAAGGGTTAATTCCAATGCTTGAATAGTGTGGCGCCACACACCTTCTCTTGGCCTGAGAGGTGTTCAAACATAATTGGACTATGTTATATTGTTCGTTAGAGGAATCAGTGGTACTTAAGGAGTGGAATGTAATATAGGGAAAAATGGTAAATTAACCCAACTTAACTTACGAGCATCTGTGAAGGGTCATCGTATTCATGATTGATTATATCCGATGGACATAAAAATATATCTGTGGTAAGAAGAGTTCAACTATTGGTCTTTAGTGTGCCTGACAGTTAACAAATGGTGGATCTCGTGGCTAAAGAGTTTAGTCAGCTATTCACGTACCGTTGGAGCTTCGAGCCACATGTCCATTAGGTCCCCTGGATAACTTGGATAAAGTAGAGAATAAGTGTTTGGGTCAGTTTGAAATGTTCAAATTGACAAGAGGGAGTTCGATTATATATGGTATAATTGAACTGGTTAATTGTATATGATATAATTGGCTAAATGTATAAGATACATCATTTTGGAGGAAATTAGATATAAATATGATTTATATCAAGTATAAGAGAAATTACTATAGTAGATATGTGATATCAAACTATAGGGTAAGAATATAATATGATTATATTCATTTATTATTAAATTGATTAATTATGAGATAATTAACCAAATTACTTTCCTCAATCGTGCATTAGTGGGAGCAGTCGCATTCGGTTATGGTAACCGATGAATAAAATGAAAGTTTGTTTCATTTTTCAAAAGTTCGAAAATTCGCAGTCGGTGTGAAAACATAAACGATCGCCTAGCTTGAGAGCCTATACGATAGTGTCTCGTCGTCTAAACAATCGCACACTAGCGTCTAAACGATCACACGACTTTCCCTAAACGATTGCTTAGCTTTTCTAAACGATCGCATAGCATGCCGCGTTTTCTAAATGATCGTCTATCTTTTATTAAATGATCGCTTGTAAAACCTACATGATCGTGTAGCTTCATCTAAACGATAAACATCTCTGCTATACGATAGCCCTTTCTCTCCCACTTTCTTATCGTCTACACGATCTGTCTTTCCTCCTACCTCTACTAAATTCACCAAAGACCACACTTTGGATTTTCACTCCGAGAATATCAACCGGTGGTGTCGTCCCTGCTTTTTACTTGTTTGTGACTATTTGTGTTGTTGCCGTTCGTGTAGACGATGATGCTGCCGCAACCAACTGATTTGTTGGATAGAGCGTGTAGAGGTTTTTCCACTGCTTCAAGTTTGACGTTTGAAGAGAGTCTTCAACTGGTATGAGAACTCTTTCCCTTGTGTTTTATTTAGCAAAGCATGTTGTTAATTAGTGTTAATTTGGATAACTATATGTTAGAATGTGTATGTTGTATTTCGGTCACAATGAAATCAGAAAGATCCGAACGCACTCATAGATGCTCTTCGTTAAGAGTTTCTTTAGCCATGTTCCTAACTCCCTACTCAGATAAATCCCAAAATGGTAAGCTTATTGAGTCAGTGAACCTAGCCACTCTCACTTATACAGATCAAATGATCGCTCTCATAAACAGAAGTTCACAACTCACTCAAGATTAAGGTCGAGTTACCTATGGTCATCCTATAAAACGTCAATCTCTTCAAATAACGACACTGGAAATAGAGATTAATCATTTTGTTGTTCGGTCTTATACAAATTCTTTGTATAGGACACTTACATGTCTCCACATAAACGATTAGGACCAGATCGTTTGTGATACTTTACAACTTTTGTAACAATTATAAAGTAAGTCATATTCGTGGTGTCACCATGATAAGACACCCAACCTTATCTATATATTATAGATCATTTAGGTTATTACTTAAATATGATTTACCTGTATGTCAATCACATACATGTTAAAGTTATATAAAATAATCTTGGATATTAGTTTATTGGATTGAGTTAATACAATTTAAATGTTAAATAAAATAACACCTTATTTTATCAAATAAATAATTCATATATAAAATTTATAAACTACGAGAACCATGAGATTTAGGACATCAATCCCAATAGTGGGGTCCACTTTTCAGATTACCATTGATTTATTACATCTCACGTAGGATAAACGTGACCTAAATTTAGTCCATTTACATTAGGTAATATATAATTCGTAATTCAATTTTCATTGAGGTCATCTATATTAACACGGGTAATGGAATGGAACATGAGTGATTACTAGCATGCCTCATATATAATATTTTTCTTCTTTTGTTATTGGCGAGGATTGGATTTTGGCATAGTAGAAAAAAATCGGAATGAAGATAATAGAATATAATATATAAGATAAATCAAGATAATATAAAATAAAATAGGATTAGATTTGATCCTGCCTGAGATTAGAAAATTCTCATATCCTAAACCTAGTAGTTTTAAGGTAAATCCTAGATCACTATTCTCTACTTTATAATATCTCACTGATTTAGGCATTAGAGTATTTTTTTTTCTTTGTTTTGTAGGTCATTTCTTCCTAAAATTACAAATTCAACCATCGGTATCACCTGAGGGTCAGATGTGTTTCCTCTCCCCAGATTTTGCATCAAAAAATATGTTTTTTTTTAATTTTTATTAGATGTCCTTCGTTCAAATTCGATCCCAGTAAAAACATGTTTTTATTAAAATATGTTATTAATGGAAATTTTCTCTTTTATTTTCTCATGTAAGTCTCCCTTCCATCGATGTTTCATAAACATTTAAACAATAAATAAGGTCCCGTTTGATAACCATTTTGTTTTTTAAAGTTTAGCCTATGGACACTACTTCTACCACCAAATTTCTTTCTTAGTTATCTACTTTCACTAATGGTTTAAAAAACCCGGCCAAATTTTGAGAACTAAAAAAAAATAGCTTTCAAAAAGTTAATTTTGTTTTTAAAATTTGACTAAAAATTCGAGTATTGTACTTAAGAATGATACAAATCATTATAAGAAATGTGGATTATATAGGCTTAATTTTCAAAAAAAAAAAAAAACAAAACAAATGATTACCAAACGAGGCCTAAGTAAACCGTGTCAAATACAAAAGGTGTGTACTGCAAACAATACATAATAACAAAATGGCACTACATGATTAAAATTAAAAGAAAGTGTACCGATATTGCTCATATTGCTCGTATTTAGATCAATCTTGCTGTCATCGATATTCATAATTGATTTCCATCACGCCAATACAAATATATAGTTATTTATATATGGATGCAGATATTTATTTTAAACCGATGGACGATAATTTAATTTGATGGATGACATGTGACATGAGGACAAAATCTAGAAAATCCTAAAAGTTGATAAAGATGAATGGACCTCTCGTAATGATCAATGACAATCAGATTGGTTACCCTAGTATCTAAGAATAGATTACGGATCGAGATTGCAAATTTCGTGGAAGAGCACATCATTCATTGCAATTATAAAATATTGGCGAACACCATTCGTATTTAATGGGATCCTACTTTTTATATTACCATTGATTTATCAAGATTGCAAGTACATAAATGTGGTTTTAATTCAATACAAGTTAAATTATTGATCAGAATAAATTATCAATTTTTTTAGGACAAGATATGTAAAGCTAATTAACAAAAATGGATCACATTAATCAAGCAAACTTACGAGTATCGTGTATGCAACCTTACACCAACCATGTAGGAAATTATGAGTTCCATTCCCACCTAACATATAATAAATTATCAAAATTAACGTACAAAATTTTTTTAAGTGAGCAAAACTTAATTGACATGCACTACCTCACTTGAGATCAGAAGTTCAAATTACCTTTCACTTGTTGTACTAAAAAATCGAGTATGTTAAAATTAGAAGTCATCCTTGATATTAATAACAACTATATAGAAAGTTAAGATAAGTTTTATCATGTATTTCATTTCAAAACATATCAGTCAAAACTATATATGCATTAAATTTTTATTCATCAACTATTACATCAATTTATATAATGCTATTACATATGCCTTCTAATTTTCACATATAAATTGTTGTGTTAATTTTCATCTTGTTTAATGGAAAAAAAAAAAAAAAAAAACTCCAAGAGTGTTGTTTGGAATAAATTTCAAATTCAAAATTAAAAGGTAAACATTTCAAAGCCTCATTAAAACCGACCCTAAAATGATATTTTGTATTATTTAGTATTTTATATACTTATACTCAAAAGGAATACAAAATTTAGGACCTATTTGAATTGACTTTAAAAAAATTATTTTTCAAAAAATTATTTTTATTTAAACACATTTGGTAAAAATTAATTAAAATATACTAGAAAAGCTATTTTGAGTGGTTACTAAACACTCAAATTTTTTTCAAAATGGTTTTTTTAATTAAATACTTAAAAATGTATTCCAAATATAATTTCATGTGAAAATTTTCAATTTAAATATAAGACTTTCAAAAGAATTTATTTCATTTAATGAAGGAATTCGATCCCTCGAAATTAAAAGAAAATTTGGGTGGAGCCAAGAAATTAAATGAGGTAGGAACAGAGAATGATGAAAGTAAATAATAATAATAATAATAATAATTAGATACATCACATGCACCTTCATTCTACTAAATTATTTTATCATAATTTATTACGTATCAAAATTTTCTTACTTCTTGTTTTGAATATTTTAATTTTTTTTATGATGAGAATGAGAAGTATTAAGATGAAAAATTTTTCTAGTATTACGAGAGTATGAATTTTTCATACAATCTATTTTTTGTGTGTCACATCAATATGTTTTTAAAAATAGGATGAGATTCACTAATATATATGAAAACAAGTTTATAGTATGAACAGAGTATGGTACTCTCATAGTATTAAAAAAAAATCCATAATGATGCATGCATCTTAGGATAAATTTAAGTATTACTCGTGAAGTCATTTACCACATCATCCTTGTAAACATTTCCATGATTAGATAGTTTTTTAGTAAAGAACCTAAAATCAAGAGGGTGGATAAGAATTAATCAACATATAATTTAACTTTATAACAATTTGTATTTTAAAATTTTAATTTCATCCAAATGAGTCATATTTGAAATGAAAATAACAGTAAGACGTATCTTGACAAAAAAAAAAACTATTGTACTATTTTATTAAATAATAGATGTAGATTTGAAAATATGCACAACTCTAATAACTACTAAACATAAATTTAAAGTATTTTGTAATTTATATTTAATGCATCTATCGATGAAAAAAGGTTAACCATGTTGTATTTGCCTATTCAGTGAGAAAATTTGGACCAATCACAAATTGACATGACATTTACCAAATTAATGACTAACTTACAAATCATCTAAATTAAAACTAATTAGAAAATTGACATGTGTCTTGAATTGAAATTGAAGACGTGAATTGGTGAATCCCGAGGATGCCACGTGTTTTCGTCATTTTCGTTGGATTAAATCAAATAATTTGATCCAATTTGATATTATTTTTTGGGCTAAATTCTAATTGAGCCAAAAAAAAAATAGGCTTGATTTGACCCAAATCCAATTAGTTTGACCCAAGGGCTAGGTCCATGAACCAACCAAGCCCAAGCCAACAAAACCCATATGAGAACTCTATAAATAGAGGAGTTCTCTTCATTTATGAGTGATGAAAATAATAACAGAGAAAAAATACAATATTTACGTGGAAACCGTCTTTTATTATTATAAAACTAATCCACTGAATACATGAGAACAGGGTGAATAAATAGACTTGTAGAGAACCCTAGGGTTAAAGGCAATTATAAAAAGAGTAAAAACCCTATTTTCAACACTCCCCCTCAAGTTGGTGCATAAATGTCGATAAGACCCAACTTGCTGAGACAATAGTTAAAATTTGGTCTAAGCAGCCCCTTGGTGAGAACATCTATCACTTGTTGATTAGACGGAATATAGGGAATACAAATGTTCCCGTTATCTAGTCTTTCTTTAATGAAGTGTCGGTCAATCTCTACATGTTTGGTCCTGTCATACTGAACTAGGTTGTTCGCAATGTTTATTGCAGCTTTATTATCATAGAACAATCTCATTGGAAGCTCCCTGTCTTGGTAAAGATCAGTCAACACCTTATTTAACTAGATTTCTTTACATATTCCTAAATTCATTGCCCTGTACTCAGCTTCAGCACTACTCCTCGCCACTACTCCCTGTTTCTTACTTCGCTAAGTGACAAGGTTACCCCAGACAAAGGTATAATATCCAGAAGTTGACTTCTTATCAATAATAGAGTCTGCCCAATCAGAATCTGTATAGGCTTCAATCGTTCTTTTCCCAGATTTTTTAAACATTAAGACCTTACCGGGGGTTCCCTTCAAATATCGGAGGATACGTTGAACTGCATTCATATATTCCTCATACGGAGCTTGCATAAGCTGGCTCACAATGCTTACTGCATATGAAAAGTCTAGTCTGGTATGAGATAGGTAGATCAGCTTTCCAACCAACCTCTGGTACCTTTCTTTGCTCACAGGAACCTCGTTGTTTGTAACACCAAGTTTTGCATTATACTCCACAGGTGTGTCAACAGGTTTACAGCCAGTCATACCTGTCTCTTTGAGTAAATCAAATGTATGTTTTCTTTGCGATACTGAAATACCTTCTCTTGATCGAGCTACCTCCATTCCCAGGAAGTATCTCAGCTTACCGAGGTCTTTAATTTCAAATTCTTTGGCCATTTTCATTTTAAGCCTCATAATTTCACTCTCATCATCACTAGACAAAACAATATCATCAACATACACTATGAGAACAGCAACCTTCCTGGAAACAGACCGTTTTGTAAATAGTGTATGATCTGAGTGCCCTTGGTTGTAACCTTGTGCTTTAACAAATGTAGTAAACCTATCGAATCAAGCCCTTGGAGATTGTTTCAATCCATATAAGGATTTCTTTAGTCTGCAAACCTTGTGCTTGAACTGACTTTCAAATCCAGGAGGCGGGCTCATATAGACCTCCTCTTCAAGTTCACCATTAAGGAACACATTTTTAACGTCCAATTGATACAGTGGCCAATCTTTGTTAACAGCAACTGACAACAACACACGAATAATATTGAGTTTAGCTACAGGAGAGAATGTTTCAGAATAATCAACTTTGTAAGTCTAGGTAAAACCTTTAGCAATAAGTCTAGCCTTATATCGATCAATCGTCTCAACTGATTTGTATTTTACAGTGAAAATCCATTTGCAACCAACCGTCTTGGGTCCTTTTGGTAAAGGGACCTTGTTCCCATGTACCATTTTTCTCAAGCGCCCTCATTTCTTCCATAACAACCGATTTCCATTCAGAGTTCTCCATGGCTTCATGGATATTGATTGGAATTATTATGGTATCCAAGCTAGTGGTAAATGCTTTAAATTCGGAAGACTATACGTCAAATAGCTGTGCATAGAGTACTTTGCACATGAGCGAGTACCTTTCCTTAGTGTTATCGGAAGGTCGAGAGAGGCATCATGATTTTCCACTTCTCTCGGTATCTCAGCATGACTGGTCACCTGTAACTCAAGATTTTTAGTAATATCTGCCACTCCTTTGTCAACAACAGGACTTTTATCTTCCATTTCTTTGTCAATAACAAGACTTTTCCCTTTCTTATTCTCTCTTTCAACTGTTTCTTCATCTGTCACATATTCTGTATTGTCATTTCGACCTCCTTCATCTTTTTCGTCCCTGCACTTTTCAGTCTCCATACATATATCAACTTCATTAGTTTTAGGAATACACGTACCTGAACCAAATGCCGGTTCTGACTCCTGGACTTAAGCCGACGGATTAACAGGTGGCAATTCTTCCTTTCGACGATTCTTCCTATAGTAGGTTATCCAAGGTAGCTGGTTGGTAGGGAGAACAGGGTAGGCTCTTTCAAAACTAGTGGAAGGGATCAGAGTGGAATCCCCTAAGGGAATAGCATAGGTGGACCAGTTAGGCTCTTCACTTGGACTCTCCCCCTGAAGATGACTAACGGGAAAGAAAGGTTGGTCTTCAACAAAGGTAATATCCATGGATACAAAATATTTTCTAGAGGATGGATGATAGCATTTATATCCACGTTGATGAAGGGAATAGCCAACAAAGACACATTTTTTAGCATGAGTGTGAAATTTTGTGCGATTTGGGCCATGAGAGTGGACAAAAGCAACACAGCCGAAGATACGGAGGGGTACATCGAAAATAAGACGAATAGTCGAAAAGGACTCTTTGAAAAGGTCTAAGGGATTATGAAAGTCAAGGACACGAGAAGGCATACGGTTGATGAGGTGAGCTGCTGTAAAAATGGCATCTCCCCATAGGTAGGACGAAAGAGTAGCAGACAACATTAAAGACCGGGCAACTTCCACCAAATGGCGATTTTTACGCTCGGCTACTCCATTTTATTGAGGAGTATAAGCACACGAGCTCTGATGAACAATTTCCTTAGACACAAGAAAGTCATGGATAGAGGTATTAAAGAACTCTCGTTCATTATCACTCCTTAAAATCCCAATTTTGGCATGGAACTGGGTTTTAATCATAGTATAAAATTGTTTAAAGGTAGACGATACCTCTAACTTATCGGCTAGTAAGAACACCCAAGTAAGACGTATATGGTCGTCTATGAAGGTGACGAACCAACGTTTACCAATAGAGGTAGTGGTTGGTGATGGTCCTCAAACATCACTATGAATAAGGGAGAAGGGACTAGATGGCTTATATGGTTGAGAATGAAACGAAATACGACTTTGTTTGGCACAAATGCATACATCACAAGTTAAAGATGCTATATCAATAATGTGAAACAAATGTGGAAATAAATATTTCATATACTGAAAGTTCGGATGGCCTAAACGATAATGCCATAACATAAAGTCATTTTTAGAAGTAGAAAACTTTAAAGACATAAAACCAGCGGTGTGATCCTCTTTAGAAGCAGTCTTGTCAGAAAGAAAGTAGAGCCCCCTATCATGCCGGGCAGTGCCAATAGTCATCCCCGACTTCTGATCCTGAAACACAACAGAGTCTAGTGAAAAAATAGCTTTACAGTTCAGATCTCTTGTAATTTTACTGATCGATAAAAGATTATATGATTTGTGGCACATGAAGAGTATCACGTAAAATAAAACCATCAAGAGGAAAAGTATTCCATTTTCCTGCAACTGGGACAAAAGACCCATCTGCAATTCTGATACGTTCATTCCTCGCACTCAAACAGTAAGTAACAAATAATTCTGAAGAACTAGTGAGATGATCTGTGGCATCTGAATCTACGATCCAGGGTTTTTTGCCATTAATGCTAACAAGACCAAAAGCTGAGAATGTACCTGATTGAGCAATGGCACTTACTTCGACGACATTCACGTTGGTCTTACTATGGGCTAAAGACTGATGCTGTGAATTCTCAGTAACTAGATCACTTACAGAAGTACGTACGGAGTTTGATCTTTCATGGGACTGTCGTTTCTTACTGTTCGGGGGCCTGCCATGCAGCTTCCAACATTGGTCCTTCGTATGCCACGACTTCTTATAGTGCTCACAGACAGGTATGGGCTTTTTGTCACTATCGAAATTAGATGCCTTTGAGACAAAGGCTGATGCATCAACAGAGGCTATCACCGGACTGTTCATAGCCTGTGATCAGTCTTCTTCTAGACGAATCTCGGAATACACCTCTCGGAGAGACGGAATAGGTCATTGACCGAATAAGGGACTTCGAACACTATCATATTTTGGGTTCAATCTGGCCAAAAACACATAAACCCGATCTGCCTCTTCAAACTTCAAATACTGTGCCCTATTCTGTGCACAGTTTCAGATAATCTCCCGGCACAAATCCATTTCTTGCCAAAAAACTAACAGCTTATTGAAGTAGGACGTAACAGTCATGTTTCCTTGCTTGCATTCATGGACTTGTTTATATAAAGTGTATACCCGGGATTCGTTTTGTCGTTGTGAGTACAAGTCCCTGGTTGCCTCCCAGATATCTCTTACAGTTGCTGCATATAAAAGAGGCCGGCCAATCTAGGGCTCTATACTGTTGATAAGAGCAGACCGTAGCAAAGAGTCCGCCCCTTTCTAGATTCTTTCTTGAGGATCACCTGGGATGGGTTTCAGAATTTCTCCTGTCAGATATCCGAATTTATGTATAACTTCTAGAGCCATTCGAATTGACAGGGACCATGAGAAGTAATTCTCCCCATTCAATTTTCCTCTAACCAGAACTTCTGCAGAATTGCCCACTGAACCAGTTAAGTAATTTGTATTGGGCAAAATAGAAAACGAGTTTACCGGATTCTCTGGACCAGTAGGCGGTTGGGAAGTTGTGCCAAGCATTGTATCTGAAATCTACTGATGCAAAAAGGCCAACCGATGTCTCACATCATCGGAGTAATGAACCGAAATACAACCAACTGGAAACCGAGTCGCCATGGTCGCCGGCGGGGCACTGGTAGTCGGCTGAGAGATCGCCGGTAAATGAGAAGGCCCCAGTCGGCTGTGCTGCTCAAGATGGTTATCGAAAAAACCCTAATTCTTCTAGTCAAACGAACCGAGAACAGAATCAGAGAGATTATGCTCTCCTTGCCGGATGAAGTAACTCACCGGGCCTGTCGCGACTTTTTGGGTGTACACCGGCAGCGCGGTCGTGTTTCTGAAGGAGGTAGAAGATGAAATCCTAAGCGGCGCTGCTTGCATCGATCGAAAAAGTGGGTTCGACAAAAAACGAAACCCTATAATCGGCGACCGGAAACTCAGATAGCGATCGAAAGCTCGTCTGTCGCTTACACATCAGAAACGCCTTTGTCCGTCGACGTTCTTGGGCTGTTCTTGATCGGTGACTGTGATCCCGTTGAAACCGGATGGTTTCCTAAAAAATTGGTTGCCTGCAATCGGACGGCGAAGATTAAGTCTGGTAGGGCAGCCTGAAAACACTTCTTAACCGCAACCCTAATAGCGGTTTGCATATCAAAACTTGAAGATCCACCAATGGAAGGCGATTGTGGATGGTTTTCTTCCATAATGGCTAGGATTTCGTCCCTTTGCTCCGATACCATGATGAAAATAATAACAGAGAAAAAATACAATATTTACGTGGAAACCCTAGACCAGGGAGAAAAAACACGGTACAGATCTTTTGTTTTATTATTATAAAACTAATCCACTGAATACATGAGAACAGGGTGAATAAATAGATTTGTAGAGAACCCTAGGGTTAGATTCAATTCCGAAAATATCCTTAAAGTAAAAACCCTATTTTCAACATGGGATAAGAAATTTTACACTCCAAAGAACTGAAATTCTCTACCATCAGAAGACTCCTTGACTCCTGAAGCTGACCATACTTGAAGATTGAAGTCCTTTGGAGATATAAGCCTTCCTTCAAAACTCCAACTTCAAGAACATCAACACGTTCCGCTTCCATACATCAAACGTACGCATTCAACCGATAGAGAATCAGAGAATTAATTACTAGAGACTGAATCACATCCGCATCAAATCTATATCAACACAAGTTCAACTCCACGAAATACATTTCTCTAAAAGCCACGTGGAAACAATGATCCTCCAAGAAGATCATCAAGCCCAAAGGTTGATCATCCAAAAAGATCATCAAGCCTAAAGGGCGATCATCCAAGAAAACCAACAAACCTAAAGGTTGATCATCCAAGAAAACTAACAAACCTAAAGGTCGATCATCCAAAAAGATTAACAAGCCCAAAAGGAGATCATCCAAGAAGCTCATCAAGACCAAAGGTCGATCATCCAAGAAAATCAACAAGCTCAAAGGCTGATCATCCAAAAATATCAACAAGCCCAAAAATCGATCATCCAAGAAGATCAACAAGCCCAAAGGCCAGTAATTCAAGAAGATCAATAAGCTCACAGGTCGATCATTCAAGAAGATCAACTAATTGAAAGATTAAAGCTTATTTTGAAAGCATCAAAAGATTATGTATTAGAGATTGTACTCGTTATACTAAAATTAATACAAATACAAAAGTTCAAATTCCACGAAACAAGTTTATCTGGAAACCTCGTGCGAACAAATTAGCATATCTGGTGGGACCTCTCTATCTCTCATCTCTCTCTCGTCATCCAAATAAACAAATCAACAAATGGCTCTAAGAAAGCCATATCTAAAGTTATCGTCGCAAGCGATGCTTACATGGGACCTGTCACCCTTAGTCATTCAAAGGATATCATGCTGGAATAAGAACAAGGTTCTGAATTCACAAAGAAAATCTGAGAACAACTGATGGAATCTTTTAAAGGCGAGATATTTATCAGAGAAAATCCCTTGTTCGATAACTATGCTCTTGCTTCTGATCAATTGGAGAAAAAATCACATTTTGATGTTGTCACACCCCACTCCAGATTACCCTCATAACCTGGATAGCCCTTTTGCTGGCACTTACTGCCTATCTAACCTGTTAAATTTTGCTCAAACCCTGAATATGCACATATCATCAATATACGAACATATTAACTCAAAACTTAACACATTTATATTACAGGGTTTCGCAACATTGCTCATACATGAATATTAAAACTTAGTGAGCCCTATCAAGAATACTAGTCACTAGACAGACACATGTGTACTAACTAATATAGGTCTTCAATTACGTTTCCTTCAACCTGTTTCTTTGAGTGGTAGAGTAGCAGCAGAAAAATCTTTTGGGAACTGACCGCTACCTAAAAAAAAAACATTTGAAAACATAAGCTAGAAGCCCAGTGAGTGACTTAATAAAAACATAAATCTCATGCTTAAACTGAAAGCTTGAAAACATAATACCGAAACTAAATTATGCCAAGCAAACGTGTACATAAAATCTTTAAAACCATTGTATCTGAAACCTGATTCTTAGTTGAGAATGAAAATTCATCATTCTAATTCCCAACGCCAAGCCATGGCTAGATGAGACCCGATTTTGATCTGTTCATACTGAATTATGGCTAGAAGAGATCCCTACATCGAACTCTTTAAATATACCGATGGGCATCTCAAGCAACTTCCTTTAACATAAACATTGATAACTACTCTTAAACACCATTAAACATCATTATTCCCTAGTTGAGAATGAGCATACATCGTTCTAGCTCCTAACGTCTGTTATCGGCCAAGAGACCCATACTTTGGTCTCTCTTTGCTGGTATGTGGCCTAGGAGACCCATACTTCGACCTCTCATTCAGAACTACCTACATGCATATGGAGTTTTCTATGTACCGTCAACACCTAAGGTACATTTATTCAGATACCTTCCTTACTTTCAGTAACCGGCTCACTTAAGCTACCAAGTTCTCGAAGAGCATTAAAAGAATAGTTTTCAAATATAGCATAGAAAACTCTTTAGGATAGCTTCCCTACCTTCAGTATTCCTTTTCATTATGTTTAGGAATACCAATGCATGTACTTTGACAACCTCAGGTATTTAAAACATAGTACATCAAGCTTCATTCAACTTTAGCTTTAACCCTAACGCATGCTTCATACTTTGTAAAATAAGTTGGCTTAAATCATGTTGAACTAACTTGTAAAAACCACTAGCATGCATTAGACATGGAAAACATACTTGAAAAACTCATACATTAGTAGACATCATGCGTTGATCATGCTTTCAGTCATAGAAATAAGTTGCTTGAAATCACATAAAATTTAGTATGAGAATAACTTTGCTCAATCCCTCGATGTCGTATTACTTACGTGCACGTGCTTATGAGTACCGTCATACCTTAGGTACTTAACTAGGATACCTTCTCATTGTCCTTCAGTATCCTTAGGATACCTTCTCATCGTCCTTCAGTATCCATCGTATAACGAGTCATAAACATTTAGTTGAAAACTAAGGCGTAGTGCTCAAATCATCACACTAGGTCATCATGAAAATGGAGTTACTAAAACATGCTGAAAGTATTTGGACAAGATAACATACTTAAATCATGTCAATTTCCATGGAAAACATGCTTTACTTAGCATGAGAAATAGCTTCAAACATATGTTGCTTGGCACTTCATATAAATACTTAGCATGAGAAATAACTTCAAAGAAATCTTGCTTTCTAAATCATTAAAACATTAAATAACTACATAGTCACTCACAGTTCTTCGGGGCTCTTAACGGTTTATACGCCTCTCCTAGTTCTTCTTGGCCTGAAAGGACATAATTCCCGGTTAACTTCCTTAGAGTTCTTAGCAAAGTACCTCAACTAGTTCGTTTACTAATGGAACTTTCCTTATCAAAACAACATTGCTAGCGAGATAACCATTATGAGTGAATTCATCCTCACGAGCGAGATCAAGTATATCATTAGAAAAACTTCAACCTAGCAATACTCACCACACCAACGAGATTCAGCCCAAATTTCCAGCGAGATTTCCTTCTTGAGCGAGATCTTTAGCACAAAATTATCGAGATTATCATCTTGAGCGAGATCCTCTGCTTCTTATCTCGCTCTCGCTCTCTACGGTGAGCCGTTTGCTTGTTCTTCCCAAGCATCTGTTTGCTTATGCACAGATTTCCTGCTTCAACTTCAAAAATTCATAACTCAAAATCCAGAACTCTTTTCAAGAAATTTCCTTTACTAACTTGTTTAGAATTGAGTTACAACATTACCTTAAAATTTCAGCTCGAAATTCCTCGTTGTTTTATTTGGAGATTCAAAACTTTATCATTGGCTCCAATTCAAGCAGTTGCCTGTTTGTTCAACAGTTTCCAGTTCAAACTTCAAAAATATATAACTCGATTTTCAGACCTCATCTTAAATCCACCTCTACCGTCATCCTATCAATTCAAAAACTATAGGATATGATTACAAACTCCAAAAGGGCTCGGTATGGAGGACTGTCATAATCTTCTTTTATGTACTCCAAATCGTACACCAAGATAAACAACAACCTGAGAATGCCAACTGGGTATCAACCTCAAAAATTACAGCAGTTTGATGGAAAGAGCAATCTGAAACATGTTGCTCACTTCATTGAAACCTGCGAAAATGCAAGAACCAAAAGAGACCAGCTAGTCAAACAATTCGTCCGTACTTTGAAAGAAAATTCTTTCGATTAGTATAGTGATTTAGAGCCGGAAGTGATTGAAATTGAGAATAGTTGGAAAGAAAGTTCCTTAACCGCTTTTATAGCACTAGGTGTATCATTAGCAAGATAGAGCTGACAAGCACCAAACAGCAGAAAGGAGAGTCGATCATCGACTACATCAACCGATGGAGAGCTCTAACTCTGGATTACAAAGATAGAATCACTGAATTATTTGCAGTGGAGATGTGCACCTAAGGCATGTACTGGGAGCTTCTCTACATCCTACAATGAGTAAAACCTCGTATATTTGAGGAGTTGGCAAAACACGTTCATGACATGGAGCCGAGCATTGCTAATAGGGGAAATAAATATTTCCTAGTCCTTGAAGGGAGAAATGATAAGAAGAAATCAAAGGCACTAAAAAGATTGAGAATAATTTTACAACAGAATCTATGTCCTCAATACGACCCCACTAATTTTTTTTCTCCAAAGGGAAAAAAACAATATTTGAAAGAAAATATGATGACGACAAGAAGCATTGCCTAACTATTAAAATAAAGACGAAAAAAGGTTTATCCATTTCCCGACTTTGACGTTGTAGGCATGTTAGAGCAATTATTAGAGAAATAACTCATTTAGCTACTGAAATGAAAACGGCCAAAGCAATTAGGAAAAGTAGGTGATCCTAACTACTGCAAGTATCACCAGGTCATTAGCCACCCAGTGAAAAAACTCTTCATGCTAAAGGAGCTAATTCTAAAGTTGGCTTGTGAAAAGAAGATTAAGCTAGGTCTTGATGAAATAGCTCAAAAAAATCACATTGCAGTAGCGATGACTTCAAGTGTTCCAACACCATCCGTGTCTTATGATCAAAGAGAAAATTTCATCCAGTTTGGGACCTTTGAGCCTATAGTGGTTCCAATAAGAGATTCTAATAATAGATTCCCAAAGCAAAGATGATCCTATTGAAGATAACAACAAATCGTGGATCTTTATGACTCGAAGAAATAAAGGAAAGTCAAGTTTTGCCTAAAGAAGTTGCATTTTCGTCAAAATTACAAAAGAGGAAGCAAAACTCAGAAAAAGAAAGGAAAATAGAGGACATGGAAGCCTAAGCCTGGTAGGGAAGAAGATGAAGACTTCCCTAAACTTCGAAGGTTAGTAACCTTGGCATAATTTCTCCCAAGAAGCTTCATCAATAATCATCCAGAGGAAGTATCAGAAGTTATTACATGTCACACAGTCAGCATTGTGGAGGTCGACAACAATCATAAAACTGCTGAAGACGTAGATAATTCAGAAGAAAACTGCAAAGAGCTTACTGGAAAAGGTTATCGAGCCAAAAAGCCTCTTGAGTTAGTACATTCTGATCTTTCTGGTCCTATGAATGTGCGAGCCCGAGGTGGCTATGAGTATTTTATCAGTTTCACTGATGATTACTCTAGGTATGGGTAGGTTTATCTTATGCAACAGAAGTCTGAATCCTTTGAAAAGCTCAAAAAGTTCAAGGCTGAAGTTGAAAGCGCATTGGCTAGACGGATTAAAACACTTTGAACGGATCAAGGTGGAGAGTTTTGGACTTGGGATTCCAGGACTATTTGATAAAACATGGAATTTTTTTTCAACTCTCAGCATCGGGTACACCTCAACAAAATGGTGTAGCGGAGAGGAGAAATAGAACCTTGTTGGACATGGTTCGTTCAATGATGAGTTATATTTCCTTATCGGACTCGTTCTAGGGTTTTGCAGTGGAGACTGCGATGTACATACTCAACTGTGGTCCCTCCAAGAATGTTGCAAGAACATCTCTGAAGTTGTATAATGGGCGTAAAGCTAGTTTATGTCACTTCCGCATTTGGGGTTGCCCTGCATACGTGCTTAAGGCAAATCCCAAGAAGTTGGAACCACGGTCGAAGTTATGCCTCTTTGTAGGCTACCCTAAATGTATGCAAGGGGGTTATTTTTATGATCCATCGGAAAATAGGGTGTTTGTTTCCACGAACGCTACTTTCCTAGAGGAGGATCATATAAGGGAGCACAATCCACATAATAAAGTTGTGTTGTGTGAGCTTTCCAATGAAACTACTGAACCTTCAACAAGAGTTGTTGAAGAGGGCTACATCAACAAGAGTTGTTGATGAGAGTTCATCTGGTAGGTCGATTTCATCTCAAGAGTTGAGAGAACCTCGATGCAGTAGGAGGGTTGTGAACTCACCCGTCTACTATCTGGGTTTCATAGAAATCCTTGCTATGGTAGCAGATGGTGACGTTTAAGATCTGTTGTCTTATCAGAAGGCAATGGAGGATGTAGACCGGGATGAATGGGTCAAGGCCATGGATCTCGAGATGGAGTTGATGTACTTCAACTCAATATGGGATCTTGTAGATCAGCCTGATGGGGTAAGACCTATAGGTTGTAAATGGATCTACAAGTGCAAACGGAGTGCTAAGGCTCGACTTGTGGCAAAGGGTTATACCGAGGTAGAAAGGGAGTCGACTATGAAGAGACATTCTCGCCTGTTGCCGTGCTAAAGTCGATCTGCATCCTTCTGTCCATTGCAGCTTATTATAATTATGAGATCTGGCAAATGGACATCAAGATGACCTTTCTGAATGGCAATCTTGAGTAGACCATTTACATAGTGCAACCCAAGGGATTCATAGCCTAAGATCAAGAGCAAAAGGTTTGCAAGTTGAATCATTCCATTTACGGGCTGAAACAAGCGTCTAGATCTTGGAACATACGGTTTGATATTGCGATCAAGTCGTATGGCTTTGACCATAATGTTGATGAACTTTGTGTCTACAAGAAGATCATTAACGCTTTAGTAGTTTTCTTAATGTTGTATGTAGACGATATACTACTCATTAGGAATGATGTAGGTCTACTGACTGCAGTTAAGAACTAGCTAGCGACCCAATTCCAAATGAATGATTTGGGAGAGGCTCAGTTTGTTTTAGGTATACAGATCTTTGGGGATCGTAAGAATAAAGTGCTAGCACTGTCTCAGGCATCGTACATTAACAAGATGTTGCTCAAGTACTCGATGTAGGACTCCAAGAGGGGCCTACTGTAGTTCAGGCATGGAGTCACTTTGTCTAAGGACATATGTCTTAAGATGCCTCAAGAGGTTTGAGGAGATGAGACAGGTCCCATATGCGTCTGTTGTTAGCAGTTTGATGTACACGATGCTCTGTATTCGTTCAGACATCTGCTACATTGTGGGCTCAGTCAGTAGGTTTCAGTCTAACCCAGGTCAGGGTCAAGGATCGCAGTGAAGAACATCCTCAAGTATCTTCGGAGAACGAAGGACTACATGCTCATGTATGGATCTAAGGATTTGATCCTTACTGGATACACGAATCTGACTTTCAGACTAGTAGGGACTCTCGCAAGTCCACTTCAGGTCAGTCTTTACTCTTAACGAAGGAGTTGTAGTGTGGTGAAGCATTAAGCAGGGCTGCATCACCGACTCCACTATGGAGGGAATACGTAGTGGCTTTTGAAGCTGCTAAGGGAGGTCGTTTGGTCAGGAAGTTATTGACAGAACTGGAAGTTGTTCTAGATATGTCTTAGCCTATTACCCTCTATTGTGATAATAGTGGGGCAGTGGCGAACTCCAAGGAGCCTAGGAGGCACAGGTGCAGCAAACACATAGAGCGGAAGTATCATCTGATCTGCGAGATAGTGCATCAAGGGAATTGATCGTCACGAAGATCGCTTCGGAGCATAATGTTGCTGACCCGTTATGAAGGCTCTTACAGCTACAGTGTTTAAGGGTCACCTTCAGAACATGGGTCTACAGGATTGCCCGCAGCTGGACTAATGCAAGTGGGAGATTTTCTGGTACTGGACTTTTATGTCCTAGTTTATTGTTTTGTACTTGTTTTATGTACACTCCACTTCGTTTTAGGACAAGTGGGAGATTGTTGTGGTTGATGCCCAAAAGTCTCGTGTTCTGTAGTTTGTAAACAGTTTGTACGAATGCTTGTGATATATAATATATGGTATTTATTTCACATCTTATTTTTGCTCAGTTGATTGTTTTATTTGCTTTACCACAAACCAATAAAACATAAAATCTCTGGCTATTAGTATGTAATTTAAGCATGTATGTAGTGACATACAAGTGGATCATGTCTTAAGTGATAACTAAAATGATATGTAATATATGGATATAGGAGGGAAACCTTATCCTGGTAATGCTACGGATGCAGTCCGCTTTATGGAATAGTCACAAGTGTTGGTCTGATCCGGATCATTCGTGTAGGGGACATGCGAGCGGGGACGTCCTATACAAAGCGTTTGTATAAGATCTAACCATGAAGTGTTAATGGTTCATTATATAACATTGTTCATGACTGAGACTTCACTTCACTAGGATGACCATAGGTTACATGACCTCAATCCTGAGTGAGTTGGGAACTCCTGCTATCGAGGGCAGTCATTTGATTTGTATGGGTGCGAGTGGCCAGGTCGCTGACTCAAACCTACCATTTTGAGGATTCGTCTAATTTGGGAGCTAGGAACTCAACTACACAAGATGGAATTCACTTCTTCCTCGAAGCAAGGGCAAGTAGATAGATAGCTCTCTTAAGGGCTAATTCCAGGGCTTAAACGATGTAGCGCCACACACCTTCTCTTGACCCGAGAGATGTTCACATATAGTTGGACTATGTTGCATGGTTCATTAGATGAATCAGTGGTACTTAAGGAGTGAGATGTAGCTACAGGGGCAAAATGGTAAATTGACCCAGCTGTACTTACGAGCATCTGTAAAGAGTTATGATAGTCATTATTGGTTATATCCGATGGACACAAAAATATATATGTTTTAAGAAGAGTTCAGCTGTTGGTCTTTAGTGGAATGTCTGGCAGTTAACGGATGGTGGATCTCGTGGCTAAAGAGTTTAGTCAGCTATTCACATACCGTGGAGCTTCAAGCCACAGGTCCATAAGGTTCCCTAAGTAACTTGGATAAAGTCGAGAATAAGTTTTTGGGCCAGTATGCAATATTCAAATTGACAATAGGGAGTTTGATTATATATGATATAATTGAACTGGTTAATTATATATGATATAATTGACTAAATGTATGTGATACATTATTTTGGAGGAAATTAGATATAAATATGATTTATATCAAATAGAGGAGAAATTACTATAATAGATATATGATATCAAACTATAGGGTAAGATATAATATGATTATATTCATTTATTAATTAATTGGTTAATTATGTGATAATTGGCCGGAAACTTCTCCTCAATCGTGCATTAGTGGGAAAATCAGTATTCATTTATTATAACTGAAGAATAAAATGAAAATTGATTTTATTTTGCAGAGAGTTCGAAAAAATTGCTCAAGGTTTGAAAGTGTATTGATCGCTTAGCTGAGAGCCTATATGATAGTGCCTTATCGCCTAAACGATCGTACGCTTCGTGTACTAAACGATCGCACGCATTCTTTAAACGATCACTCGACTTTTCTATGATCGCTTGGCGTGCTGAGTTTTATAAATGATCACTTGGTAAAACCTACACGATCGTGTAGCTTTCTCTAAACGATAAGCATCCGTTATACGATAGCCTTCTCCCACTCCTCCTTCCTCTACCAAGTTTAACAAAGACCACCCTTTGGATTCTCACTCCGAGAATACCAAGGACTCTAAGTGGTGGTGTCATCCCCGCTCTTACTTGTTTGTGCGTTGCCATTGGTGTAGACGTTTGTGCTGCTGGTAGTCAACCGTTTGGTGGGCGATAAAGTTCGTAGAGGGTTGCTTTCGCTGGGTTAAGTACAGTCTTCAACTAGTATGTGAACTCAATCTCTTGTATTTTATTTGTGAAAGCATGCCGTTAATTAATGTTAAATTGCATACCTGTATGTTAGAATATGTGTGTGGTAATTTGATCACAATGAAATAAGAAAAATCCGAACGCGCTCATGGATGCTCTTGTTTAAGAGTTCCTTCACTTAAAAGGTGAACGGCCAAAAAAAAATCTTTTGAACTACGTTATGACTTGATCCCTATTTGTTATAAAGGATACATAAGGAACTTGAAGAACTTCAAACTCAGTCCAGTAAAAAAAAAAAAAAAAAAAAAAAAAAACTTTTGAACTACGATTCATTATAAAGGGGACAAAGGCAGCTTGAATGAAACTTCAAGTTTAGTCCAGTAAAAAAAATAAAAATTCTTTTGAACTATTTATGACTTGATTCTTGTCATTGTAAATGGTACGTAGGTAGCTTGAAGAAAACTTTAAGTCCAGTCCAGAAAAAAAGAAAAAAAAAGGCAAAAAAAAATATTCCTCCTAAACTATGTCATGACTTGATCCCTTTCTTCAAGATTACATAGACAACTTAAATAAATTGAAGTTCAGTCCACCAAAAAGGGTACCACAATCACCCTACACGTGACACTATTGAAGATATTCATCTCTACTGGGGGCAACACAAAAAATTGAAGATGTCCATCCATATTAGGGGCAATGCAACAAATGGAAGACGCATGTCGTCTGCATGATGCTACACAAGTTGGATGTGTACAATAAGGTTCTAGCTAGAAGATTCGATCGTCATTTCACTCACTTAAATAAAAAGCATTGTTGAGTGTTGCTTACTTCAAGTTTAAAGCATCACTCATCTGTAGTTTGACTCTTCATCTTCAGCTATAGATGTTCTTCAAGATCAAGTTTAGAAGTTTTGTCAATACTTCTTTAAATTCAGGTTCAATGGCTTCGCTAATGCTTCTTCAAATTCAAATTTGAAGGATTTGTCAATGCTTCATCAAATTTAAGCTCAGATGCTTCATCGTTGCTTCTTCATTTTCAAGTTTAAGACATCTTTTTATAGAATAAAAATGCATAAACCGGAAGCAACCATAATCATTAAGCACTCTAATTACACTTAATTCGAGTATAAAGTATGTTACAAAAAAGTTTTTCATAAAGAGGGTTCCTAGAATGTATACCTTTATAGATTCCCTCCAATTCCTTGCTAATTTCCACAAATTTGACCGTCAAATCTTCAATAAACTACCAAGAGAATCTTCTCTACTATTCTCAACCTTGGAATGAGTGGTGGGAGTCAGAATTCAAAGGGAATTTAGGTGGATTGGAGAGGATTTTAAAGCTTAGTTAAAATCTGCAGAATTTCTGAAAAACAGTATGCAAAATCTACTTTAATTATGAAAATTGAAGTACATATTCAGCTCTAACATGCAAGCATTTTCTCAATATTACTTATTGACACCTCAAAGAATAATATTAAAGTGGTTAGGTGTTGAATTGTGTATTAATCCATTTCAAATTGAAGAAGTGGGATAATCCACTAACCATCTATTTTCCAATTTAAAAAATCCAATTTAATTAAATTAAACAGAATTGAATTTCTTAATTTGAAATTGATTTATTTTAAATAATTGATTAAAAATTTAATTAATTAATAATAATTTAATATCAAATATTAAATTAAACATCTAATTCAAACATAACTCCTTATTCATGTAATTAATATTTAAATCAATATTTAAATATTTTAAACTCTACAAAAACGTTTAATTTCAATCTATTCAAACATTAATTATATCGAATATAATTGTCCAAATCCTAAATTGAAATCGAACACTTCAATATTCAAACTTTAATTTGAAATTTGAATACTTCAAATTGAAACCCTAAACTGAATTTGAACACTTCAAATTCACTAAATATTCTAATCCAAGGTTTAATCTTTTACGAGCGAGTAGAGGGACCTTATGAACCTACATATCATGAACTCTAACAATTTGAGATTAATCGGCTAAATTATTTAAACCGAATTAATTAATATTCGTTCACTACCAAACACAATAGTATAGCTCAGTAGTTGCACTCTTCTCACTGTAGATATATTTATCTCCATTTGATTTAACCATGGTCAATAAGTCGATCCTTCACAGGTTGTTCGTAATAACAACTGGGTCAAATGCTATTTTACCCTCGAAATTACATCTTGCTTCTTAAATCTCACTAATCCTCTAATGAACAATAGGTTTGTGATCCAATCACTAAACTAAGTCCCTCTCGGGCCAATGAGAGGGTAGGGCCCCTTGTTCAAGACCTAAAATCAGTACTTTAGAGAACGACCTTTCTACTATCTCTGGAGATGAGTATGAGTGAATTTTGTCTTGCACCCTATGTCCTTAGCTATCTACCCGGTCTTACCCTCGAAATGGAAGGCTTATTGAGTCAGTGCCGTTGAGCCAACCCTCATCTATGAAAATCTAAGGATAATCCCGAATAAACAGGAGTTCATAATCAACTCAGGATTAAAGTCGAGTTACCTAAGTCATTGATTTAAAACAATCGGTCTTAAACAGTAAATAGCATTATAAAGTAAGAGTGACTTATTCCTTGGTCTTGGTCTTATACAAACTCATTGCATAGGACGCCCCACTCACATGTCTCCACATGAACAATTCAGGATCACATTGTTTGTACTATCTACAAAGTGGGTCGTGTCCAATAGTATTACCAAAATAAGGTACTCAACCTTATTCATATACTATAGACTGTTTTGGCTATTTACTCGAACTTGATCCATCTTTATATCTCCATGTAAAGTTCAAGTATTCAAGTAATAAACATGGATCTTAGTTTATTAGATTTTAGTCTATACAAACTACCTATTCAACAACAATTTTATTGAATAAATGTCAACAACATCTTTATTGATAATAGAAAATATTTAACATTACAAACTGCAAGTTTTAGAATATATAAACCTAACACCTTTATCTTCAACACTAGGGCTTCACTCATATTAAGTGGTAGTTCATCTTCAAAGTTTGTGGCTCGCTTCATTTCACTTGCTCAAGATCGAAGGCTTCGACGATGCATTTTCAAAATCAAGCCTAAAAATTCACAAATTCAAGTTCGAAGGATTTGTCAATGCTTCATCAAATTTAAGCTCAAATATTTCATCAATGCTCCTTCATCTTCAATTTCAGAGGCTTCGTCGATGCTCCTCCAACTTCAAGTTCAAAGGCTTTTTTGATGCCCCTCCATCTTTAAGTTTAGGGGCTTCTTCGATGCTTTTCCATCTTCAAATTCAGAGGTTTCGTTGATGCTCCTTCATCTTCAAGTTCAGAGGTTTCGTCAATGCTCCTCCATCTTGAAGTTTAGAGGCTTCGTTGATGCTCTTCCATCTTCAAGTTTGGAGGTTTCAGCACTTCCTCTTTGAAGTCAGTTTCGCTCCCTCTCCAAAATGTTGGTGTAGCTTTGCTCCCTCTTCAAAATATTGATGCAACTTCCTTCTCCAACATGATGGTGCAGCTTTGCTTCCTCCCCAAAAATATTGGTGCAACTTCGCTTTTTCTCTAAAATGTCGGTGCAGCTTCACTTCCTCTTAAAAAAATGTGGTGTGATTTCGGCTCATATGCAAGATCAAGTTTGGCCTGCCTGTCTCCGCTTTATATGCGAGATCAACTCTAGTCCGCCTGGCTCCACCTCATACGCGAGATCAACTCCAGTTCGCCCGACTCTGCCTCATTTTCGAAAATTAAGTCTAGTCCGCTTGGTTTTGTATCATATGCGAGATCAACTTCGATTTGCCTGACTTTACTTCATCACAGTCTGCCTTGCTCTACCTCATATGTGAGATCAACTTAGATCTTCTTGGCTTTGCCTCATATGCAGTATCAAGTATGGTCCACTTGGTTCTATCTCATATGCTATATCAACTCCGATCTGCTTGGTTGTGCCTCATATGTGAGGTCAAGTCTGGTCTGCATTCCTATTCTTCGTGTGCGAGATTAAGTGCGGTTTTCCTAGCTTCACCTCATCTGTGAGATCAAGTTTGGTCTACCTGACTCTACCTCACCTATAAGATTAAGTCTGATCTACTTGACTCTGCCTCAACTGTATAGTCAAGTCCAGTTTTCCTTGCTTCGCTTCATCTGCATGATCAAGTCTAATTTATCGGGCTCCGCGTCTGACCTACCAAGCTTTGCCTTATATGGAAGATCAGGTTCAGTTTGCTTTATCTCATCACATCTGCAAGATTGAAGCCAATAGAATGCGGAGATCAAAGTCAGTAAAGCACTAAGTTTGAAACTGTTGGAATGCTTGAGTTAAAGACCGAGGCCAAAATTGACAGAATCCTCAGGTCGCACACTAAGATTCAAGGTAATAGAATGTGGAGATCAAAGTTGGTAAAGCACTGAGTTTGAAACCAACGGAATACTCCAGTCAAACACTGAAGTCAAAACTGACGGAATCCTCAGGTCGTACCCTAAGACTGAAGCCAATAGAATGGGGAGATTTGAGCCGGTAGAGAATTGAGTTTGAAATCGACGGAATACTTGAGTCAAAGATTGAAGCCAAAACTGACAGAATCCATAGGTCGTGCACTAAGATCGAAGTCAATAGAATGCAGAGATCAAAGTTGGTAGAGCACTAAGTTTGAAACCGATGTCGAGTCAAAGAATGAAGCCAAAACCGGCGGAATCCTAAGGTCACGAAGCCAACTTGAAGAAGGAAAAAAAATGAGAATAAGAAGGTGAAGAAGAAGAAGAAAAAAGAAAAGTAAAAAAAAAAAAAATTAATTTGCTCTGATACCATATTAAAGCAGAGTAAATAAATTTGCTATATGCATTTATTAACCAAAAGAGGAAAAAATTGGAGAAGAAGAAGGAAAAGAAAAAATAATATAAAAAAAAAAAAAGTTGAAAAAAAAGAGAACGAAAAAAGGAAGAAGGAAAAAAAAGAGAAGAAAAAACGGAAGAAAAAAAAAACTAATTCAATCTAAACTCAAACTACGTCCAGTCATTTGAAATTGTGGTTCAACGGTGCTGGAGTAAAAAAAAAAAAAAAACCTCAAACGCCCATCGAATGGACCCTCCGATGAGAATATCACGGCGGTGAACTCCAACTCGCGACGGACATCCGACAAACAAGTAGATCCCAGCGGTTGAGGCATTTAACTCCGACAACGACGTGGAAGGCAGCGACGGCTGATATGTTTAACTTCGACCAAAGAAATAGAACTAACCATAGAGTGATAAAGAAAGGCCATAAGAGGAAAAAATAAAAAATAAAAAATATATATTTGAGATATAAACTATATTAGTTTGAGAATAAAATAATAAACACAAATAATAAAAAAATGATGAATGTAAAATAGTAAAAACTATAATAAATAATAAATACGATAATAAATGAGGAGGTTTTTAAATAGTTTTTATTGTAGCAATATTTAGTTATTATATTTGATGATAATTCTTATCTCAAACGTTTTCTTAGGGATCAAAAATGACAATTTGATAGTGAAAGGTGAAAAAGCAATTGATGTAGTAAAAAAAACTTCAGTAGTTGATCTCATTGCTCTTCCTGAAGCAATAGAATTAAGAAAGGATACACAAATTGAAGAAGAAGAAAAAATAGAGAGAATAAAAAGGAAAACAAAAGAAAATCGTTGTTATACTTTGTGAAGATTTTGGCTCGTTGCAAAAAAATTTAAATCCCACACTGGTTTATTAATAGAGTTGGTAGATCCAATTTCCTAATCAAGTTTGAAATTAAAATAAATCGAATCAAATTGGGCAGATTTAGAATTTATTAGTCGCAAGTTCAAATCATTCCAATTTTAGATTTAATTCTAAGTTAAATTGAGGATAACATTTGAAAATTTTCTTGAATTACAATTTATCTATATTCCAAATTTTATAGTAAATTCAAATTTTTTTAAGCTTTATCTCCAAATCAAATTAAATTTGGGATAAAACTTGATTTTTTTTGTCATTACATTAAAATTTTGTCCATATTAAATTCAAAATTTTAAGCTTTTATCTTTAGATTGAGTTAAATTGGAGATAACACTTGATTTTTTTCTTAAATTAAAGTTTGACCATGTTCCAAACTTTATCAAAAATTTTAATTAAACTTATTTACTAAATTCATGGTTTGATTAATTTGACATATCGAAATCAAGAATAAATTACTTATTTCGATTCCAACTTTATCTTTTTCGATATTTATTCACTCATAAATGTGCATAAATCTCGAAAAAAGTATTTGTTGAAGGAAAAATTTTAGACCAATCACAAATTGCCACATCATTTACTAAATTAATGACGTGGCAATTTATGATTGGCGAATGCCGAGGATGTTTACACCATGATCTTTTGATTGAATCAAATAATTTGATCCAAATTGATATTATTTTTTGGGTAAATTCCAATTAAATCCAAAAATAGGCTTAGTTTGACCCAGATGTCAAATAAAGCCCAAATTTAATCAGTTGAGCCCAAGAGCTAGGTCCATGGACCAACTAAGCTCAAACTCACATGGCCCATCTGAAAATATAAATAGATGAGCTCTTTTCATCATCCAAGTCCAAATGTCTATCATCCAAGAAAATCATTGGATGATCCACAGATCGATCCTCTAAGAAGATCAACTAGTTTAAATATTAAAGTTTATTTTGAAAGCATACGAGGATCATGTATTAGAGATTATACTCGCTATATTAAAATTAATATAAATACAAAAGTTCAAATTTCACGAAATAAATTTTTCTACAAATCTCGTAGGAACACTTACCAAATAATTTATCCTACTTGACTTGTTGGAATAATAATAATAATAATAATTTATCCTAACTGTGGGTGGATCCAAGAAGTAAATGTAAATGAAATTTCATGTGCGCTCACTTGGCTAGAGGTGAAATTGGCTACATCATCATTTTATTCCATAAATTTTGAGTCTGGTTTCTAAATTTTAAAATGTTTATATTTTTTTAAAAAAATTTTAATTTGTTGCAAGATCTTTTAATTTCAAAAGGTTACCTCCTTTTACTTTGAATTTGTAGTTTTATTTGAATTTAATCTCTAGAATTTAAAATTTACATTTTAATATTAATCTTTCACTAAATATTAACTTTGGTCTATGTTGCATATTCAATAATTTTAAGTAATCAAATTATTTTTCACTATTTTTTTCAATAATATTGAAATTAATTTAAATTTTTTACATCATAATTGTTTTTAATTAATATATTGAAAGTTAATGCCAAAGTCCGAAGTGAATATTAGTAAAAGCTTGAAAGTAAAAGTGTAAAATATTAAAACTTACGGACCAAATAAAACTAAAATTCAAGAGTAAAAATGTAAAATATTGAAACTTGAAGACCAAATGAAAAATAAACTCAAAACTAAGGGATAAAAATATAACATTTTGAAATTAACGATCAAATATTAACTAAATTTAAAAACCAGAAGTAAAAATTTAGACTATGTTTGATAACAATACCGTTTTTTAAAACTGAACATATTTTATCTCATTTTTTTACCATTGTCAACATATTTCTTAAGTAGAAAGTTGAATTCTTATCTAAATTCCAAAACAAAAACACCATTTAAAAAAACTATATATTTTTTTAGTTTTCAAATTTTAATTTGGCTTTTTTTAAAACATTGATAAAAAAAAAAAAGATAATAAAACAAGAAACTTAAAGATAGAAGGAATGTTTAAAGACTCAATGTTTAAAAATAAAAAAATTTAAAATCAATTAATTACCCAATGAGATAGTAATATTGTGAAAGGAACATAGAAATTAAACTAAAGATTTAAGTTAAAGAAGAAAGGTTTTTCTTTTTTCCTTCATTTTTATTTTGAGTGTGGTAGGCTCGAATTTAAATGTTTGAAATGGAGCTACAGACTAGAGACTAGAGAGTAGAGAGAATGAGAAAATAGGATATCAAGAATTACATGAGTTCGGTTTTTATTATTTATTTATTTATTTATTATTATTATTATTTTGTAGCGTCCAAATAGGATATTAAGAATTACGTGATTGAATTTAACGTCACCCGCGCTGTGACCACGCTACATTATCTCTATTTTATACTTTATACTTTATACTTTATACCCACTTTAATTTCCTTTTGCTACCCCTGCAAAATAAAAAATTTAAAAAGTCTTTTGCCACGTGTCGTCCTTCTACATGGAATTTTAATTTAAAGCCAAGGTGACCAGTAGATTTATTTATTTATTTATTTGAAGGCTGTTTATACACTAGATTTTCTTTTTCTTTTTCTCTTTTTGGGAAAAATCTATGCTCTAGAATAGTCTAGATGAATGATGACATAATTTATACCATTAAAATAAAACTTTACTTGTCTAAAAAAATATATATTTTTTCTTCATAAATGTTTTGAAACAAACTTAGAAATTCATTAGAAAATAAAAAAATTGGGAACTATAACGAATTTGGGATTAGTCTAAAATAGTACGACAGAGTTCAGGTTCGAATCTCTAATTCAAGTCATGTTTACACCATTTTAGACATTAGTTTTCATTTAACAATTGAACAAATATCTACTCCCAAGATGGTTATGAAATGTTTATAAAAAGTGAAGAAGGATATTGTAGTGAAAAAAAAAAATCAAATTAGGTAATTTTATTAATGCCATGAAGGGCAAGAATGAGAGGATACATCCAATTTAGGCAGATGAGTGAAATGGGATGGAAAATCTTCCTTCCAAACACATACAAACAACAAATCCATAGCTGGTTTTGCTAAAAAGTCAGCAACCCTATTACATTTTCTTTTGACGTGAAGAAAGGAAATGTTTCTAAAGAGTGAGGCTAAAGATCTTATTGCTTCAATCCAACAATCAATTTCAGGGAAGAGACAAAGTCATTTAGTAGAGTGATCGTTCGAAGGCAATCACCAATCAGATTAAACCTACATGCAGGAGATTTGCAATGAAGCCACCAATTTCAAGCCCTCAAGGACTGCTAAGGTCTCAACAAATGGGGATAGAGCTATAATATAGCCATCTGAGTTTCAAAGAACAACCTAAAGACCTGGTGAGGTAATGGGAGAAATCCAAGCTGCACTAGTGTTGAGCGCTATAACATCCGGAGGATGAGGTAACCAATGCTTCTTACTTGTCGAGGTTAATTTGACGAAATTTTGAGGATGAGAAGTTTTGTGCAAAAGACCATCCATGATTTCCTTATCGTAGTTAACGACCCATTTATTTTTAATTTTAGGTGGTACAATTATTTTGTTGTTGATGAAAGAATTTTCATCATTCCAAAGAGACCAGCACATAACGACTATTAATTCCAGTTTTTCCTATAAGCAAGTATCAACCAGGGCACACCATCTATCAATAAAATTGTCGTTAAAGTCATTCGAAATTAAGGAGAGATTTAATAATTGAAGCCAAATCTCCTTAGCTCTTGAACGACTAAAGAGAATGTGATCAATAGTCTCCTCAGAGGTTGAACAAAGTAGACAAACCGATAAAATGTTTAATCCTTTTTTTAATAAGTTTATTCTAATGGGAATAATATTTTGAGGGCCTTCCATATAAAGTGTTTGATTTTAGAAAGAATTCTAAGCTTCAACACTTTCTTCCATACTATTTTCATTATGTTACTACTGGAAGAGCATTTGCATAGTCGAGACTTTTGAAACTAGTTATATCCAAACTTCACTATGTAAAAGTCGTATGTGTCATAGTGCCAAATCATTTTGTCCATTAAATTTAAGTTTATTAGAATTCTTTTGATTAGATTTGCATCTTATTCAGTTGTTGCTCGAGTTAGGAACTCATGATTCCACGTTCCATTCTCATTTATAAAGTCAGCTACCAAACAATCTTCATATTGGTGGTCAATACAAATTGACCTAAAAGTAGATTCTTTGGGGATCCAGGGGCCAAAGAACATTTTTATGGATTTTCCATTAGTAATACAGTAGCGAATGCCTTCCTTTAGATAAAAGAGCAACCCCATATTAAACTGGACCAAAGATAAGAAGCTCTCCTTCCTACAACAGCTTCTATAATACAACAATCCTTAAAGTAAATACTCTTAAAAAGTTTTGTGACAAGTAAGTTTGGATTAATGAAGAGCCTCTACACTTGTTTCAAAATTAAAGATCTACTAAAGCCCTTAGATCAAGACGATTAAGGTCTCCCAATGCTTTAGGAAGACATAAGTCGGCCCATTTAATCCAGTGAATCTTCCTTTTATTGTTCGAAGAATCCCACAAAAATCGGGAGAAGTTTCTCGTGATTTTTGTATGAAATTACTTGAGGAGTTTGAACAAACTCATCCCATAAGTCTGTATCGCTTGGTCAATACTTTTAATTAAAACTTCCTTACCACCAATAAGAACAATTAAAACGATATTATAGTTTTTTAGAGAGAGATGCATTTGTTAAACAAATGTCAAAGATTAAAGCTTTTTTCTATATTTACAATTAAAAAGTGTAGAAAGAACTTGTATGGATATGAATCTTTGATGAAGTTGTTCGTGTTTACAAATTTACTGAATTCATATTATATTTTTGAAAATTATTTTAGGATGATAAAATGTTGATTGATATGTAAACCAAGTCCAATAAAACAAAAGAAGGAACATAAACTATGATAAGGGGAAAAGGGGCAGTATATTTTTTTAAATTTTATTTTGAGTCCTTTATAACAATTTCGCGTAAGGAGCAAAAACTAGATGTTCACATACTCAAATTCAAACAAAAAATGTTTAGATGCATCCTAGCCTCCAATGTTGATCCACTTAATTGTCTATTCATAAGTATTATATGATAAACTTTTTATTTAATTAAATTATTTTTTTGTTATATGATTTGAATGAGCCGTACAAATATGAGTAGAAGTTTGGAAATTTTTTAGTACTATGATAGTATATACTACCCTCATTCATAAAAGGATATATTTATTTATTTTGTAATATAAAAAATTTTCATATATAATTTAGTATGCATGCAGATATTCTTAAATTCAAACGTAACTCAAATATTTAGAATTTATTTCGAATATATAAATATATCAATTTTATAAATGAGTTTTAACAACTTTCACGTGCTTTGAAAAAGTTAAGGTTTCACAAGCCCCAAAGAAACACAACAAAAAGTGAATGCAATTTGGATCAAATTTTTCTTTTGTGTTTTCAAAATTGCTTAAACTAAAACTTATACACTTTCATGTGATTTGTAAATGTTAAAGAAACACTACAAAGTGTGGATGTTTGGAAGCTACAATATAACTCAACCCTTTTATTTTCTTTTGAAAGATTGTTTCCAACAAACTATCACGTGATATTAATTAAAAAGTGGGTCTACAAGTCAATTTTTTTTTTCTAAGAAAAAAGATAACAAAAGTCAAAAGGTGAAAATAAAGTGAAATAAAATTATAAAAAAAAAACAAATATGAAGAGATTTGTTTATATATAAACCTTTCATTTCATATTGGAATTCACATTTTATAAATATTTCAAAACTATTGTTCATATAAAATAAATTGTTGGACGAAAATTAAAATTTAAAAACCTAATAGGTGTCAAATATTATCTCCAAATCATCACCACTAACCACACATATTTCAAGTCTTTATTTTCATATAATATTATAAGAACTATTAGTTTTGAAATGTTTATAAAGAATCCTGATGATATTCTAAATTTAGAAGTATAAGATTTTTTTTTTTTTTTTTTTTAATAAAAGGTGAATTAAGAGATATAGTTATAATTTAGCAAAGAAAATAAGACAAACAAATTGAAAAAGGGGAAAATAATTCTCAGTAAATTTTTTGCTTTAAAATATCAATTTCATGATTTATTGACTTTTTACGAATTCCACGACTAAACAACATTTCAAACTTATAACTATCAAAATTAAACAACATTTCTCTAAAGGTTCCCTGAAAAGTAACAAAATTTAAGTCAAATCAATACATTTTACTGTTAAAAGGACAAAATTTAAGTCAGCCAGTTTGGGATGTACAGACATATATTACACACAATCCATTCAAGTATATCAAGTAAAATCTACCATGAAACATCAACATACAAACAGTAAATATTATCTCAAATAATAAAAAGAGAAAAAGAACATACAAACAGTAACTTTTATAATTTAAAAAATAAAACAAAATAGAAATCTGCCAACCGTAAATATAATAGGGAATGTGTGTATTTTCATTACTCATTACAGTCCAACAGAAAAAGAAAAACAACATAAATTAAAATATTCAGCAATACTTTCGTCCACCATCTCCCTTTTATTTTCTACCCACAAAAAATATTTATTTTAACAAAGATTTTAATTGCCACGTGGCAAATTTTTATGGGATGCAAGAGAGGCTGCCCAATAGAAGTACACCCAAGTTTTTTTAATATTATTTTTGTCTCTATATTTTGAGATTAGTTTAGTATTAAATTTCAAATGTCCAATTTCACTTTTCATACTTTTAATAAATCTCAAACTTAGTCTCTCAAAATTATTTTTTTTAAAAAAATATATATAATATGTGAATATATTTCTAAAATTTAGATGGAAAATTCTAATAAATGAAAAAAATCAATAACAAACAAGCATTAGGAACAAAATTTAACATTTTTTGAAAATAAAAAGCTAAAGTTATATGATTCAAATGACTAAAATTTAACAAACTTGAAAATGTATAAAGCATAATTATATTTTAACATAAGTTAATAACAAGAAGGTAAAAAAATAGAGAGCAAATTTGATAAATAATTCACATTCTGGGGATGTTTTGGTTAGGAAAAACTTATTCCTTTATGAAACAATTCAAATCAACAACACTAATACAGTAAATACACAAATTACATATTCAAACACAATATTAAATGGGAAGGAATTGACCAAATTCCAAAAAAAAAATATATATATATATTAATTAATTACTCTATTTAAAAAAAACAAAAAACAAAAAACAATCTATCTTCTTCTTCTTCTTCTTCTTCTGGGCTCTGTTTTTGAAGATTACTCGGGGAGTTTAAAAGTTGCTATATCTTCCTGTTGAATCCATCCATATTTTTCTAAAAATGGATTTGAAATAGATTCTGGTGGATAATGTTGAATACAATCTTCCCAAACATTTCCATCTTCCAAATCTCTTACCACCTCCCATAAACAGCTATTGCATTTAAATCCAGCTCCAAAGCTTATCATCAATATCCTTCCCCCTTTCTTCAACCTCTGTTTTGCTTCCATGTATGCCAATACATACCACAAACTACTCGCCGATGTATTCCCAAATCGGTGTAATGTCATTCTCGCCGGCTCTAAATCGTACTTCTCCAGCCCTAAACTCAGCCCGATCCCGTCGATCACCGCCTTTCCGCCGGTGTGGATACAGAAATGATCCACCCCTGTTTTGAAATTCACGGCACTGGTTTTCGCCCCAGTCCCCTGTTTTTGATTTCTGTTCAGTTTTTTCACTAAACTCAGAATAAAAAACTGGAGTAGCTCTCTCGCCGGTAAAATCCTCGGTGCGATTTCTCGTAGATTGTCGACAAAAGCTCTGGTTGCAGCTTTAGGGAGGTTTTTCCCCAAGTGAAAACCCATGTAACCTTTATCATCCTCTGTTTGAATACAACAACCGTAGGATTCGTCTCTGGCGCCATGGTGAGTTCGGATCAAGCATTTGAGTTTGAACATAGCTCTGTTTTTCAACTCCCTTTTGTTTGTAAGAAGAATCGCACACCCACCAGATCGGAACAAGCAATTGGATAAAATCATCGATTTGTCGTTACCGGAATACCAATTTGGGCTTAACGATTCGGAGGTTATAACAAGAGCGTTGACGTTTTTATGCGACTTGAATACTCTGGCAACGACGTCGATTGAAATCAAACTCGCACTGCAACCCATTCCGGTGAGATTAAACACCTTAACATCAGGACGGAGTTTGTAGTAATTGATGATTCTAGCAGAGAGCGATGGAATCGTCGCTAACATTGAGACATTAACAACCAAAACATCGATATCCAAAGGGGAAAATCCTGATTTCTGGAAGATCTTTTGAATACTGTCATGAAAAAACTCATCCATCTCCGAGATCCCATCATCAAGAGTCGGAGCATCTTCCCGTCCAGCGAACATAATTCTCGGGCCGTAGGTTTCTTCACCGATACCAGAGCTAACAACAGCTTTAAGGAGAAATTTATACTCGTTGAGACCCAGATTTTTCGTCCTTTTAATGATTTCACCACAGAATTCTGTACTCAATTTTCTGTCGTCGGTTGGCTTGTAACATTGGTAATTCAATATGTAGCATTCTTGATCTCGTCTATCATCAAAATGCTTCCAAATGGTGAAGAGAAAATACAAAAAAGAACACAAGAAGAAGAAACTCAGAAGCTCCATAACAGAGATAAAGATCAAAAGGGGCTCTGTCTTTTTGGTGTTCGTGAAGATTTGGATGAAGAAAATGGAAGATTTAAGGGGATAATGAAAGTGGGTATTTAGAAGAAGAAGAAGAAGAAGAAGAACATGTGAAGATGGTTAATAAGTTTCCCAACTGATTGACGTCTTTGTTAATCGCAGCAAAAAGAGTTGTTCATACGATGGGCATGTGGGGGAGTAAAAGCGCTATGGAAAAAGGAGAGAGACAGAGAGAGAATGAAACCAAAAGTATACTCGAATTATTGGAGGATTTGTTTTTGGACTACTTTCTTAACTTCACAATCTCATCATATATATAGAACAAAATTTTGTACTTCCTTTTTTTTCCCCAAATAAACGTTTAATTACTTTATGTGTAAATTTAAAACAAGTACAACAAATGACAAAAGAAGACAAATCTCTCTTTTACAATGTACTCATTTTTATTTTTTCAAAACATATTTTTCCTCTCTAAATTTTATGAAATTAATAATTTCGTTTGTATCAATTTAATCTTATCGTAAAAATTATATGCAGTGTGAATTGATAAACGACTAGTAAACCAAATTTAGTTATGAAAAATTCTTATAAATAGAAAAATTTCAAAAATATTTACACAAAAAATTCCAAGAGTGCTTTGTACTTTTATAAGTTTTTACTACATAGTGTAAATATTTTTAAATATTTTTTTATATTTAAAAAGATCCATTTATAAACTATAAAACGTTATGTAATAACAAAAATAGATATATTTAATGGAAGTTTTCATGATAGGGACTAAATCCTTACAAATTGTAAAGTACATGAAATAAATTGTTATTTAGTAAAGTTTGAGGACTAAATTGCTATATAATTTGAAAGTACATAAACTAAACTGTTACCATCTAAAGTTCAGGGGTTAAAAATATTACTTTTATGAAAGTTTGGGAACTAAAGGCTTAGATTAAGGTGGTTGTAGTTTTTAAAATAGATGTTGATTTCTAAAAAATCAGTGGTAAAATAAAATAAATTAGTGTCCGGTAAATTTCAATTTTAAACTTGAAAAGGTCTATAGTGTTTGTAAATAATGCTAAATTATTGTCATTAACATAAATGACTAAATAGACCTGCTATCAAAAATCTTTATAATTTTTTTTTATATAATTTATATTTTAAAATATTTATTTAAAATGTTCTATCATATATATGCATTCAACTTTAAACTATAATTGTCAATACGCATATAATTCTACTGATATGATCTTGTACTATCATTCTTTAGATATGAGTTAAATATTTTCATGTGTTTGTGATGACATAATACTTAACAAATTAATGAAAATATAAAGAGAACAAAAGTAATTTGAAAGAAATAATTTATATCAATTTCTTAAGACGTCATTTGGTAAACTTTTCGTTTTTGAAAATTAAGATTATTTTTTCTCAATTTCTTAAATGGATTTCATATTTCTTAAGTCAATAAGTTGAATTCTTGGTCAAAATAAAAAAACAAATACAAATTTTTAAATGTTACTTTTTTTTTTAAAAAAAAAAAACTAAACTTGACTTGAAGAGGTACTTATAGATTTAATTTTAAAAAACCAATTGATTACCGCATGTGGAGTCTTAGAAATTCGAACGAGAAATTAGAAATTTTCTTCTTTCCTCCTTTATATTTTTGCCCATTACTATGTACTATGCATTGTAAGTTTATCATGTATGATCACATGATTTAAAACTACTTTGGTTTATGCACGTTCAACTTGGATTCATTTTGGTCATGATATTTTAATTTTTTTTTTTTTCCGTTTTGTGCCCCTATATTTTGAACTGAAAAATATACTTAGGTGCATCTTAAGCTATATTCATCTTTGTGTATCTCACCTAATTGTTCAATCATAATTTGTCGTATGACAAACTCTTCATTTTTTTTTTTTTTGGGTATGATTAGAACGAGATGCACAAAATTGACTAGATATAAGTGACCAAAATATTGTTCTTTTGAAAATGTTTATTTTAATTTATGTATTTTTATAAGTGACCATTGTATTTTAGTCCTTTCATCTACATTTTATTTTAGTTTTAGCATGACATTTTTCATTCACTCAATTTCTCTAAATGGTAACAACTTTGTATTAAGAAGGGTTTTCATTGTATATAAAATTTATGTTAGATAATAGAACCAAAATTAACCTAAGCTTATAAACTCGACTCTCACACCTAAATTTTTAGGTTTTATTATCCACTTTAAAACTAAACTAAATTTCAAAATCTACGGAAAAAATTAGTTTTTGTTTTAAAGAAAAAACTTTTGACTAAAATTTCAAGTTTTTTTTTTTTAATAAAAAACCCATAATTAGAAAATGAGACAAAACAAACACAAATTTTAAAAACAAAAACTAAAAACAAAGGTCTCGTTTGACAACTATTCAGTTTTTTTTTTTTAGATTAAGCCTATTTCCTTTTATTTTTTTACAGTGATTTGAATCTTTCTTAAGTATAATGGTTGAATTCTTAACTAAATTATAAAAACAAAAACAACTTCTTAAAAAGGAAATTCTTATTAATAGAAAAAATCCCAAAAATATTTACATTTTATAACTAAAAGTTTCAAAAGTACTTGTACTTTTTTAAAGCTACCTTTATTAATTTTCGAAATTTGGCTTTATTTTTTAAACTATTGATAAAAAATAGACCTCAAAATAATATTTATAGACTTAATTTTAAAAAACAATAACAAAAATAAAATGATTATCAAATAGATTCAAAATTATTATCCAAAAAAGCTATTGAGGTCAAAGTGTAGTAATTGCACATTTAAACGCTTACTAGAGACAAAAGTTGGAACTTTTTAACTTGGAGAAATACCTAAAATATTAAGACAAAAACATACATCTAACCCATAAAATAAAATTAAAAACCAAGAACCAACCAGGAAATCCAACATTTTTTTTTTTGGGCTTTCAATAAGGAAGTCAACGAAGTCTCTAGCAACTAAAACATTCAACTATAATTATAAGGATTTGTTTCTTTTTATTTTTCATAAATATTATAAAATGAATTTCAAAGTATGATGAACATTAAAACTTTACAGTTAGCAGCTTACCGAATTTAGTTAGCGGCAATTAAGAAAGAGAGTGCACCCGGCCGTTATGTTTTATTTTCTAGAGGTTTGGGCATGGCCTAAAGCTTCATATAAAATCATAAATACAAAATAAAAGTTTATTTATATATATCTTTCTTAAAAAAAAAAAATAGTTATTTATATATATTATTATTTTACAACTGTGATTCGATTCCATCTTCATAGCATTCCATAATTAAAAATGTAAGTTTTATTATATGGTCTTTCACTAATTTTAGGCATAGTGTGGTCTCCATGAAAGCATATATTAAATGCAATTTATAGATAGAAATTAAACCAAATTTAGAGAATCATGTCATTATACAATAGTAATAATAATAATAATAAAAAGAGAACAAATTAAAAAGGGAAGCATGCATGGACTTTTATAAATGTTGCTAATTATTGTACGAATACGTGGGCTATAAATCAATAATATTATGAACATTTATATATTATATCTCAATTGTTGTGTGCTGTTTCGACCATTTACTCGAAATTTGCAACTTTCGACACATTGGATAGTTGCAAAATGGTGAGATAGATGACATTGTTAATATGACAGTTTTGGTATATATAGTTTAGCTTCTTGTTTTTTCTATGCTAATATATATATATACTGTCTCTTATACACATCTAGATGTGTATAAGAGACAGATATATATATATCAATTATTCAGAAGTTGAAGTAAAAGAAAGACGAGCAAAATTTCCTAAATGATTGTTTGCTAAATAATAATAAAACCAACAATGTCTCATGAAAGTAGAAGACCTACAATTTATATGAACTTCTTTTCTGAAAAATGAAGCAACAACGGTATTTTGATTATATTGTAAAACAGGCCATTAATAAGTATAAGAGTTGTTATAATTACATTCTTAAACTTTCGATTTGTCCATTTATTTTTTTTTTCATTCGTGAAATTTTATAATAAAATTTTGATTAACTATAAAATAAAATTTAACCCATTTTGAAAAAATAGATCTCGAGTTCATGTTGAATAACTCTCAAGATTTAAGAAAACAGAAAAATGGTGTATGAAATATTTGGATTTGATTTTAACAATATTATAGTTAGGAGATTTTGATTGAAATGGTACTTTTATAGTTTAAGGTTGATCCACCTGTTTTATAATATTTGATGGGGTGAGTGTTTTTTTTAAAGTACGAATAGGAATGAGAATATTCTAACCTCAGACTTCCTGATCACTATCACATATAATATGTTGGTTAGTTGCAATAATAATTTTTAGAGAAATACACATTATGAAATTGATAGTAATTTTACTCATTTTCAGCTAATAACATTATCAATTGAATAGTTGATAAAGTATTTGGTGTAGTCAACCGAAGAGGGTGGAGAATTATTAAAAAAAAAAACCTTGATTCTCACTGTAAATTTTTATGTTTTGTTATCCACTCAAACCACTGGAAAAACAATTTTTTTTTTTTAAAGTTTTGACTAAAAATCAAAGTATTATTTTTAACAAAATAAAAACCATAATTAAAAAATAGGATAAAATAAACAAAAATTTTAAAACAAAAAACAAAAATAAAAATCATTACCCAACAAAGCTATTGAAATCAAAGTGTAGTAATTGCACATTCAAACGTTCACTAGAAACTAAGTTGGAACTTTTTAGCAATGAATGTCTTCCTAAACTAAACTATTGAAAAAACAAGTTTTACCCCCTAAAGTTTTGACCAAAAATTAAAGTATTCGTTTAACAAAAATAAAAACCATAATTAAAAAATAGGACAAAATAAACATAAATTAACTTTCCATTAATAATATTATCAATTGAATAATTGATAAAGTATTTGGTGTAGTCAACCAAAGAGGGTGGAAAATTATTTAAAAAGAAAAAACCTGGTGGACTCTTTGACTTGATGAGAAATTTAAACTTATATTCAAGTAGGTTCGTATTATTTATTATGATGGTTGGTCAAAATGTGATAAAAAAGTCTATGCCAAAGGATAAGAATGAAAGAGGAAGTTAGTTGTGAGTTGCTCCTAGTCAATGAGAAAAAGAAATTAATCCAAAAAATACAATAATTATTTTAAATGGTAAACTTGTCGAAAATATTTTCAAATACAGCAAAATGTCACTATCAATACTGATAAAGAGTATCATTTTACTATATTTGTAAATAAGTTAACCAATTTTTCTTTATTTGAAAACAACCTTAAAAAATACTTTTCAATTTGTTAGTAACAATTTAGTCCCTTAAACTTTAATTATTAACAAACTAATTAATCTTCGTCGTATTTTAAAATTTTTAACAGTTTAGTCTTTATACTTTCAAATTTATATTTATAACATTTTAAATATCTCTATGCATACAAATTCTTATCAAAATTAAGTATTTTTTTAATTAAATAACGATTTAGTCTTTATAGATTATATACACATTTATCTTTAGTCAATTTATCAAGATTAAATTGTTACATATTTAAAGGTACAATAATTCATAGGTCACTAGATTCAAATCACACGTTTGTTTTTCAAGAACATATCTTCATGAGACCAATCTAAAATTGAGTTAATAAATTTGTGTCAGAGCTAGGAATTTTCCTAGTTGTTGCAAGTTGCATCATCCATCAATACAATGGCACTTCAAAGCTTAAAGAGTCAAACACAAACAATTAAGTAAAAAAAAAAAAAGTCAACTCCAAAATTAGGGTTTTCTGATAAACATCAATTCAAACAATTTATCAGTTTCATAGTATAAAATTATAAATGCAGCCAGCCACACAAACATAACCAAAATACATAATGTAGATAATTGTCTCATCTTTTCAATAGTGTGACACATTAATTTAGTAAAATTATATTTCTGCATAGTTCCTATTTTTCAGCTACTGTCCCGGCTTTGATTAAATATTATTTACATTTTTTTTCTATATTTAACAACTAAATTTTTTACGGATAAGACAAAAAAAAAATTTACATGGAGCTTAAAATTTTGCTTTTTTTTTTTTTAAATTTATAATGTTTTCCTAAATCAATGAATCTAATTATAGATAAAACTAAAATCTGTGTATATAGTTCAACTCCGAACTTTGAATTTTATATATGTTAATGCATGATTTTGGATAAAGGTAAGTTGATGGTGGAGTGTCCATAGATATCTAAAAAATTAGAATCCGTATATGGTGATCGACCCAACACAATTCAAATACCTAAGTTAATATTGAATATAGGAACAATATCGAGCTAGGTAGGGTAGATATTGCATAACTTTCACAGTCGGGTGTGCTCCTTATTTATACTTCGAGTAGCTTGATACTGTCATGACATTCGTCAGCGGAGGTATGACACAATTAGTCATATGACCTAACATATTGTTGGAGTTTATTACTTCTTTTGGGTTGGACTGGTTTTCGACTCGACTATCGAATCTTGGGATCTGTCTTTTTTTTTTTTTTTTTTAATGCTAGAGTGCTTTAAGCCTAATTTATCACGTCAAATTGGTCCCTAAGATGAATTTTACAAAATTTTAAAATAATTTAAAGAAACCTTTTTAATAAAAAGTTGAAAGTCTTAAAAGTCACTTTTTGAAGGGATTGCTTCTACTTGTGGCACTTTTGTATTTAAATGGTATTCAATAGTTGAGTCGACAAAAAAGTCTCTGTCTTCAAATTTGTAGAGTCCAAGCCAAATAGTGAAAAGAGGTCATTGTTCTTCACAGTTAGCAGCTTGCCGAATATGAATGCCAACATTAAATCAACAAAATATTGATCTTTTATTTTGATTGAATATATAGAAAACCATTTTATTAAGTAAAATTCCACCCTTCTTTCCAAATATTAATGTTATAGTTTGATATAAATAGCAACTGTCTCAACTTTATTGTAAATCTAATATATTATTCCACATAGGGGCATAGTTTTATTCTCGAAGAAAACAAAAGGAAAAAAAAAGCATAAAATTAAAATAATATTTTTACTCATATATATATATATATATATTTTTTAATATAACCTAAATTTGGTAAATGCAAGATATTAGGGTTTAATTTAAATTTAACGTTACCTTCTCTTTAATCTTTTAAGGCTCCTTATTTTGGCCGTGTCTATATAAAAATAAAATTCTAGAAATTAGGCTACACTTATTGTGTAGTTGTGTTAAAAAGTCAATTGGAAAAAATCTCATTCGTTTTTTACGTTTGGTAAAAACAGATTTAAATTAAATCTATTAAAATCACTTTTAAAAATACGTTAATTTCAAGTTGATTTTAAAAGTAGTATCATTATAGCTTTTAGATTCTTCTAAAATCAGGTAGAATTTTTAATTAATATTTAGTTTTCAATTTTATACTTTAAAAATAAGATTTATTTTATATATTTATCTATTTCTCACCTAATCAAATCTATTTTCCATTTTTCATGAGTTAAAATACATCATTTTTTTAAAAGTATACCATAATTTTTTTAAATAAAGCTATTTTCTTTAATATTTAAAAATTAATCTATAACAAATAAATTTATCATAATAAATAATTATTTAAAATTTTATTACAGTTTGTTTTAAAAGTTTATTATAAGTCTATTTTAGTTATTATATCTAAAATAAGATGTTTTTGTATTTATTTACCAAATACCGTACCATACTTTTTCAAGTTTAAGCTAAAATTTACCAAACACTATTTTACTTTTTTTTTTTCACAAGTAATTTTTTTAAAAGCACAATTGCACTTAATTATTTTAAAAGTTATAGCAATCTCAAACGGAGCCTTAGTCATCTTTATGCTTAATTAAGCCATTTTTCTCTCCATCAAGAAAATATAATTAATCAAGTTCTAAAAACAAGACAAAGAAACATAATCCCTTACCAAATCAATATCATAGATCAAGGTATACTACTTTGATTCATATTATTACGAAAATTATTTAGTTCAAAGATATTAACTTTTATTTTTTTTTATACAATGTTATAATTTTATTATATAATCATGCAAGTTAAGACTTATACGACACTTAAAATTTGATAAAAGGAGATATTCACATGTTTTTTTTTTCTCTTTATAGAATAGTTTAGACAAAGATTAGTAAAAGTCTAATTCCAAATTTGATAAAAAAAAAAAAATGTTGTGTATACATGTAGAAACTTTGTTTTGGACTTTAGTAGGTATTAAATGTATTGTTGGTGAATCATCCTAACTTTGCATGAGAAATTATTTGAACTAACCAACCATACCCATTTTTCTTAATTCAAATAATTGAAATTGAGAAAGAAAAATATATATCCAACCACAACTTTTAATGGGATACATATAAAATTCATCATATCTTAATTGATGGGTTTGACTTCTTATTGGGTTCTATCAACATTATTAATATTCAAAATATCATACTCTTTAACTAAAGTGACCATTGGTATCCCTCTATTATTATCTAATAATATCTCTTAAAATTGTCAATTTCAATGAATATATATGTATGTGTCAAGAATATGACATCACAGAAACTATTGATGGAAATAATAATTAATATGGTTTTTTAATAGAAAATGTATTTATTTGCTAACACTAAAATTATCATTGTTATACCTTTTTTTACTTTACAAAACATTTTCAAATCTTAATACTTTTAAACCAAATTAAGATTTTGAGGGTTTTATTGTTCTTAATTATTGAGTTTTAGCTCTTCAATAAATTGTAATGGTGCTGTAGGGATGTTAGGATGGCTAATTACTTCAATCTCATCATCTTTAATAATTTGACAGGACTCAAAAAGCAAATGTACCATAAGTCAAAGCGTAATTAATTATTTAAGATTTGAACGTATATAACAATCCATCACATAGGATTTTTAATATGATAGCACAAAATTAGGAATTATTGATGTAGAAAGGGTTGGAAAATATCTTAAATTTTGTTTTGTTATATAAAAAAAATAATCAAACAAAAAAGAAGAACAATTTAAGATATTAAACATGTGTTTGATATATAATTAAGTTGCTTATACAAAGTTATGGATTGTATATAGTATATATTAATTTCTATGGATCAAACACACATGCTATGTTATAACTAACTCAAATTTTTATGTAAATTTAAGGGCAAAAAGATATATATTCAATTAAGAGGTTAAAGTTCGTGATGAAACAAAATCAGCCAATAGTAATCAAGATATAAAAACAATAAACAACAACCGAGCAAAGGAAGGATAAGAAAAAGATGAAGCCAAAATTATAGTGGTTCAACCATGGTCTACATCTACTATCGTATCAAAATAGATAATTTATATTGCATCAAACAATCAGAAGAATGATGTTAATCACACATTTAAACTCACTTTCTCAACTCTCTTTATAATACAAAATAATATTATAAAAATATCGGTCCTAGTATTTAGTAAGACACGCAAAAAGAATAACACAAGATGATTTAACTCTAATTGAGATGACCCAAAGACGTCATGAATAATAACAAATGAGTCACGTAAAAAATGTTAACCATTTAAATGTCCACTTTAAATGTTGTTGAACTAAAAAAAAGCAAAAAAACATTTTTAGCAATAAAATTTTGTAACTTATCCTCCCAACATTAATTTGGTGAAATTTAGGATGATTAAAATTGTAAGATTAACATTGCCTAAAGATTTATTTGGGAGACTTTCTTTATGTTTATTGGTTTCAAAACTGTTTTAAAAATACCAATCTATTCATCGAAACAAATAAGAAGAGGAAAAAAAAAACGACAAGATAAAGACACAACTGTTTGAAAACAATTATTTAAATATGCTAATTATGGATCTAATTTTTTAAAAATATTTTTACCAATTTTTTAGACCACCCCACCTTTATTACAAAGAGAGAAAGAGAAAACAATAATAATAATGAAAATGATATAATACATATAAAAAGAACCTATCAAAGTAGGAGTTTGGTGGGAGAGTAATTAAAGAGATTGGATTTTAGAAGCAATTAGTGATTGGTTGAGTTTGGAGTCAACTTAACCCACTTGCTAATTAAATTTGGTCGTTGGGTAATTTCCTTTATTTCTCTTTCTCGAATCGTTAGATGTATTAAGAGTTGAGTTGTGTTAGTTTTATTTTTTAGTTGGATTGGATTGAACTTTTTCTATTTTTGTTAGATTGAAATGGATCGTTGGACAAAAAGAGTTTGAGTTGACCAATCCAACCTGAATTATATATGTATTAAAAGGTTGTTTAAAATTTGATTACTTTGTATCTATGAAGCACATATACTTCATGTGAGATAAAGAATCCGTATCAGATACCGATATTTCCAAATACATATCTGACACGCGATTTGACGTATTTATTTCTACGAATACATTTTTTAAATAAAAAAGACAAGTAACTCATCTAATCTTTTTCAATCTAAAACTAAGTAACCTATTTACAAAGCTTACTACTCGAGTCCAAAACTAAAAGGAAAAAATAATTAAAAGACCAAACCCTAAAATCATCTAATCTTCATCTTCACATTTGAGTCCCCACAAAGTCCTTCAAAACATAAACCATTTGGATATCTTCAACGATTTAATGAAGAAGTTTTTTGTTTATCTTCATACTTCTCCCTTTAATATTTTTCTTCTTCTTTGTAATATGAGTCATTTTTCTATTGCATTTTATTAACTATTGTACTTCAACATCTTAGATGCTGTTTTTTTTGTATTGTATTTTCGTGTTTATATTCTATTTTATGCTATTGTTATTAACTTATATGTTAAATTTATCTATATCCTAGATTCTTTTAAGAAAAAAAATATATCTTCAATGTATCAGTATCCTCGTTTTTTTAGAAATATATATATGTATTAAAAAATATAAAAAAAAATGACGTATCCGTATCTTAGTTTTTTAGAAATTGATAAATCGTCGTATCCGATCTATCCGTATCGTGTAACCGTATCTGTATCTGTGTTTCGTAGCTTTGTATTGATTAATTTATAAATTTTTAATATTTTTTTTTAAAATTATCATGATTTTGTTTTTGTTTAAAATTTGTATAAATATCATAGATATTTGGTATTTAACGTTTGAATTTTCGAGTTGATCCAAAAAAGCACCTTCAACCCAATCAAACTCAACTCATATACACCCCTAAAATATATAAAAGAAAAACGGTATAAATATTTCGAATTTGAATCTCGTAATTATTTAGATGCATGTAAAATTTTAAATTAACATGCAACGATTATTAAAAAAAAAAAAAAAAAAAAAAAAAAACAACCATTTTATGGTAGTTTCATTGAATATTTTTCTATCGATAAATTTTAAGACGATATATATTTCTTTAAAAAATAAAATGATATGATATGATATGGATATAAATGTCATACAATTGATTGAAAAAAATAACAACTAGGTTGCATTTTTATATGAATAAATTAAATTAATTAATTGCTTTCAATTGTTTTCCTGTTGATATTAATTATTTAGGTCAGTTTGGTTTTTCTTCTTCTTCTTCTTCTTCTTTTTTTTTTTTTTTGAAAGTTAAAGTCTACCTTCTCTCAATTTTCTTGCTATAGTTTTCATCCCTCTAAAGTGAAAGAGCTGAATTCTAAACTAACTTCAAAAACATCACTAAAAAAACTATATATATATAGTTTTCAAAATTTGACTTGGATTTTGAAAATATTGTTAGAATGTAGATAACAAAATAAGAAAGTTTAGGGGTGGAAGTAGTTTCTATTAAAAATAAAGAATGGGGAAGAGAAGAACAACAAGATTACGTGGAAACCCTAGTACAGGGAGAAAATCCAAGATCTAAAGATTTTTCTTATTCTTTTAATTTGATACATTGAATACACATGGACACACTGTATAAATAGACAGTAGAAAACCTTAGTGGTCTACATAATTACATAAATACCCCTAGGTTAATAACCCTATTTTCAACATTCCCCCTCAAGTTGGAGCATAGATATTGACAAGGCCCAACTTGCTTACACAATAATTAAAATTTTGTCTCAGTAACCCTTTTGTAAGTACATCAACAACTTGTTGGTTTGAAGGAATATAGGGGATGCATATGTTTCCACTGTCCAACCTTTCCTTAATGTAGTGTTTATCTATCTCTACGTGTTTAGTTCTGTCATATTGAACTGGGTTGTTCGCAATACTGATGGTAGCTTTATTATCACAAAACAATTTCATCGGAAGCTCATTATCTTGCTGGAGATCTGATAATACTTTCTTCAACCAGATTTCTTCACAAATCCCTAGACTCATGGGCCAATACTCAGCCTCAGCACTACTTCTAGCAACAACTTCTTGTTTCTTACTTCTCCAGGTGACTAGATTTTCCTAGAAAAACGTACAATACCCAAACATCAATTTTCTATCAACAATAGACCCTGCTCAGTCAGAATCAGTGCAGGCTTCAACAGATCGTTTATCGATTTTCCTGAACATTAGGCCTTTACCAAGAGTTCCTTTCAGATGCCAAAGAATACGTTCAACTGCTGTCATATGATCCTCACAAGGAGCTTGCATAAACTGACTCACAGCATAAGAAATATCAGGTCTTGTGTGAGACAAGTATATCAACTTCCCAACTAACCGCTAATACTTTTTTTTATTAATAGGAATTCTATCATTCTTATCACCGAGTTTCGCATTGTATTCTACTGGTGTGTCAACAAGTTTACACCCAGTCATACCTATTTCTTTTAACAAGTCCAGAGTATATTTTCGTTGAGAAACTAATATATCTTCTTTTGAGCGAGCCACTTCCATTCCCAGAAAGTATCTTAGCTTCCCGAGGTCTTTAATTTCAAACTCTATGGCCATCTCTGTTTTTAGCCTCATGACCTCTACATCATCATCCCCAGATAAAACAATGTCATCAACGTAGACAATAAGAACAACTATCTTCCCTGATGTTGATCTTTTTATAAAAATAATGTGATCAGAATGCCCCTGAACACACCCCTGTGGCTTTCACAAAAGTTGTGGAGTTCTTATGATTGAGCCACCGAAAAGGAAGATTCATCTTGTTGGTATAGGTAGTAACTTTCAATTCTTTTAAGCCTTTCTTAGCCATACTTTCATGTCCTCATGATCCCTCTCATTCGGATGTGATATCGGTTCATTCATGTACCCCTCCTGAACTCGGGTCGTAACAACCTCAGTGTCCAAACTTGTAGCGAATGCTTTGAACTCGGATGCCAGATTACTATACGTCATGTAACTATGCATAGGGTATTTAGTACACCTTTCCTCAGAGCTATAGGAAGATCAAGTGAAGCATCACATTCTTGCACCATTCCAGACTCCTTACCATGATCGACTATCTGTGTATCAGAAACTTCAGTAGTATCTTCCACATCGTCATTAGCAAGAATCATTTCATTCTCTGCAGTTTCAATCATTTCATCTTCTATAGTTTCCCCTTCTGTCACTCTTTTAGTATTACTGCTAGCTTCTCCCTTGTCTTGCCTGCCTTCAAAAGTCTCCATACATATATCAACATCATTAGGAATATACGTACTTGGACCTGATGACGGGTCTGACTCCTGCACTGGAGCCGGTAGTTCTAGTTCAACAAGTGACACTGCTTCCTTCCTGAGATTCTTCCTGTAGTAAGTTTTCCAAGGAACTTGATTGGTAGGAAGGACCAGACTATCATGCTCAGAACTAGGGTTAGACAAGGTTTGAATAGACGCTGACTCTAAAATAATAGCATAAGATGACCAGTTAGTCTCTTCATTTATGTTCTCCCCGTGAAGATGACTAACAGGGAAAAACGACTAATCCTCGAGAAAGATGACATCCATAGAGACATAATATTTCTGAGACGATGGGTGATAACACTTATATCCACGTTGATGGAGTGGATATCCAACAAAGACACACTTCTGAGCACGAGGACTAAATTTCGTGCGGTTTGGACCAGGAGAGTGAACAAAAGCAACACAACAAAAAACCCGAAGAGAAACATCAGAGATCAGTCGAGTAGTTGGAAAAGACTCTTTAAACAACTCTAAAGGAGTATGAAGATTAAGGATACAAGAGGGCATCTGATTAATGAGGTGGGCAGCAGTGAGAACTGCATCTCCCCAGAGGTACGACGGAAGAGTAGCGGATAACATAAGAGACCGGGTTACTTCAACCAGATGCCGATTTTTATGCTCAGCTACCCCATTTTATTGCGGAGTGTAAGCACACGAGCTCTGGTGGACAATACTTTAGAAATAAGGAAATCTCTAAAGGAGGCATTAAAAAATTCTTGCCCATTATCACTTTTTAAAATATCCCAATCTTTGTTCTAAATTGAGTTTCGACAGTTGTATAAAACTATTGAAAAATAGAGGACACTTCAGATTTATCAGTAAGAAGGAAAATCCAGGTGAGACGGGTGTAATCATCTATAAATGTGACAAACCACCGATTTCTAGTGTAAGTAGTAACTAGTGAGGGACCCCATACATCACTATGAACGAGAGAAAATGGACTCGAGGAATTGTAAGGCTGAGAATGGAAAGAAACTTGATGTTGCTTGGCACGAATACACACATCACAATTAAAGAAAGAAGTATTAATATTACGAAATAAATGAGGAAATAAATACTTCATATATTTAAAATTCAGATGTCCTAAGCGGAAATGCCATAACATAACATCATGTTCAGAAACAGAGAAATTTAAAGACATAAACCCAGTTTGGTGATCATTCCTAGAGGAAGCTTCGTTAGAAAGGAAGTATAGTCCTCAATTGTGCCGGGCAGTGCCAATCGTCATCCCTGATTTCAGATCCTGAAACTAAACGAAATCTGGTGAAAAAATCGCCTTACACTTCAAATCTCTTGTATTTTTATTGACAGATAACAAATTATGCGATATTTTAGGCACATGTAAGGTATCACGTAGAATTAAACCATTAAACGGAGAGATATTGCCTTTCTCTGCAACAGGGGCAAAAGACCCGTCTGCAATTCGAATATGCTCATTACTAGTACTTTGGTTATATGACATAAATAACTCTGAGGAACTCGTAAGATGATCGGTGGCCTCTGAATCCACAATCCATGGTTTTTTTACCATTTATACTAATCAGGCCAAAAGAAGGAAAATTACCTGATTGTGCAATTGCACTCACCCCAACCGTACTTAAGTTGTGCTTACTGTCACCAGACGATTGCTTCTGAGTCTATTCATCTACTAAGTCACTTACCAGGGCACAACTAGTATTAGATTTATCATGAGACTGTCGTCGCCTGCTGTTTGGGGGCTTTCCGTGTAATTTCCAACACTAATCCTTTGTATGCCAAAGCTTCTTACAATGTTCACAAACCGGTGGTGCTTTTTATCACCATCAGCACTGGATGGCTTGGCGACGAAGGCGGCTGCGTCAGTAGTAGGAATGGTATTATTCATGGCACACGACCAATCATTTTCCAGCCGTATTTCAGAGCAGACTTCTCTGAGTGAAGGAGTCAGGCGCTGGCCCAATATCCGACTACGGACACCATCAAATTTAGGGTTTAATCCAGCCAAGAACACATAAACACGATCTGCCTTCTAAATCTTCAAATATTGGGCCCCATCCTGTGGACAGTTCCAGACAATCTCTCTAAACAAGTCCATCTCCTGTCACAACATTAATAGTTTGTTAAAATAAGAAGTAACATCCATGGACCCTTGCTTGAATTCATGGACCTGATTGTGGAGTGTATATAGCCGAGAGGCATTCTGTCTTTTAGAGTATAGATTCTGCGCTGCCTCCCAAATATCCTTGGCAGTTGCAGCATATAGTAATGGTCTTCCTATCTGAGGTTCCATACTATTTACCAAAACCGAACGTAACAACGAATCTTCTCCTTTCCAAATTCATTCTTGTGGGTCACCTGAAGCCGGCTTTGGAATTTCCCCTGTCAAATATCCAAACTTGTGATGCCCTTCTAAGACCATCCGGATTGATTGGGACCAGGAAAAATAGTTCTGGCCATTTAATTTTTCCCCTACGATAAATCCTGCAGAATTACCCATCGAACCAGATAAGTAGGAAATATTAGGTACAATAGGTAACGAGTTTACCGGATTTTTTGAATAAACCGGTTGAGGATTTGCACCGAACATTGTATCCAAATCAGAAATCTGTTATTATAGGTAAGCCAACTGTTGTCTCACATCGTGTGGGTAATGGGTTGAACTACACGTGGCTAGAAACGGTGTTGGTCGGCTGGGCTGTTCAAGGCTTCAGGCAATAAACATGGAAGGGTTGATTGGTGTACAACCCACCGGATCAGAAGGCTGTTTGAGACTTTGGGCGGTGAATATGGAAAGATCGGATGGCGAAAAAACCTTTGAGCCAGAGCGGAAGTCGAAGGAATGGTGTTGCCCATCGCGGGTCTGCCCTTGCTCAACCCAGAATGACCCGACCTGCTAACGTTCAACCTGGAACGGCCCGGTTTGCTCCAGACCGGGTCCGATGCTCAGATTGGACCGAGGAACTTCTTTTTCGCGTCCAAGGCTGTTGCTTTTACCTAGATCGTGATCGATTCTCCCACTGTAGGTCGTCTGTTATTCGCGGCCAGCTCCGATCGTGACCGGACACTCCACCCACTGATTGACCCTTCCCAGAACGTTGTTCGTCTGCTCTTCTCAGCCAACTCCGATCATGACCGAACTTCGGCTTGTTTCTGCGTGGAGAAGCCTAATCGGCGAGATTTGATGTGGTGGCTCCCACTGACGGCGTCTCTCCGATGATTGCAACTGGACGGCAAAAAGTAACTCCGGTAGGGCAACCTGAAAACACTCTTTTACAGTTGCTTGGATAGCTGTGTTCATGTCAAAACTTGAAGACCCATCAACAGAAAAAGATTGGGGTTGATTCTCTCCCATAACGGTTAGGGTTTTGTCACCTAGCTTTGATACCATGTTAAAAATAAAGAATAGGGAAGGGAAGAACAACAAGATTACGTGGAAACCCTAGTACAGGGAGAAAAACTACGATCTAAAGACTTTTCTTATTCTTTTAATATTATACACTGAATACACAGGGACACTGTATAAATAAACAGTAGAAAACCCTAAGGGTTTACATAATTACATAAATACCCCTAGGTTAATAACGCTATTTTCAACAATTTCTATAGATTCAAAAAAACAAAAAATAAAAATCAAATGATTACCAAACAAAAAAACTAATTATTTTAGCATAAATTGAAAACTACAGTTCATCGAAAGTTTGAAACTTTAACATGATAGGTTTTTTTTCTCTATTGAGATATCAATATATATGTCTTGGTTCCATCTTTCAACTAGCGAGCCCTAATAGTCATGTCTTTATCAAATTTTGTGAGGTCAACGTAAACACTCATTCTAAAGAAGTACATTAATTTATAAAACATAAGTTTTATACCTTAGTAGTTATAAGATATTAGCGATAACACACTTTAATTAATATAATTTTATTGAATAATCATAGCATGACATAATTATTTTATTAGTAGCTAAAGTTAAAGTTGAAGACCTAAATTCTTTCAATAAATAAAAACCTAAATGGATATGATATATATTCAAAATATAATGTAGAAACTATAATCACGTTTGTTAAAGCCTCGTTTGATAATCATCTAAACTTTGTTTAGTGATATTTTAATTTTAATTTTTCTATTTTAGAAATTTGTGCTTGAATTTTTTTTATTAATTTCATTCTATGTTTTTACATTTATTGAAAACCCCCTGAATTCTTAGTTAAATTCTAAAAACAAAAACTATTCTTTTTTTATTTTCAAAATTTTGATCCGTTTTTAAAATATTGGTGAAAAGTGGTTAATCCAAACAAAGAAATTTATAAGTAGAAGTAGTATTGTTATATAAATTTAATTTCTAAAAATAAAAAATCACAAACCAAATTAATGGTTACCAAACTGTACCTTAGTTTTTAGTTTTTGAAAATTAAGCTTATAAACACTATTTTCACCATAAGTTTTTATTTTTTATTTTTATTTTTTTTTATAAACATATTGAATTAATGCGAGGGGTGGATGAATCAAACCTCTGATCTTAATGTTGATCGTTGATATTACAAACACTATGTCAGTTTATATATGCTTATTTTGGCAAGTTTCTATATTTGTTATCCAATTTCTACTAATGTTTTTAAAAATTAAGTCAAGTTTTGAAAACTAAAAAAGAAAAAATTCAAAAATTTCTTTTTATTTTTTGAATTTGACTAGAAATTTAAATACCATCTTAAGAAAGATGAAAACCATTATTGAAAAATGAAAAGAAACCAGCATAAATTTAGAAAATTAAAAATAAAATAATTATCAATTAGACCAAAACATTTTATTATTATTATTATTATTTTGGTTTTTGTTATCTCTTTAAGAAGCTTAATAAGCTTTTAGATGAAAATAGAGATAAAAGTAAATGAATAGCAAGAAGATGATAAAGATTACAAAGAACTTAACACACAAAACTTATAGTGGTTCAATCCCTAAAAAGAGATTTACATCCACGGTAGAAGGCCTTTTAATATTCTATACTGATTTCAGAATAAAAAATACAGAGAAGAATCGCTCCACGAAGAAGAAGAGAATGATTTGGTTTATATACTCCCTCGAAAATGCCCTTCAGCTAGTCACTATTCTTTATACAAATTTCTATGTATTTTCTAACAGATTTCAGGTGATTTTACACGCTCAATCATTCCATGCACACATGGCATATGTAACAGTTTAAGTGGAGGAAGATTCTATTCTTCCAACTCAACTTCTTTAAGCTCAAATAGGCTTAAAACAAGTAACACTGGATCCAATCTTCTCCTGTAGATTAACATGAGAATACAAGTCCAACAAAGAAGATAAAGCTAATCGAATTTGGCCCAATACAAGTCCAACAAAGAAGATAAAGCTAATAGAATTTGGCCCAATGTTACTAAAGAACCTGAATGTATTAGGCTAGCAATAATACAACAATTCTCTACCTTGCTACATAATACATCAGTAAAAAAAAAATATGAGTATATAAGACCTTTCCCAAAAAATTTCGTTCACAATGAACCAACTTTGAGAGCCTTTAGACAACTCTCAAGTTTATATGCTGGCAGTGGTTTTGTCAAAGCATCTACATCATTTTCAGAAGATAACTTCTGCTATAATGTCCCTTATGAAATGATACCTTACATCTATATGTTTGGTTCTTTCATGATAGGTCTAATTCTTTGATTAAAAAAAAAAAAAAAAAACAACACTTTGGCTCATTCAAACAGACTTGACACTCTTCTAATAATTCATCAAGACAAATTTCTTTTTTAAACGCATATGTTAAAGCCATGTATTCAGTTTGTGTGGTTGAAAGGGTAACCATCGATTGTAAGGATGACTTCCAACTCCCTATATTCTCAAAGAACATAAAAAACTAAACAAGATAAAGATCTCCTCTTGTCTTTATTGGTGGCATAATCTGCATCGACAGAACCTTCGAGTACTTCTTGATTATTCAAATATTTTGAATATAACAATCCATATGTTATGGTTCCTCTAACATATCTTAACATACACTTAATAGCTTGCCAACGATATTTCCTTGGATTAGCCATATATCTGCTAACAACATTTAAACAGTGAGCCAAATCTGGTTGGTATAGACCATAAGATACATCAGACTTCCTACAACACTTGCATATGGTATAACTTGCATTCGATCTCTCTCATCATTAGTTTGAGGTGAATGTTCAAGTGATAGCTTAAAGTGAGACACAAGAGGTGTTGAAACAGATTTTGCATCATTCATTCTAATCCTTGTTAACATTTTCAGGCCGTATGCTTCTTGGGACAGTTTCATAGTGCCTAACTCTATGTTTCTATCAATACTAATTCCTAGTATTTTCTTTGTAGGGCTTAGATCTTTCATATCAAAGGCTCCTTTTAAATCACTTTTAAGCTTATTCACTTCTTGTTTATCTATACTTACTACTAGCATATCATCAACATATAGCAATAAGAAAATTGAATATCTTCCTACTTCATGTCTAAAATATACACAATGGTCAAGCATGCTTCTTTTAAAACCACATGACAACATAAAAGAGTTAAATTTTAGGCACCATTGTTTTGCCGCTTGTTTTAGACTATATAATGATTTCTTGAGAAGACATACCTTATTTTCAATTGCCTTACTTGTGAATCCAATAGGTTGATGCACGTAGATAGTTTTTGATAACTCCTTGTACAGAAATGCAATTTTGACATCTAATTGGTCTAATTCCATATTATATTCAGTGACCAAAGACAAACGCATTCAGATGGAGGTATGTCTCACAATTGATGAGAATATCTCATTGTAATCCACCCAGCGAATTAAATCCCTTTGCAACAAACCTTACTTTAAACCTTGGAGAATTTGGATTTTGAATATCATGTTTCAGCTTATAGGTCCACTTACATCCCAACAGCTTTTTTTTATGAGGTTTATCTACCAATTCCCAGGTTTTATTTTTTATGAGAAAATCAATCTCCTCTTGCATAGCTTCCTACCACTTATCACTATCTTTAGAGTTCATAGCATCTTTAAAGGTCAGTGGTTCATTATCTGCTTCTTCTAATTCAGAGCAGAATGCATAATGAACTAGGCTAGCATCTACATACCTGGAAGATGGTCTAATTTTCCTTCTTCTTCTGTTTCTGGCGAGGGTGTATGACGGAAGATCTTCTTCTTGAGGAGTTTCTCTTTCAGTGGTCTCCACCTGAGAAGCATCCTCTTGGTCTATCTGATCTTTTATTTCATTGAAAGTCTGCTTTGACACTTCAAATTCAATGTATATTTCAGATGCTGCCTCCTAACAACCTGCTATCTTCTTTTCTTTCTTGTTGGACATTGCCATTTTTGTTTCATCAAAGATTACATCCCTACTTATGATGTATTTCTCTTGTCTTTTTTCAATACACCATAATTTATAGCCTTTTACTCATTGTGGATGACCAAGGAATAGACACTTTTTTGCATGATTATCTAACTTTCCTTCTTTGGAGTGAGCATATACAACACATCCAAAAAAACCTCAAGTTTGATAAGTCTGGAGGATGTCCTGTCCATTTTTTCATGGGAGTTTTAAACTCAATACCAGATGATGAACTTCTATTGACTAGATAAGTAGTAGTCTCTAATGTTTCTCCCTAAAAATTCATTGGTAAGTTAGCATTTGACATGAGACATCTTACCTTCTCAAGCAATATTCGGTTTATTCTTTCTGCCAGGCTATTTTATTGGGGTGTTCATTTGATTGTAAGGTGTCTCTAAATTCCATCTCTCACACATAGGAGCTTGAATTCATTACTCAAGAATTCCAAGCCATTGTCTTTCCTCAACGACTTCAGCTTCTTCTCTATTTGATTCTCAACCAAGTTCTTCCATTCAACAAATTTTCTATAGGTATCAACTTTACTTTTCAAAAGATATGTCCATACTCTCCTTGAAAAATCATCAACTATAGAAAGAAAGTAGCGAGATCCTCTAATTGTTTGTGTTTGTTCTAGTCCTCAGAGATCAACATGTACGTATTTAAAATTGATTTGGTAATATGCAGTCTTTTGTCAAAGGAAACTTTTGTTGACTTACCATAAATGCAATGTTCACAATTTCCCAAGCTGATTTCTGATGTACTTCCCAACAGTACTTGTTTAAAGAGGTGTTTTAAACCTTTCTCATTGATGTATCCTAGCGTCTGATGCCAAATACTTGTCTCAACTTAAAGATTCTAGGATACAGTAGCTGTGGAACTAACAATTGTGTTTCCTTCTAAGATATATATACCATGTTGTAGCTTCCTTCTTAGCTTCATCATCACTCATTTTATTAACTTTATGGTACCATTTTCAAGCTTGCAAGAGTAGCCTGCAATTTCAAACACTCCAAGAGAAAAAAGATCTCTCTTCAAGTCTTGTACATACCTTACTGAAGTAAGTTCCCGGACCTATCCATCAAACATTTTTACAAGTATTGTTCCAATGCCTTCAATACTGCATTATGATGATTTCCTAAGAGTATTTTTCCTCCACCAATCTCCTTAAAGCTATGAAACCAATGGCGATTAGGACTCATATGACAAGAGCATCCATAGTCAAGGATTCATTCATATTTAAATTTCCCCTGTGAGTCTGTCAAGACCTCACATCTTGATAGTTTTCAGTTACATTAGCATTCTGGGTGTCTTCATCTTTTCTGTTTTCATTTTTCCTCTAATTTTTCAGCTCAAAACAATTTTTCCTAATGTGAACTTCTTTATGACAATAGAAACACTTACTTACTTTTCCTTGGGACTTTGATCTACCACGGCTATTGTCCTTATTGGATTTTTTTTTTCAGGTCTTCCTCTAACCATCAATGCCTCAGGTTCTTTCCCTTTTGCTTTTCTCAGTTCTAAGTCTCTAGATCTTAGTGCATTCAAAACTATATCCATCGTGAGACTGTCTTTACCATGATTTATGACCATTTTAAATTAATTATAGGAATTAGGCAGAGAGTCCAACAATATTATAGCCCTATTCTCATCAGACATAGTTTCTCCAATTTTACTAAGATCCAACAAAACTCGATTATACTTGTCTAGGTTGTATTCTAGATCTTTTGTAGGATCCATTTTAAAGCCAAAAAACCTCTCCTTAATATACAGTTTATTAGTGAGAGATTTTTTCAGAAAAATTGCATCGAGTTGTTTTTTATACCTCAGTAGCTGTATTTGCATCATTTACCTGCCTTAAAACATTATCTGCATGGTACAAGATGATGGTATTATATGCTATTTTCTTCATTTCAGAGATTTCCTCAGGCTTCATAGTCATTGACAGATCTATCTGCCTATCCAAGGATTTACCTTCTATTGCACGAGTAAAGCATTCATCTTCTTCTTCCAAAGAGCGAAGTCCCCATTTCCATCAAAATGCTCGATCTAAAACGTCACAGCCAGGGACTCCAATTTCAACTTCAATCCAGACAGCTGAAGCTAAGGACTCTGATACCAAACTGTTATCTCTTTAAGAAGCTTAATAAGCTTTTAGATGAAAACAAAAATAAAAGTAAATGAATAGCAATAAGATGATAGAGGGGGCAAAGAACTTAACACACAAAACTTATAGGGTTCAATCCCAGAAAAGGGTTTTATATCCATTGTAGAAGGCCTTTTAATATTCTTTACTGATTTCAGAATAAAAAATACAGAGAAGAATCGAGGTTGTAGGTGAAAGATTATAGAGTAATCATCACACTATTCTTTCTATACACACCAGATGAAGAATGATAGTCTTGAGAAACTTCTCATCCCTTGCTCCACGAAGAATAAGAGAATAAATTGGTTTATATACTCCCTCGAAAATGCCCTTCGGCCAGTTATTATTCTTCATACAAATTTCTCTGTATTGTCCAACAGATTTCTGGTGATTTTACACGCTCAATCATCCTATGCACAAATTGGCATATGTAACAGTTTCAGTGGAGGAAGATTCTATTCTTCCAACTGTGATTTTTTTAGCTCGAATGGGCTTAAAATAAGTAACATTGGATCTAATCTTCTTCTGTATATTAACATGAGAATACAAGCCTAATAAAGAAGATAAAGCTAATAGAATCTGGCCCAGTATTACTAAAGGACCTGAATGTATTAAGTTAGCAATAATACAATAGTTTCTTTGAGCTTAATACCTTCATTTCTTTGTTTTGTAGGTGGTGAATATGAAGGGATGGGATCCTGCAGCGGAAGCGTTTTTTTAGAACGCTTTGCATCGCACAATTCAATTTTTACAATAAACAAAATCATTACACTAAACATAATGTATAAACATGTAAATTAGCATGCATTAGGGAAAATATTAGAACGATTCCTACCTTTATGGATTCCCTAATGTCACGAACAAGCCTCCCAAAGGTTCCAACTTACGGATCTCCAAACGGTCTTGATCACGAATAACTCTTTGAGCAATCTTGAACAGTACCATGAGAGTAACCTCGTTATTCTCTTAGGATTCCAATAGAGGATAGGTGGTATCCAACTATTAGGAGAGGGAGAGGAGAATAGGGTTTTGGGGAGTAGAAAGGCTCAAAGAAAATTATGCACAATAACACTAGGGTGTTGTGTATTGTTAAAGTTTCTCTGCAATGTGACTGTATGAGAATGTGTGTTTGCAAAGGGCCAAAGGGAGGTTTTTATATGGAGAAGGGCCAAACTCCTTTCCTAATATATTTTTATTTTCTATAATTAATAAATAATATTTATTTAATTAATTGGCCCATTTAATTAAATAACACTTATTTAATCAATTAGTCCAATTAAATAACACTTATTTAATTTGCACAATTAAATAACACTTATTTAATTTTAATTTTCACAATAATTAACTATTTATACATTAAACTCAATTTAATGTATATATTTAATTATCATAAACATCACATGTATATGTTCAAAACCTCTTTATTAATTAATTTTTTGTGAATCTAATTCACTTGAATTAATTAATTTGAATCTTATTCGAATATTACTTTCCAATTTAATTATAGATCATATTCGTAATTAATTGTATATTAATCAAATTAATATATAGTTTCCTTAAATTACTTTGAACAATTCAAATTATCCCTCTTAAGTATCCTCTAGTGAGCTAATGAGTGTACTTGGTATACTTATAGATCAGAAGCTTCAACGATATGAGATTAATTAGCTAAACTCATTAACCAAATTAATCAATATTCGTTAACTGTGGGTACACTTCACTAAAGATTCACAACTGCACTCTTCTCATTACAGATATATTTCTATGTCCACGGATATAGACCAATACCAGCAAGTTGGTCATTCAACAGTGTTCGTAACTCCAACTGGGTCAAATTACTGTTTTACCCTTGGGTTACCTCTGATTTCTTAAGTACCAGTACTCCTCTAATGAACAACTTGTTTATGGTTTAACCAATAAAAAGAAACCCATGTCGGGCCAATGAGAAGGTAGAGCTCTTTGTTCAAGTCCCGGAGACACCACTTAAGGGAACACTCATCTACTTACCCTAAAAGAGGAAATGAGTGAATTTCATCTTGTATTATTATGTTCCCAGCTACCCACTCGGTCTTGTGTCCAAAATGGTAGGCATATTGGGTCGATTTGGTCGAAGAATTGATCACCCTTATTCATGCAAATCAAAGGTAAATCCCTCATGAAGAAGAGTTCATAATATACTTAGGATTAAGACTAAGTTGCCTAGGTCAACTTATTGAAATAAGAACATAACTAGTCAATGGTGTTACATCTAGCGGTTTCTATTTTGTGGTCTGGTTTTATACAAACTCATTGCATAGGATACCCCCACTCTCATGTCACCTACATGAATGTGTTGAATCATCACATTTGTATCGAATACAAAGTGGGTCGTATCCATAGTATTACCAAGACAAGGTACCCAATCTTATAACTATACTATAGACCATTTAGGTTGTATCTTAAACATTGATCCTTGTATATCTCCACATACCATTCAAGACTCATAAGATAATCTTGGATGTTAGTTTATTAGATTTAGAGTTATTAAGACAAAATAGGCAACAATACAAATAATAACATTTATTGATTTAGCATCTATAAATCTTTATTGATGACGGCCAATTAATAACATTTACTATCTATGAGTTTTAGGGTATAAAACCCAAAAGAATAAAATTCAATTGGCATTCGAGATTCCTCGTTAGGTCAGTATCTAATCTAGTATCTAGAAGGAAAAGTTATTTCTATAAGTGCATAAGCCATTTCCATTTCTACCATGAGCCATTTCCAATTGCCTAAGAGTTTATGTGACAAAATTAGCCAATTCTATACTAGATTTTGATGGAGCTCTTTGTAAGTTAATCGTAAAATTCACTGGCAAAGCTGGAGATGATTGTGTCATCTAAAGGATGAAGATGGACTTTGATTCAGAGGGCTCATCATTTTCAATCAAGTGATGAAAAAAAAAAAAAGCAAAGTTGGTGATCTAGGGAGTAAGTATTTCAAAACTAGTAACTTTCTGAATTGCAAGTCTAGAGAATAACCCTTCATATGCTTGGAGAAACATTTTATGGGGGCGTTAGTTAATAAAAAATAGCTTATGTTGGAAAGTTGAAGATGGTAAGCTTATACAGATATCTTGTGACCCTCAATTCCAAAAAGTAGATCATTGTATTCTTTGTCATTATTGTATCTCGTTCTTTAGAAGGGTGTAATGTGGATTGTCTTATATCTGAGTCTAAAAGGTGGAACGAGGAGATAATTCAGACGAACTTTCTCCATGAAAATGCAGAAGCTATCCTTCAAATTTGGCTCCCAAGGCTCCACTATGACAATGAGATCATAGGGGATTTAGACAAAAAGGGAACTTTTATAATTAAAAGTGTTTACTTTTTGGGTGGAAGCTTTCTTATTCCAATGTAGCTAGCTCCTCGAATGAGATTTTCTCTCAACATTTGCCGATTTATTTTTGGAAGGCTAAGGCCCCGCCTAAGTTTAGGATTTATTGTTGGAAAATCTTCTAGGATACAATTCCTACTAAGGCCAACTTGGTGAAAAAATGAATTCATTCTAATCTTATGTGTCTTTTGTGCAAGTCCTAGATAGAAACATCATCTCAACATTATGTGAAGATATTAGGTAGCAAAGACCATATTTCTAAAAATCTAACGTGGATAATATTTGTGATGTTAGGATGAGGTGGAGTTGCTAGGATAATTGGGTGTGGATCATTGATCGAGTCTCTATATAGAAGGAGATGGTTCTGATCATCGAATGGAAGTTTTGAGAAGCCAAGATAAATTTGTTGTTCTAGATGATAAATGTTGATAAGATATTATCAATGATTTGTTGATAGATGTTTCTAAATGGCGTAGAATTCTAAACTAGTTTTAATATGCAAAGCGGTGGAGGAGATTCATTCAAACTCTTATCCACTAACACCTATTGGTTGGTACCCCTCTTTGAGGTTTTATTGGAAACTAAATTGTGAAGCTTCTTGGAATTCTGACTGACAAACCGGTGCTTCTTGGAGTTCTGACTGACAAACCGTTGGGTTGGATTGGGTGCTTCGTAATCATATGAGTCGCATCCATCTAGCTAACTTTAAGGTTATCCGTAGATGCAACGAAGTCAAGACTCTTGAAGCAATGACTATCTACTGGTATTCTTAATTGTACCTATATCAATGTTTGTCATCACTGTAAAATTGAGCTGTGGAGATTGTCAATATGATTAATGGTATCTTTGTGGATCTTTTTGAATTTTTTTTTTTTTTCATTCAAGAAGCTAAGTCTTATGCAATTGAGTTGTTTGATGTCTCTCTTACCCATGTTCGACGTTCTAATAATGTCCTAGTTCATTCTTTGGCAACTAAGGCACTGGAAGAGCAAACTTCTCTTCTTTACTCTCCTTTCCATAAGTGATTTGGTTCTCTTGTAACTCTTAATGTTATTTTGCAGTAATTTATTTTGTTGTTTGTTGTTAAAAAAAAAAAAAGTTTTCCCCCCTAAAATCCAATTCAAATTTTAAAATTATATTTTTTTTATTTTTAGAATTTGACTAAAAATTTTAATTACTTTAAAAATATATTTCGAGAATAGGAAAGGGGCCTTTTTAAATATAAAAATATTTAAATTATAGTAAAAAGTTCCAAAAGTACATGTTTTTAGAACTTATTTGCTATAAAGTGTAAATATTTTCAGGATTTTTCTATTTATAAAAATTTTCCATGTTTTTTTTAACTCATACAAAGAATTAAAATTAAATATATTATGATCACTAAAAAATATCTCCATGCTTTTAATTTAATAGTGTTGGATTTTATGCCCTAAATCTTGTGGTTTGTAATGAATTAAACAAAATTTATTTATTTCATAAAATAATGAATTATTTTGTTTGATATTTAGGCTTGTGTCACTCAATCCAATAAACTAAGATTTAAGATTATTTTATGTAACTTGAACAGTATGTGGTTGACATACAGGTGGAACATGTTCAAGTGATAATCTAAATGATCTATAGTATATGGATAAGATTGGGTACCTTATTCTGGTAACATTATGGATATGATCCACTCTGTAATCGTCACAAACTATTTAATCCAATTCGTTCATGTAAAGACATGCAAGTGAGGGTATCCTATACAAAGAGTTTGTATAAGACTGAATTGTGAAATAATTAATCTCTCTTTGTAACACAGTTGACTAAAGAAATTAATATTTTATAAGATGACCATATGTAACTCGATCTCAATTATGAATGGACTCTGCCTATGAGGGCTTGTCCTTTAATTTGTATGGATGAGAGTGTTCCGTATTGCCGACTCAATAATTTACCATTTTAAGGACAAGATCGAGTGGGTAGCTGAGAATAAAGCTACACAAGATGAAATTCACTCATTCCCAACTTTAGAGTAAGTAGATGAGTTGGTCCCTAGCTTAAGTGTTGATTCCAGGTCTTGAACAATGAGGCTCCTCCCTCTCATTGACCCGAGAGGGATTTTGTTTATGATAGAACCATAATCAGGTTGTTCATTAGAGGATCAGTGGGATTTGAGAAACAAGAAAGAATTACAGGGTAAAATGGTAATTTGTCTTAGCTGTAGTTATGAATGACTCGTGAATGATCGACTTACTTGTAATGATTATATCTATAGACACAAAAGTATTCTATAGTGTGAAGAACGCAACTATGGATATTTAGTGGAGTGACAATAATTAATAAATGTTGATTAATTTAGTTAAAGATTTTAATTAATTAATCTCGAATCATTGGAGCTTTTAATCTGTAGGTTCATTAAGCCCTCCTGCTAGCTCGCTAAAGGTAAAACAAGGATTAGTTAGTTTTGAAAGAAATTGAATTGTTCAAATTATAAGGAAACATATGTTAATTGTATGTGATACAATTAATATAATGTATATAGATACAATATATTATAAAATTAATTTTGAATAAGATTCAAAATTAAACTATATAATATAAGAGAATAATGTTGAGTAAGATTCAAATATTGAATAATATGAATGAGATTCATATTAAAACTATAGGTTAAATTTAATGTGAATTAGTTACATATTAAAACTATAGGTTATGAGAATGAAACATATTTGAATATGATTCAAATGTAATGTGAATGAGTTACAAGGGAGTTGAAGAGAATGGGGTGAGGGGAATTAACTCCTCTCTCTCATGCTATGCAGAGATCTCTCACATTTTGAACACTATTGGTGAAATTCTCCTACTCTTTCTCAATTATCTCTCTTACTCTCTCAATACTCTCATACATCAGAGAAAGTATTTCTCTACAAAAAAATTTCCCCTAGTTTTTTTTTTAAAAAAATGGTTCTCACAAACCAAGTCCTTATTGAAGAATAGCGAGGAAGCCTTTGTGGTGGTATTCTATTCAAGATCCAAGAAGAGAAGGAGAAATTGTGTCGTTTTATAGAATTGAAGAAGGTTTGAAAAGTTGTCTTCAAAAGTAATCCTTTTTCCTTGTAGTTCTCCTCTGTAAAAAGCATGCTTACGTTTTATGTTTGCCTTCTCTATATTTTGAAATTCTTAATCAAAATTAATAGTATGGTAACCAATCGCTTCCACTGGAATCCTATTCCTTCAAATAGACAATAATTTATCAAATGCTATTTCAACATAGTTTAGCAACTAAAATGTCACTTACCATTTTAAAGGTCAATCAACAATATTTTTATATTTAAAATAAGCTATTTGGCACACAAAACGTAAGTTAGACATATATATGTGTATATTATTTGAAAATTGAAATTGCTCATTTTTAAAAAAAGAATAATTTTAATTTTGAGATACTACATCTAGATATTTTAGGTCTCGTTTGATAAAATTTTCGCTTTTAATTTCCTATTTTGAAAATTATGTTTTGTTTTCTCACGACTTTTTTACTATGATTTTTAGATTATAAATAAACATTTAAATTATTATTTAAAAAAATGATTTATGTTTAATAAACTACTTGTTGATGCATGAATCGAGTAAAAGTGGATCTTATACGAGCTCCACTTAAAAAAGATGAAGGAGCTACAAAGTCAAAAAGTGAGCGCTAGCATGGTGCTTGTCACATACTTTCTGAAGTTAGCTAGAAAGCCTAGCAAAAATCAGGTCATTTTGAGAATACTTTAGAGGTTATCTTCTTTTCCTTTTTATATCGTGTGTCGTTTTTTATAGCTCGCGTTAAGTTGGACCGAATCGCAAGAGATTTGGTTCAATTGAGTTGAGTTGACCGTTCAATAAGTCTAGGCCTAGATTGGGCTCCATGCCATATTGGATGGTCAAGCATGGTCAAACTCTGAAAGTTGGACCTTTGCTTGACTCACTCAGATTTGACCTTTTGGCCTTGGCATACCATGGATCTAATTTTACCATATAACACTACTACTACTCTTTTTTTTTTTTTTTTTTTTTTGTTGTTGTTGTTGTTGTTGTTAAAACTTGACTTGATTATGAAATTCACGATGCGAAAAATTGTTACAATCACACAAAATAATTCTTTTTTCTGATCCTAATTACAAAAGTACCCTCTCAAACCTTTTATACTACTTATACCCTTTAATCCTACTCTCAAACTGGAGAATACAAAAGGGAATTTAATTAGAGTTAGCACATCTCAAACATAAAGTGTTTGTAATTGGGACAATTTGAAACCAAAAGTATAAACTCCTAGTGTTTGGAACCCATAACTTCTTTGAACTTTCTAATGTGGACAACTATACTTCTAATATTTTGCAAAAAAAAATTGAACAGAACTATTTCTACCCGATATATAGATATAAAATCTTTAAAGCATGGTAGTGTTTGCCTATAAGTAACCAATCCAACTTATGAACTAACTTGCTAAACAACAAAAATTTAATAACAAGAGAAAAATAGACAAATCAAAAGGGAAAGTCAAGTTGGGTATGAAATTACAAATCCAACCAGAACGGCGAATTAAAAGAGGGTTACACAAAAAAGCAAAAGCATGTGCAAGAAAAAAATGATGAACAAATTAAAAAGAATAGAGGTTGGTGATTAATTGCAAAGGCAAAAAAATTGCATGAATCATTGTGAGCTGTGGGCTTAAAAGCAATATGCCTTCAAAATCGCTTTCTTTCCCACTCAATGTCTCCATCTCTATCTTCCTTCCCACAGCCAGCTAGCTGCTTCTCTTGCAACCACTTTGCCCCTCCATTTACTCTCTTCTTCTAATTTCCCCTCTTTTTCCATTTATTATTAATTATTTATTTCTTTTTTTCTTTATAAATAGTATTTGTTGCTTGAAGGTTTTATATATATATATATAGTAATGTTTCGTGTCTATTTGGTCTCGGTTGAAAATGACTTGGAGCTTTTGACTCATAGCAAAAGGAAAAAGTAGTTTTGAAAGAAAAGAGGTAGTAGAAGTTGTCCCACATTAAAAGATTTAGGCTTGACAAGTGGGTATATATATAACTACATACAAGAAGCTTTCAAAGTGGGGTGGCAATGGAAGTATAACCCTTTCACAACGTAGGTATGTTGTTATCGTTTGGGGACAAGTAGGTTTGGGTAAAAAAAGAAAGTTCTTGGTGTAGTTTGGGAAGACACATAAAAACCTAGTTTTTCAAATCTTTTGATCTTCTTTGTTTTTAGTTGCCTTTAACGTTTTTTAGCTAATTTTCTGATTCATTCTAATCCATTCTCCGATAAGTGTACATCAGAATTGGGGTGTTGTGATATAGCATTGAGGTTGCGCCGTTCTTGCTTTCAATACAATAGATGTATCCACGATACAACACAACAATCTTCATCTAGAATAATAGTCTCTATGACATGCCTCGTTTTATATCACTCTAACTAATTTAAGACATAACGCACCAACAATAAATCTCAATTGGCTAAGGGAACAAATTATGTCAACCTAAGTAAATTAAACAAAACGAACAAAAAGAAATGAGAGGGAAAGATGTGATTTGGAGAGGGAGGGAAGGAAAAATATGAAAAATGCGATTTTGTCCTCTCGAGAACGTCACTGACGGTTTCCCTTCTTCTTGGTCAAAATAATAATTCTAAATATTGGTTTTTTCACAAAATAAAAGAAAAATCTAAATATTGGAAAGTTTAAAATTTAAAATTAAATTAACATATAAATATAAAAACTAATAAAGAAAAAAATATAGAAATAGAAATGTAAAATCCGGAAAAATAAATAAAAACCAAAATAAAAATGTCTTACTCGGACAGCTGCCTACCAAAAAATCAACTCTGCTTTTTAGTTCATATAAGAAACAAATGGTAATAAAATAGAAACAAAACAAATAGAAAATTACTTTTTGTAATTTCTTAAATTTGGCTTCATTTTTAAAAATATTATTCAAATTTTAAAAATAAGAAATGAGAATAATTATCAAATAAATTGATTTCTTAAATAATAAGAAACAGAAACAAGAAACGAAAACGTTATCAAATAGACCCATAATCTGATGATAATTTTTGGGTTTTAGTTCATGTACAGAGTGATGATGACTTAGACTTACTATTAGATACTCTATTAGTTTGACAATTTATACCTCCAAAATGTCTATAATTACACCTAATTTAATTCTTACATGCAAACATTAAATCGATTTATCATTTTCAAAAACATAATTTTCAAAAGTATTTTTGAAATGTTAAAAACTATAGAGATTGATGTGAATTTTTCCTTTCTAAGCGTTGATGCCAAATCTATAATTTGTTAAAAAAGATTGAGGTATGACCAGTTTTAATCATGTATTTTGTTGATATTAATGAATGAAATGTATTGATGTAGTAGTCAAATTATATTACATTTTGGTAAAAGTGATGTGAAGTGGAATTAAATTGTACATGAATGAGCAAAGATATTTAAGTACTTGCATTAAATTATTTGAGATAAATTATTTGGTTCAAACATTTAAAATGAAGAGTACAATAGTTTTAAATTTTTCAACAAAATTTGTAATATGTACAATAACATGATGTCATATAACTGTCATCTCATCCATTCTAATATTTACCAACTCAACTCATATTAATGAAAGAAATTAATACTGAATTAAATCTCATTTAAAGTTTAATAACTGCTTGTCCTGAAACACTAACATAATTACTTTTAATAATTTAGATAACTCTTTGCCAACTATAAAGTGAGACAAAATAAGACAAAATAGGACACAAGTTTTTCTTTTTCTTTTTTTGGTATGATAAAAAAAAATGAAAAAAGATAGAAAAGAATGGTACAACATGAGTATAGTTTACCTAATTTTTTAATTAACGGTTGGTTTGTAATGAACAGGAAAAAAATGTTTCTCTTTTTTATAAAACCCGTTTAAAATATTTTTAAAGTTTTTCAAACCTACTTTGAGTGGTTATTAAACACTTTTTTTTCTTTCAAAATAACTTATTTTTAAAATTAAATATTTGAAATATTAAACTAAACACACTCTAAAAAGTTAGAAGTTCGAATCTCCTACGCTCTATGTCGTTGAACCATAAAAAAGAATATTGCTTGTTTTATTTAATTAAAAACGAGATATGTAACATCAACTCCAACAAACTATATGCATATATCATATATAAACATTTAAACTTCTAAAAGCACAAATTTTATTTTTCTTTTTATAACAATTGTAAAGGTGTGAAGTGAAAACTCTAACTTTATGGTCAAGTATATAAATATAATATACTTTAGTGTATTTAAGATTATTTGTAAATATAGAAAAATGAGTCAACTTATTTATAAATATAGCAAAATGTCACATGTTATCAATGTCTATCACTAATAAACAGTGGTATTTTGTTATATTTGAAAATATTTTCTGCAGTTTTACCATTTAAAATAGTTACTCTATATTTTTAGAAGAGTTAATACATCCAAAAAAAATCTACAAAAACAAATCATGGATAAATATAATATTTGAATTTTTTTAAAAAAAAAGAACATATAATATTTGAACCTTGTGTTTAGTGATGAATTTTGGCTAATCACAAGTTGCCATGTCATCACAGTGAAAGCTCGTTTTATTAAAATTTAAGATCAATCAAGAAATATTATGTCCTAAATTAAAATTTGAAGACAAATAAATGACAAACTAAAAATATATGTCTCCTCCTTAGTCATTTGATCATAATGATAGATTTATCAAATTCAACTATAATTAAGCCTAGATAATAATCAATTAATTTGGTTAATGGTCTAATTGAGCCTAAAATTCTAAATTGGATCGGGTCGGCTAATTAAAGATGTTCAGGTACAAACTCCAACTCAATCCAAGCTTATGGTAGAAATTTAGACCAAAGAAAAGATTGTGCCCAGGCCCAATTTAGCCTAAACTCATATAAGTCCACGGGAAAACCTCTATAGATCTAAATGTTGAAGCTCGAAAGATTTAAAGAACACAAATCCCTCAAAACTTTGAAGATCAGAAGACAGATTAAGACTATGAATATTAAAGCTCCAAATATTAGGTTTATTTTTCTATCTGGAAAAGATATAAAGATTAAAGCTCAAAAGATTTCCAAAAGATCAAAAGACAAGCTCTTGAAGTCATAAACTCCAAAGGTCAATCCAAGTAGATCACTAAGCTAAAGACAGATCCAATTGGGTAAACAAGCTAGTGGTTAATCCAAGCGGATTAACAAGCCATAGGTTGATCCAAATCTATCCATAAGCCTTTCTCCCAAGAAGATCATCAAGCCTGAAGATTGATCATCCAAGAAGATCAATAGGTATAAGGATTAAAGTTTACTTTTTGAGAGAAATATCAAAGGATTATGTATTAGATAGCGTACTCATTATACAATATTGAAATAAATACAAATACAAAGTTTAAATTCTACAAATTAAATTTATCTGAAATCTTGTTCAACATCTTGATTTCATAAAGTTTAATTTTAAAGAGTCACGGTCAACCTGACATTGAATTAGTAATCTCTTATTAGGAATTAAGGTTTGGATTGAGATTTTCTCAATGTCCAGGAATTAAAGATGTCTGGGAATTATATATTTAGGAATAAAATTACTGGGAATCAAGAATGACTATGTTTGGTTGTCATGAGAATGCTATTAGAATTTTGTGAACAAAAATTGTGTTTGTGTTTAATTTATGAAATTAAGCATGAAAATCTTATTATAATTGTAATAGATTAATAATTTAAAGATAAATAATATTCAATATTTCAATAAAAAATTAATTAATTATGAATCAATAATAATTTTAATTATAAATATTTGAAGATTATAGTTATAATTATAAATATTTAATATTTTAATTATAATTATAAATATTTAATATATTTAATTTATAATTATAAATATTTGAAGATTATAATTATAATTATAAATATTTTAATAATTTTATAATTAAAATTAACCAATTAATTCATTTTATGACGTCATACTAATTATAATCTAACACTTAATCATTTTTATTATTAATTAAGTTCAACATTAGTAATTTTACTTTTAATTAAATAATATAAGAAAATATATTTAAATGGACAATATATTATATAAAAGGTGAAGAAAATGAGATAAAAATATGATATATTAATAAGGAATACTAAAAAGTATTTTGTAAATATGATATGTTTATAATGAACCGAGTAATAAAAAATAATCACAATAAATAATTAACTTCTTATAAATAACCAGTGATAATTATATGTTCATAATGAATGATCAAATTAAAATTAATCTCCATAAATTACTTGATTATTAAAAAACAATAAAGTAATAAAGTACTATTATTAAAAATGAAGTTATATGTGGGAAATGAGAAAACCCATAGTTTATTAAGGGAATGGAAAACACGTATATGTGGGAAATGAAAATGTCTGGAAATAGCTTATTACCAGGCAAATGGGTGAAAGAAACAAATATGAGAATTGGATACCTATGCCAATTTCCATTTAGAAAGTCTGCCAACTAAACGACCCCTAAGGTATTGCCACTCAAATTAGCTACCTATAGAAATCAGAATTTACATATATACATAAATCGAATAGTTTTTAATTTTAACTAATACTGATGTAGAAAGCTAATATTAAAAAAAAAAAAAAATGTACACAATTAAATGATTTTGGAGCTATAAAATACTTCAAAATGTATAGATATTATACAAATAATAATTGATAATGATTCAATAATAGAGATCAATTAAATATTATTGTAAACTAATTATTGACGTACCACCATCGAGTATAAGCTAGTGGGCCTTAATTGGGAAACCCACTTAATTTTTAAGTGAAGCAATGGACTTTCTAGTACTTGAGACGGCCCCTTTAGAAGTAGGGTTGAAAAAGGATGGGCCACAATTCAATTAAGGGATTTTTACTTAACCATTCTATCTTTGGCCATATATTTTCATAATTGTCATTAAATTTGATTTTTTAAATATCTTTTAGTGTTATTTTTTGACAGTTTTATCATTTTTTATATTTATTTATATTCATTATATATATATATATATATTCTACTTTTGAAGTTACTTTAACGATGGAGAGAGAAAATGCATTTATTTTAATGAAAATTTATTTTCTATTGGTTTTCACATATTAATTTATTGGTTTTTTTTAACGGATTAATAGTTATTTTAAATACACCTTAGAACATTTTGATGGATTCATGATTATTTTAAATATACTTTAGAACATTTAATATGAACTTGATTGTCAATGATGGATTGAAAGAATTGCATGATTCGATAGCCAATGTGTGAAATGTTGTAAGATATGTTAGATATTCTCCTAAGCGATTGAAAAAAAAATAGAGTGCATTGAACATGAAAAGATTGAATTTAAAGCCCTTGTTTGTCTAGATGTACCCACAAGATGGAATTCAACATATTTGATGCTTGATCGTGTTTTAAAATTTGAAAAGGCTTTTCAATGCTTAGAAGAAGAGGATGAAAATTTTGTACATCACTTTACTGAAGATGAGAATGGAAAGAAAAGGAAAAGTTGGGATTTAAGAATTGGAAGCATAGTAGGTTGAAGCTAGAATTTTGACTTAGTATGCAAAGTATGCTATGAGAATAAGAGGTGAATCCACAAGGATAGTGAAGGATGAAGAAATTTAACTAAGTGTTCAAACTATGTTATAGACCTTGAGAAACTCAAAGGTGTGAGTTTGCCTGAGGAAGTGAAGAATTGATCAAGTACTAAGTATGTAAGGAGTAAGAGCCTAACCTTGGATAAGTCACTTTAAGTTGAACACATTAGTAGGAGGTGAAGGAAACCTTGAATGCCTACTTGGACAGAAATGCTCACTTGGGCGCATGCTTAAGCCAAATGGGAAGACTTAGACATAAAGAACCATCTTGGGAGTGTTGGACAACCATGCGTTGAACTATGCACAACTAAGTGAGAAAAGTAGGTTGGAGGTATAGTCCTAGGGTAGTGAGCGTATGAAGATGTCCGTATTGGGAACTTGGCTAAGTGTTGGACAAAATATGACACAACAAGTGATGAAAAACCTAGGGATTTGAGGTGGATGCATGAGAGGTGGAGTGGACGCGTAGTCGAACCTATTTGGACACCTAAGGTTAGATTGGATGTACAATGGAAGCCTTGGCAAGTATTGGACAACACATAAAGTAGGATAAACTCATCAAGCTGTGGAAACCCTAAAATTGCACATGAGGAAGAGGTTGAATGCATAAGGGGACGTTTTAACTCCATCTTGGGAACATGAGGAACATAGACAAAACATGAGTTACACTAAGAAACCCTAGAAAGAACAAGTGAACGCATACTTTGGGGAGATAACTATCTTGGACACCTAGGAACTATGCAACCATGTTATGAACACTTAGGATATAATCAAGGGTAGAAACCATGCTACGAAAAGGAGACTAGAACCAAGAAAGGAGAGATTTAGGGGAATTTGAACGCATGGGATGGAAACCATGCATCCAAAATAGGCTTGTGAGGAAAAACTATGCGTTGATTTGAGTTACTTAGGAAGCAAGGTTGAATTGACAGCAAGGTGGGGTACGTGACTCGACCACATGAAGTTTTGGCTAAGCCAAGGAAGAGATGGACAATTAGAAGAGCATGCAAAATGTTGAAAGAACACCTCAAAAGGTAGTATGCATTAGGCTATGCATGGTGTAAACACCTAAGTCTTACATGCAAGTAAGAGGTGTCAAGAAGCATTGTGTTGGACCTTGCATGGTATTGACACTTAGGATTTTTCATGCAAAATGAGGTGTCATGTATTGAGGACATTAAGTAGGTGACAAGGATAGCTTTGAGTGCCTATAAATACCCCCAAAGAGTCACCTCTCACAACACAATTGAAAGCTCTTGCAAAAAGACTCAAAAGGGAAGTGATTTGAGATAGTTAGCGTTTGAAGGGGAGGACTACGCGTTGAGCTGAAGTACCAGGCATTCAACCTTGCTGACCAGGAATCCAAGAAGCTGTTTATGCATTGAGGAGGGAGACACCGGGCGTCCAACTTAGCTATCTAGGGTAACCCTACGTCCAACTGCTCTACAAAGGCCAAATCTTGCTTCCATAGTTAGTTTTGCCAATCCAGAGGTTTAGTTTTATACTTATTGGAGTTGGTAGGCTAGGTTTAGGGTAAAAAAGGTATCCTAAGGTTATTTTAGCCCTAAACATAGGACTCTTAATTGATTATTGAAATAATACAGGCTCAGGATCTAGGAGGAAATAAGAGAACTTAGAGAAAAGGGAAATACTTGCTCGTGAAATGTGAGTATTTTATTTTCAAATGTTTTTGTTTGAATTTATATACATATATGTATGGTTTAGAAATTTGGCATGATCTTAAAATATGATGTTCTGGGAATTTAACTAGAAAACACTGGTTTTCTATTGATTTATTTGGATAACTATTTTAATCCTTGATTTGCTTGAAAACATGTTTTATATTGATTTTGCTACTTAGTTTGGATGGAAACTTGCTTTCAAAATGGGATTTCAATCATTGAAAATTGGAATTGTACCTTAAGAATGTTAGCTGTCTCAAACACGTCTAATGGATTATTGTCGACATGTGCACATTAGACGAGTTGTATTGAGTAATGGGATTATTTCCTTGAACTTGCATTTGGTTGAAAGGGGTTTACTATGAAAAAACTTATGACCATGCCATTATTATTTCAGATAACAGACTGTGATACTCTTGTTTTGATATTTTAATGTTGTTACAAATGAATGTTTCTGCAAACGTTTTCAAAATGAAATTCAAAAATAAAACCTATGTTCGTATAAAACATACCAGTCACTAGGCTTCCCAGCTCATGCTTTCCAAATGTTCTGTCCTACTCCCCCCGCAGGTAGCAGGAGGAGAACGTTCCAGAGTGCCACTAAAAGTTAGGGTCTATCACATCAGCAGAACGATTCTTGGATTCATCTCTCTAGGGATTTGCTGGAAATGAGAATTTTGTTAAGATAGTCAGATGTAACCATAAATCCTGTATAGACATTAATAGTTGGAATGGAATAAAATTGAAGGAAATTTAAAACAGAGATCTCTATGAGCAGCGGAAGTAGATTGTTCTAAATTCCATTCAGAATGAACACAATAATTACAATCTTAAACGGAAACAAACAGATCATGCATAAACAAAAATTATAGCATGCTACAAGAAGATACAAGAGATAGAGTATGCGTACCTTTGAAGAACTCTTCTTCAAGTATCCCTCGATCAATGTCCAAAGCGTCCAATGATGCACTCAAATGCAACGAACGGAACAGCGAACAACACAAACAACTGGATGAACCTCGAACCGAATTGAATCCAACTCGATCCACGAACGAATTTAGAACATTACAATGGCTACCTTAGTATTCTTGGTGTGAGAATCCAGGAGTTGTGGGCTCTGTATGATCTTGGATTGAGGAAGACAGGAGATATACGATCGAGTAAGTAGGAGATAATGAAGATTATCTATCATATAGACGATGTACTTGATCGTTTAGAAGATGAAGCCTATCTTATAAACTTTTCTACTCGATCATGTAGCAACGATCAGCGAGTAACTATCGTATAGTCAACTCTTAGCTCGATCTTGTACTCTCAACGGCTATCGTTTAGTAAAAACTCTTTTTACTTGATAGCCTTTTTCGTGAGAATCTTCCAAGTGAATCAACCCGCTAATTTTGGAAACAATTTTTCCTTTATCTCACAGTTACCATAAAACTTCCAATAACCTCCCACTCAAATCGGTTATTAGAGAAAATGAATCCATTATCATATAATTAATGTATTATAAATAAATATGATAACCAACTTATCATATTATATTTATAACTCATAGTTCTAATATTTCATCATATGAAACATATAAACTATAGTTATTTTTCTATTTTATGGTACTTAATATACATCATATTTATATTAATTCCTCTAATTAACATATCTAATACATCCTATAAATTATATCACATATAGTTGAATTTCCTCTTGTTAATTTGAACACTTCAAACAAACCCAAAATCTGATTCTCAACTTGAACCCATTGAGCTACCAAGGGGACCTCATGGACCTGTAGCTTAAAGCTCCAACGATATGTGAATAACTGACTAAACTCTTTAGTCACGAGATCCATCATCCGTTAATTGTTGATCACTCCATTAAAGACCGACAATTTCACTCTTTGCACTATAGATATATTTTTGTGTCCATATGACCAATCAACAGTGCGATAACCCTTCACAAATCGCTCGTAAGTACAGCTAGGCCAATTTACCGTTTTCCCTTGTAGTTACATATAACTCCTTAAATACCATTGATTCCTCTAATGAACAATAAGTATGATTGAGTCTTCTCTTCCAAAGAGAGGGTGTCGCCACTATGTTCAAGACCTGGAATCAGCCCTTAAGAGAGCAATTTATCTACTTGCCCCTACTTCGGGGAAGAAGTGAATTCCGTCTTGTGTAGCCGAGTTCCCAGCTCTCCAATCAGACACATCCCCAAAAAAGTAGGCTTGTTGAGTTGGCAATCTGGTCACTCTCACCCATACTAATCAAAGGATCACCTTCATAGGCAGGAGTTCCCAATTCACTCAAGATTGAAGTCATGTCACCTATGGTCATTTTAGTGAAATGTAAGTCTCAATTATCAACGGCGTTATATAAAGAGACTAATCATCTCGTGGTTCGGTCTTATACAAACTCTTTGTATAGGACACCCCCGCTCGCATGTCTCCACATGATTGGTCAGAATCAGACCATTTCTAGCACTTTATAACACTTGTAAACATCTACAAGGGTCGTATCCGTAATGTCACTAGGATAAGGTATCCCTCCTTTATCCATCTACTACAGACCATTTAGGTTATTACTTAAGGCATGATCCACTTGTATGTCTCATATACATGCTTAAGTTACATGAAATAACCACGAATCTTAGTTTATTGGATTTCAGTCAATGAAAATAAAATAACTCTTATTTTATTAATAACAATGTGTGTACAACATGTTTACAAACTATGAGACCACCGGGAGATTAGGACACCAATCCCAACAAAAATTATATCTTAGCTTAACATTTATGGTTCTAGGAATTGATAAGGGGAAACAAGGTAGGATGGATAGTAGATATTTCAAAAGGGTAGTATATGTTGTCTTCCCGCCTTCTTTCAAGTGAAAGAGGTAAGCTCGGGAGGGGATGTGACACTCTCTCCCTCATTTCACATATAATCGGAGATTCTTCATCCCGTTCGGGGTAAGGTCCCACAGATTAAATGGACAAGGCTCTTAGATGGAAAATGGTTTATTTTGTCGATATCTCTATTTTTTATAGGCTAAATTATGAGTCTCGATTTGTGTTCATGCGGTCCTAAACTTTTGTTTTTATGTTTATAGATACAAATAATTTTATTAATGATGTCACTTTTAAAGCCCATGAACTTAAATTTTTTTAAAGTTTTAGTGATAGGTTTCATTAGACACTTTTAAAGTCCATGAACTTAATCGACATAAAATTGAATGTCAAAGAATCTCTTTGGCACTTTTTAAAGTTTAGAGACTTATTTGACACAAAATTACAAGTGCAAAAACCTATTAGACACTTTGAAAAGTTTAAAAAATAAATAGACAAATTTATTTTTTTTTCTTCCATTTTTTTGTAGTTTGAGATACACGAGGTAAAAGATTGAACCATTAACTTTTGAAATAGTAATTTACATTCATCTACTAAGCTATGCTCTAATTGACATAAGAAGCTTGATTTGCTTCCATAATCTTTTCAACTTATTGGAATATATTATGCCAAAAATTAGTGCAAGCATGCATTTTGATTCTTTGCTTAGTGTTTCTTCATATTGTTAGGTTTTATACCCTAAAACTCGTAAATAGTAAATGTTATTAATTGACTGTCATTACTAAAGAGTTATCGATGTTAATTCAATAAATGTTATTGATTGTGTTGTATTCTATTTTCTCTTAATAACCCTAAATCCAATAAACTAATATCCAAGGCTGCCTCATGGGTCTTGAACTGTATGTGGAGACATATAGGGATCGATGTTCAAGAAACAGCTTAAAGGGTCTATAGTATAGAGATAAGGTTGGGTACCTTATCCTTGTGACATTATGGATACGATCCATTTTGTATTTGATACAAACGCAATGATCTAATGTGTTCATGTAGGTGACATGCAAGTGGAGGTATCCTATGCAATGAGTTTGCATAAGACCAGACCCTAAAATAGTAACCACTTGATGTAACATCGTTAACTAGTTAGGTTCATATTTCAATTGGATGACCTAGGCAACTTAATCTTAATCCTGAGTATATTATGAAGTCATATTCACGAGGGATTGTCCTTTGATTTTTATGGGTGAGAGTGGCCAGTTTGCCGACTCAACATGCCTACCATTTTAGGGACAAAACCGAGTGAGGTGCTGGGAACATAATAATACAAGATGGAATTCACTCATTCCCGACTTCAAGGTAAGTAGATGAGTTTTCCCTTAAGTGGTGTCTTCGAGACTTGAACAAAGGGCCTTACCCTCTCATTAGTCCAAGAGGAGTTTCTATTTATTGGTTGGACCATAAACAGGTTGTTCATTAAAGGAGCACTGGTACCTAAGGAGTCAGAGGTAAACCAAGGGTAAAACGATAATTTGACCCAGTTGGAGTTACAAACACTCGTGAAGGACCAATTTATTGGTATTGGTCTATATCCATGGACACAGAAATATATTTGTAATGAGAAGAGTGCAGTTGTGGATCTTTAGTGGAGTGTACCCACAGTTAACAAATATTGATTAATTTGGTTTATGAGTTTAGCCAATTAATCTCATATTATTGGAGTTTCTGATTTGTAGGTCCCCTTGTTAGCTCACTAAAGGATATTAAAGATGGATGATTTTAATTGTTCAAATCAATTTGAGGAAATTGTATATTAATATGATTAATATGTAATTGATTATGGATGTGATCTATAATTTAAATTAAGTTGGAAAGAAACATTTGAATGAGATTCAAATAATTAATTTAAGTGAATTAGATTCATAAAGAATTAATTAATAGAGAGGTGTCACATATACACATACGATATTTATGGTAATTAAATAAATACGTTAAATTGGATTTAATGTATAAAGGACTATTTAATTAATGTGTTAATTAATTAAATTGGTGTTATTTAATTAATTATGCACAAAGGTAAATTGGGAAAGACTTGGAGAAGGTGCTAACCCTTCTCCATATAAAGTCTTCCTGAGGGCCAGATTTCATTTTGCAATTGTTACCCTAGCCACCAAAGAAATCTTCTCTGCTTTCTCCAAAAAAATTTCTCCTCTTCACCCTCGTCCAATAGTTAGATGCCACTTATCTTTCTATTGGAATCCTAAAGAATAACAAGGTTGTGTCGGTCGTGGTCGTGTTCAATATTGTTCTAGGAGACGGTTGTGTTGGAGATCGTGTTCGTTGAAAAAGCGAGAGGATCGTTCTAGGAGCTTGAGAATCTTCAAAGGTAAGAATGGTTCTTCCTTATTTCCCTTCTTCTCAAGCATGCTTTTAACATGTTTATCTTTCTATATTCTGTTTAGAACATTTTTTTTTTAAATGGAATTTCGAGATGCAAGGCATTCACACACTTCCGCTCAAGATTCGATCTCAACACATATTAAGACTAATGTTTGGTTAGCAATTTCATAGTTGCTAGTTTTTTAGTGTAATTCGAGAGTTTGTAGACTAGTTATTTATTTTCCTACATATTGTTATTCCTTCACACTAGAAGTGATAGTCAGTTTCATTTTGTTCAGGACCAACTAAGAATCAAACCAAACCAATTGATTTTATAAAGAAGAAATCCAAATCGATGTCCAATAAAAGACAAAGCCAACAAATTAGTTTTTATTTGCTTGATTGTTTGTATTTTCTTTTTTCTTACAAAATTTTATTTTATTTCCCCTTTTGTTTTGAATTGGTCCTCTTTGCTCATTTTAAATAAAAATTTGGTCTATTTTTATTTTTATAGATTGAAATTGAACTCTTTTTATATTTTTTTGCACTTTTCTAAAAAAAACAACATACACGATCCCCAATCATTCGTATTCTTTATAAACAACAAATCTATGTGCATCATACTAATTAAAATACTAGAATATATATATATATATATATATTTCGTTTGATTCGATTTTGATTGGTTTTTTCAATAAAATCCCAATCAAAATAATACTTTTTGGTTTTCTCCAACAAATCAAGATGTCCAATTTTATACTAAAAATATCACAACAATTCAGTAGATATGTTTGGATCGATTTGGTTTTTTTTTTTTCTGAATTTTTGTTGCACTCCTACTTCACAGATATTTTTACACTCATTTAGCTCTCATTTGAAAAAAAAAAAATTATTACTATTTATTAGTTCAAAAATATATTGAATTCAAGCTTTTATTATCTTTTAGTACCTTTGCAAAAAACAAAAACAAAAAGTTATGTTAAAGTTGATAGTAATTAATTTATTTAGAAAACATAAAAACAAATCATTTGAGGAATAAATGAGAAGAAAGCGTGTCTCACCAACTTAAATTCATTTATTATATAAAAAAATGGAAAGAATTTTATGTACATAAATAATGTATTATTTTCACAGAAAAATCTAAAACAGCCGGTAGCGGCCACGTGTCAACGGGCGAATCTCCCTCGAGAAGACGGCGAGGAATGAGACGATGAAGTAGACGAGGACCCGCTCCCTACACTTTCGGATCCAGACCCGTAGAACAGATCCGATAAATAATTACCCAAATCATCAGGGGATAATCGGATCACATTATCCGACCCAGAAATCCGCCTCACCCGAACCCGATTCCTCGCGTAAAACTCGCCGTATAAAGCTCCAAGTTCCCTCGCCAGTGAAATCTTCATTTCATCGCGAAGCTTCTGATCGGGCACGATCCAGGAGGCTTGTTTTCTGTAAGTTTCTTCGAAAGCTCTGTTGAAATTTCTGAACGATTCTCTTGCTTCCTCCGGCGATATTCCCGCTGTGACATCCGCCGGAAGCGACGAGAACACTCCATTCCATCCAATGCGTCTGTACTTGGAGGAGTACAGTTTGATCTTCGATTCGTGCCTCTCAATCCAGTCGTTGCCAAGGATGAATCTCAGATTCGAGGTACGAACTTTTTCAACGACGTAATGGAGATTATTCGCTAAGAACAAGTAGGAGAGAGCGACGTCGTTGTAATACTCTGCTTTGCCATCGAGTTTGCAGAGGAGGACGAGAATCAACCAAGCGAAACGTAAGGTAATCGGACTATCTTCTTCTTTAGGTGTTCCGTAGTATGATTCTGGCATTGATAATTTCGTTGCTAAAGGCCAATCGGCTACAATGTCGTTCAGTATTCCACTGTAATCTGAGAGGAAAGATATGTAGTTCATCACGTAGCGAGTTAGTGGATGAACTCCGCCTTTAGGAACAGGCGTTTTCGATGATTCTTTCTGAATAGCCATTTCGAAGTCGTTGATTAATGTGCGAATGTTCTCTCCGAGTTTGATTAGTGAACTGACGGCTTGAGATTGTACCATTGATGTTGCCGTGGATGAGAAAATGTAATCGATCTCCGGCCAGAGATCGGCTATGGCTTCGTATAGATCTAGTGTAATGAAAATTTTCTCTGGAGTTTTTTTGTATTTCGCAACTAATTCTGGAAATTCAAACAGAATCGTTGCTCCATCTTTAGAAATTTGAGCGAAGCACGATTCTCTGATCGGAACAGAAGCTGAGAAAACGTGATCGCAAAGGACTCTTTCTCCTTCAAACAAAGACTTCACTGCCGTTTTCACACCTTTCAACCAGATTTTGATTTTGATCTCCAGAACCTCCCAATCCATCTTCTGAACTTTCGCAAAACTCAATTTCTCAATCCCTAGATTATAGAGACTCTCATCAATAATCGATTTCCTCACAGTTTTATAAACCTTCACACATTCTTTACCATAGCCAGTCGATATCATACAATCCGCAATTGCTTTCAAATCCGCCATAGCCGAGATAGAAACTCGCTCAACCTCCGCAATAGATTCATTAGCAAATCGGAATTCATCTTCCGATTCCAGTTCAAAATCAGAAACACTCGATCTGGCGGATAACGTCATCGGCGATTGGACGCTAGAAACCGGTTCTGGATACAAATACTCTCGATTAACAGACAAAATCTGGTAAAACTCTTTCTGAAGCCTCTCCATGGCAATCTTCATCAAATCATGAGCACGCATAAGCTTCTTGGAAGATGAATCCCGAGAAGCAAGACAGTGCATGGAAGCATACAAACCCTTCACCGCTTTGATATATTGCCGAGCTTCATCACGACCATCCCCTTGAAACAAAGAACCAACAATGGTGGAATCAGGTCTCCATTTTGTCACAAACGATTCTGCAACTTCAAGATTCTCTTCCACCATTGAATCCGATAAAGTGGGGCGAGACGAGTGAGACGACGACGACGGCGACGGCGTGCTCGGTATTGAAGAAGAAGTTGGAGATTTAAAGAACACACTCCTCATTCCCTTTGGCGGCATCGATAAGTAGGAATTCAAACAATACAAAATGACCTAATTAACTCAGAAATGAAATGAAATGAAATTGTATAGATTTTTGGAATTGGGTGATTTGAGAGAATTTGATAGAGGAAATTTGATGGGGGAAATGGAGAATTGGAGGGGGGTATTTATAGACAAAAGGGGAAGAAAGGGAATTACTAATTAGCTTGATCCCAAAGCAAATAGGGAAGAGAGAGAAACCGAGTAATAGGGATATTATTATTAAAAAAGTTGATGTTAATTTAAATTTGTAGCTAAAAAATAATAATCATGTTTTGACCTAGTAGTAAAAATGTAGATATAGTTTTAATAAATGACTAAGAAGTCAATTGTTTAATTTATGGTGGTCACTTACTTAAAAATTAATTTCTTATAAATTTTTTTGACATCAAAATATTATAGGGTCAGGTGGCTTGTATAAGCTGATTCAGACAATAATGAATTAAAAAAAAATCTTAGGATAAAAGAGGAAAAATGTAATAGCTGTATATGTTGTATGTGGGTGCATTTGACCAAAAATATTTGTTTTGTTAGTTTTGGTGTGACGTTGATAAATGAGAAACACGGTCTTACCATTCTAATCCGATTGCGTGCAGAGTATCAGATGAATGTAAAACATAAGAGATACCCAAATTTTGATTGGTATTTGGACTTTTACAAGTCTGAAAAATGACCAAATTTTCTTCATGGAAAGTCCACTTTTCCCCATTTTAAATGTTGCACAAGTTTATACATCCTTTGGTTTTTTGTGGGGCAGGTTCCGAACCTTAATTTTTAATGAAGGTAAAGGGTGATTTAATAGTTGAGCTAGGTTTGTGTTATCATATAAGAAGGAAGGAATGATAATTGACATGTCTTCAATGTTGAGTGATAGATAATTTATATGAATTAGTGCGCATGTTTGTTGATGTTATCAATGGGTATGAATAAAATAAAAGTATAATTTAGAAGTTGATATAATTCATAAACTTTATAATTTAGAGACTAAAGGGAAAGAATGGCCAAAAGCTAACCAACTTGATTTTAACTTAACCTATGAATCCTTGTTGAGTTTTGTCCAATTTTGTTTCTAGGTTTCAAGATTTATACTTTAAACATGCATTTGGGGCAGGGACTATCCTAAGACTATAATAACAACTTCTTGCTATAGTAAATATTATTTTGTATTCCCAATTAGCTACAATCAATACTAGGTCAAAATCCTCATTTGCTACAGTATTTACTATTTGTTATAGTTTTTACTATTTTACGCTTTTACTATTTTACGCGATAGTGTTTAATATTTTCTTATCAAATTAAAATAGTTTACACCTCAAACAAATACTATTATAACCCAAACTAAAATAATCTATATCCCAAACACAAATTATCGTTACCTAAATATAATAACCAACTCCTTATCCCAAATCCCTCCTAAGTGTTATGCTTTACCTTAAAAATTTTACTTTTAACCTTGATATTTTATTAAATATTCACTTTTATTATTGTGTATTAATGTTTATTAATTAATTTAAAAAAATTATTAATTTTCACTATATATATATATATATATATATATATATATATTTTGCATTGCTAAAATTAATTTTAAAATTTTAAAATCTAGAAATTAAATGAAAAAACTAAACTTAAAACTTACCAGTAAAATGTGCATTAATTAGGATTTGTATGGAAGATAATAAAGAATAAGAATCAATTGAATTGAAAAAGCATCCATTAGAGCTGTCATGGAATTAGGAAAAATGTACATTCTCAAATGGTTTTGTATGGTAACATTTTGAATGAGAATAAACTTAAATAAAAGATGAGAAAATCAATATTGAAAGCATCAAAAGAGCATAACTTGGTTGATTTAAGGAATATGTTTTCAAACTAAAGGTCGGATCGAATGTGAATTCAATACAATAAATAAAAATAAAAATAAAATTTATCAATACATAAAACTTACAAAACCAACAACTTGATCTAACTCAAAAGTAATGACAATTCCAAAAACCACCCTTAAATATGATCGTAATTACAATTTTACCCTTAAACTTTCTATTGTAAAAATTGAGACTTCAAATTTATTTATATGTTAAAATCGAATCCTTAAATTTATAACAGATATAGAAATTAGACCTTCAAATGATAAAAATTGAACCTTCAAACTTATACAACTGTTATAAATTCTACGATTATATAATTTTGTGGATCCAATTTTAATACTTAAATAAATTTAAATTCTTAATTTTTATAACTAAAAGTTTGATGATATAATTATAATTATCATCTTATTTAGGGTGGTTTTTACGAATTTCCCTAAAAAGAAACAAGAATCAAGAATCACAAATCATCCATTTCTGAATGTGATTTTCGCTCTCTGACCCTCATTCCAAAATCAAGTGCTAAGCCAAATTTCTTGGTTTGAATGAATCGTTAATATTAAATGGTTTAATCTAATTAAAAATATTTTACAAATAAAAATTCACGTGTAAAAGAATGGGATTAGTAGAGACAATAATTAATAATTAAATTATTATTTTGAGCATCTACTATTGGAAAGTCCAATCATAAAATGTTGGCTCTGAAGCACACCAAAATAGCCACGCCTCTTTGTTGCCACCCTTTTCGGACTCTTCTCCTAATTTCACTTTTTAAAGTCAATTTATTCTTCTAAAATCTGTTTATTTTAATCATATTTAAATTATTTCAACCATCATAAATTATTATTTAATTTACATTTTGTCCTTTAATTACCTGTCTGTTTACAGTTATACATATTCAAACAGTTTGTGACTAATTCCCTGTTTTAATTTAATTGGACGTGGTTTGGGTCGTTAATCAAATTCATTACTTTAATTCATTATATATTCATCTAATTAACACACACATATATATTTTATATATATCCTGCTTCCTGAGAAATGTGTTCGTGTGTATATTGGACAAACTAAATTTAATATTACAAGTTGAAATGAAGATCCAAATATTTGATTTTGACCAATTCTTATAAATGTGTATCTTATATAATTTTAATTAATTGAATAATTTTTTATTTGAAAATTGGAAAAAAATTGTTAGGAGATTTTGTCCATATTCTTTTAACTTACATGGAAATTGGAAATCAATTCTCAAAGAAACAACTCGAAATAATTTAAGTTCAATAGATGGTAATGTTATTGAAAATTAGAATGTAATGTAATAGAAAGGTTGGTCCATATAATAATATTAATTAATAATATTGGCATATGATGATGGATGAAAATAATTCTCTTTACGAGAAAAACAAAATATGAATTTTGATTTTTTTTTTTTCGAGAAGGATGAATTTATGAAATTTTAAAAAAGAAAATATCGTGATGTTTCGTATTTATGGTCTAGATGTAGATTATTATTCATGCATAAAAAGATACATCACTTTGCTACGTAACCACTAAGAATGTTAAAAAAACTCAACAACTCAAACAACCCGAACTATAAGGGTTGGTCTGGGTTGTTTGAGTTGGATTAGTTTTACTCTTGGGTTGGGTTGGGTCTCGGGTTGACTTAACTCAACCTCGAATTACGTATATATATATATATATATAGTTTAAAGTTTGACTACTTTTGGTTAATGAATTTATGAATTTTTAATATATTTTTTTAAAACTATTATGATGTTTGTATTTGTTTGAAGTTTGTAATAAATTATCATAGATATTTGGTTTTTAACATTTGAATTGTATGTGATTTTACATATTTTAAATTAATAAGAAAAAAGTAAGTTATAATCCAACAACCGAACCCAACCCAACTCGAACTTTAAGGGTTAAGTTGAAGATTTTGTTTGGGTCTTTTGGATTGCCAATCCAATCAATCTGAATTTTCAGGTTAGGTTTTCGGGTAGGTCCAAAAAACATCCTCAACCCAACCAAATCCATATACACCCCTAATAACCACTTCAAGTTGAATAGTTGTAATTTGTAATGGAACAAAAGAGATGATTGTTTGTCAAACATATACATCTCAATTGTTAGAATTTCATGTTTTATATTTACAGTTTGTACTACACTCAAACATGAATGATACATCACTTTGATTCAAATAATTATAACAATTGACACGAAAAAAATTACTAAAATATGTAAAGACAAAATAGGAATGTAAAGATTTTTTTCCTCGTAATCATTTTAATATATGGAATAGATATAAAAGGTTAAAATATTATTTTTATCACTACACTTACTTGTATATCTATAACAGTTGTATAGTTTTTGAGATATTGCAACTTGATGTTGTTGTGATGATTAGTTTCTTGATTTCAAAATTTATTATTTTTATCAATTATAAATCGTAGTATAGTACTCAAAATATAATATGGTATATTTCTTCATCTAATTTCTATATTTCTTTCGTGTATAGTTTACCAAGTCAATGATAAGACATAAGAAAACTTAATTATCAATCAAGAAAGATGCATCAGTTTCTAAAATATCGTATAGTAATTGGAAGTAAACTTAATACCAAAAGTATATATACTATATAGAATTGGAAGTAAACTGATTGATTTTCCACCAATTACTGTATTCAATATCTTGTGCTCTAAACATCTTGAAGTGATCAAAGATTACTTAAGTAATGAAGAGAGAGAACGAAAATGGTTGGTACATCGAATTTACACGCATTCGTCGTTGTCACGGGTCCCTCATAAGTTCAAGTCTTTGATTTTCGATTTGTTTCTTCTAGTTTGGTTTCGTTTTTTACATTGACATGCGAGAAAGATCTTTATACCGGTGTATTGTAGAGCTTACAACAATTTGATGCTTAAGTACAATGAATGTATAGTTCAAATAAGAACATAAAAATAAGGACAGGGTTTATATTTGAAGATAATTACTTGCTCTTCCATTTATGGTCATCAAATGAGGTTATTTATAGTGCCTTCCTTTTGACCGTCGCATGTAGTAACGTATAACTCTTGCGATGTTAGGGTGGTTTACAATACTCAAGGTTACAGGGCGCCTAACCTAGCGTAGCTTGGTTATTTATCGATTGATATATGAATATGGTTTGCCCAGAATCAGAGGTTTTGGCTTTTTCTTTTGGGATGCACGTTTCCTCATGTCGCCTCCCAATTTTCTCTTTGGCTCGCCTTTGGGCATTGAGTCTTGCGTAGGGAAAACCTCAACAAAAATGATAAATATTTGGACTTTATAATTATTAAAATAAGAGGGAAAATATCAATTTATACATTTAACCTATATGGCCCTTTTGGTTCATGGGAATAAGATGTGGGAATGGGAAATGATATTTTATCACCATGTTTGGTTCAAATTTTTAACCTTGGGAGTGGAAATATCTTATTCCAAGGCGTTTTATATTATCATTCATAAATGTTTTTTTTTGTAACCACCCAAATAGATGAGTTTTCTCCTTTTCCAATTGTTTTTCTCTCTCTTACTTTTTATCTTTTCATTTTATTTGTTTTTTCTTTGTTGATATTGATTAATTAATTTATTTATTTTATAGATGTGTTTAAATTAAATTATTTATAATTGACATATATAATTAATTTTATTAATAATAATGTTAATATAATAATTTATTCTATTATGAATTAATATGAAAACCATAATTTTAAAAAAAATATATATGAATAACCATAATTATATTTGCTTAAATCCCTTTTTATTAGTAATATATATTAACATCATAAATTATTTATTAAAATTATTAATTAGTATTTACAAAAATATTAATTAATTGACTAATAATAAAATAAGTTAATTTTTTCAATTAAACCATCTTCTACATTTGTACTTCTAGTTTTAATCTATGATCATAGCTATTTTTTTTTAATTAAAAACATTGTTTGGTGATTTAAAGTCAATTAGTTTATATCAACTTCTTTTGTATATATCTAAGGCTTATAATTGACATTAAACAATTAGTTAATTAACTCTTCAATAATAAATTTACAGAAAACAAAATAGATATTTAAATTAATTATCAATATATTTTAAATAAAAAATTGATAATATAAATGTGCAATAAAAAATTTAATTGATAATAAATATATTAAACTAGAGGATGAGTGGGTAAATTTAGTTAAATTTTATTGGTTTAAAATTGATTTGATACCTTAATGTAATAAAATAAATTACCAAACGAAAATTAATTATTGAAATTAATATTTATTAATTTTATACTTTAAAATTGCATAAAAAAGTATAACACGCATTCTCAAACATCCTATTCTCATTCTCATACATAACCAAACACAGTCATTTTTTATTCCCAAACATCTTATTCTTAAATATCATATTCTTAGACATCTTTTATTCCTAGACATCTACAAAACTTTAATCCAAACGGCCCCTTTAGGGGTTACATTAATTTAAACTCTAAACTAATAATTGTATCAATCTAAATTATGAACTTTAATTGTATCAATCTAAATTATGAACTCTAAACTAATAATTGTATCATTTACACTCTCCATTATGTATTATTTGGGAAAACCTCATGTGAAACTTAAAAATTTATCAATTAAATCCCAAAACTTTCACAAATGAATCAATTTAGACTATTAGCTATAATTTTCTTAGAATAGTCCATGCATTTACTCTAATAATCCATTTTATAAATCTGACATTTGAAGAAGTTAACTAACATTTAAGAATTAAACATGGACAATTTTCAAAGATAATTGTAATGGATGACCTAAATTGATTTACTTATGAAAATTTAGGAGTTTAATGATCAAATTATAAATTTTATATGATATTGGTCGAATAAAATATAAAGAAGAGTGTAAAACTGATATAATTACAAAAGTTCGAGATTTAAATTAATATAATTATTAGTATAGGATTTGAAACGATAAATCCTCCACGAATTTAGAGGTTCATATTTGTCCAAAAAAAAAAAAAAAGATCAACACAATACACGTGGCAAAGATTGAGGGGAGCCTAATTTATTTAACTTATTTATTTAAAAAGTGAACATAAAAATTAGAGGATGAAGGAAGAGGGGATGTTTGACTAAAATCAAATTAATTAATTATTAATAGACAAAAGTTCAAACCGAAATTTTAAATTTTTTATTATTATTTGCAGGCATTTCTAGGGATCTCGCAAAATCTATTACTCATGTTGGGTCAACTTTGATTCTTTTACTTCTTGATTTTTTTTAAAAAAAAATTATGAATTTTGTTAGATTTATTACTTTAATTTCAATTCAACTTTTACCGTTTAAATTACATCTTAGTAGTAGTTTCATTTTTTTTTTTTTTTTTTTTACTTTTACAAATTTTGTTAGATTTTATTGAATTATTCTTATATCATATATCATCTTTTATACGTTTAAAAGAAAATATTCGTCACATTTCTACATAAGTTTGAACTATGATATTGTTACAATTAACAAGTATATGAAAATTTGTAACTTTAAACAAAGCGTACTACATATTTAATATAAAATTAAATTTAAAATTTGGAAACTACTACTAAAATATTATTTAAATTATAAAAATTGAATTGAAATTAAAGTAATAAATCTACAAAATTATTAATTTATCGTTGCATTGATTTGTAAAAAAATTTCATATATAGTGGAGATTACTTTAAATGTCGAAGTTGATAGTAGAAATTGATGTTGGTTGAGTTATATAAAAAAGTAATTACTATAATATCTCTATTGTCTCATGCTTCTGTTTGAGCTCTTGCAAATATTTACAGCTGAAGAAGTGAGATATGTATTGATATTGAGCTTGAGACCACCAATATAGACTTAGAAAAAATCTGGCTTCAACTATATGACTTTTACTCTCTCTTTCTTACCTCATTGCTTACTTCAATCTCTCAAGTCTCACTTTGATATGATTATGACCACCTCAATCCATATTTAATTCACTACTTAATCAATAATCATAATGTAATGTCCTTTTCATTTTATAATGTTCTTTGGCTTTTTCACATTAGATTCAACCAAATGAAACACTGTTTTTCGTGAGGTAGATTTGAATCTCATACCTTAAAGTTTATACTATAGATTTATGTCAGTTGAATTATATTCGTGTTAGTTTAGTTGTCTACTATGTTATGCTATAATTTGATGACTTAATAATAAGTTATACAATAATTATAATGCTATAAGAGAGATATTGGATTAATGTGTTATTGCTTTACTTGAAATTTCCTTTTTTTAAGGTCTAATCAAAATTTATAATGTCAATGAAAATGTTGAAGTCTCAATTTTACGAAGAAAATTAATGGAAATATGAATAAAATGTAATGTGGATGGATATTTATGAAAATATTGAAAAATATTCCATATGTGTAAATATTTTATGTTTTTTAAATAAATTAAAATGTTTATTATATTTTTCTTTACCATATAAAAGAATTGTTGATTCACATCTATCACATCCATATAATGTGGAAATATCAATAAAAATGTATAAATATCATAGTTATAATCATTTTTAATTGACATTTAGAAAAGTTGCAAAAACAAAGAAAGAAAAAAAATTCTAGTGTAGTTTCTATTTTTAGCCTTTAGCTCCGGTGTATTTATGATTATATTAACTATTGCGCGTAGCTATTTTTCTTTGGGATTTAATGATTTTGATAATTTTCAAAATATTAATTAATCCAATTTTGAAAGTTGGCAAAAAAAAATAAAAAAATAAAAAAATAAAAAAAATAACTAACTAACTAAACTTTGAAAACCAAATATTTATGGACCACAGTTTTCTTTTTTTTTTTTCTTTCTTTTTTTTAATGAGTAGATGTGTGAATTAGTGGTGTTCATGGATTGAATTAAAGAACTTTTTTAGACTCAACTCAATTGTTTGGGTTCTAAATTTTTTCAACCTAAATAATCCTTATTAAAAAATGAACTCAACCCAATTAAAAAATGAACTCAACCCAATCTAACCATGAAGTATTTGGGTTGGGTTGGTTCGGGTTAATCGGATCGTCTATTTAAAATTTTGTTCTAAAAACAAGCCAAACGTAAATATGTAAAAATCTAATTTAATTACATATATTGAATTAAAAATTAACAACTCAATTTCAATTTATATAGTGAAAATTTTATATCTAAAGTGCAAAGAAATTACTCTTAAGAGTTGTTGAAGAATAAATCATTCAAAAAAATATTGGAATTAAATAAAATTAAAATCAATATATGTATAAATAATTGTGTTACAAGTAATAAAAAATATACTTCAAAGTTAATAATAAATTCGGGTTGGTTTGGGTTATATTAGGTAAATCTATTAACCAACCCAATTCATAAAATTTTCATTTATTTGAACTCAACCCAACTCAATTAAAATGAGTTGATAACCCAACCGCATAAATTAGGTTGGATTTATCGATTTTTTTGAATGATCGAATTTTTTTGACCGCACCTTGGTTAACGAGGACACAATCTTTTCTTTTTTCTTTCCGTTATTATTTTGGGGACAAAAAAGAAGGAAAGAAAATAAATAAATAGCCTTTGATAAGTTAATTACCTATTAAAAAGGGAAACGTGGGGTCCAATCCATTTTCCCACGTCCACGTCAAGGGTCACCAGACAACGAGATGAAAGGGAGTGGGCCACCGTTGATGGGCCCTGATGGCGGCCCAATAAAGGAGCCCACATTGACTTTGTATATCCATGTCGATTGTCAAATGCCATCAGCAATTACGAGAGACCATAGACTGTTTATCTATGAAAATAAGTTTTCCTCCAGAATTTTGTGATTCTGTTGGGTTATAAATTGTAAGTTTGGCTTTCAAAATTTGAAAATTGCGTATAATACATTTAGATGTCAAAATCTAGATAGAAAAAAATATGTTAGATGCCAAAATCTAGAGAGAGAAAATATACTAGACCTATACGTAATAACAATGATAATTTTGTAATTTAGACGAAAGAGACTTGAAAATTAGACTCTAAGAACCGTAGAGTAGATAAGAAGTCGGAAGATTGTGTATAATACATGTTGATGCCACAATTATGATAAAGAAAAACATACTTACCTTTCATATGACAATAGTCAATTATAGTTCGGAGGGTAGAGACCTATAATTCAAGCTCTAATACCTAAGTCAAAGATGAAGAACAATAGAGTGAATAAGAAATCAGAAATTTAAGTTTCATATTAAGATAAAGTTCAAGATTATGGAGTTATAATAATGTATTTATAGGGGACATGGAGTTTATCTTTTCTTCATGAGATAGATTTTTCTTTATTCTACACAAATTAGGATTAGATCTAATTGATTCAATCATTAGTTGACGATGGAATTTATTTGAGTCTAAGTCGAATTTTTTTTCTAAAGCTTTTGGCACATTCCATCATACTAAATTCAGCTATAATGATACATTTATAAGATTTTATAAATGGTATAATATGTCATTTATTGATATGAATATTACTCCATTTACATTGAATTGGGTTTAGGCAAGTTCGTGACACAATTATGTTCCTGGAAGTTTCCACACAGTTAAACCTTACCTTCCATTTTCTCTATCTTCTTCTTTTTGTTTTTGTTTTTTTTTTTATATTATAAATATTAGGATAATAGTGTCTGTTGATCATGTGTCATGTTCCTATTTTTTAAAGTATTGTTTATGTGTCTCAACATTATACATTATTAATATCCATGCAATCCACCTCTACTTACCAAATTGCCTATAGTGGTATTTGGTGGGATTTGGAAGAAACACATATTGGTAAGAAATCCAAAAGATTTGGAGGAAATTTCTATATTTTTTTCATTTCCTATGATTATTTATTTATTTTATTTTCTAAAATATATTTTATTATTATATTATATTTTTTCCATATATGTGTTTCGTTGTGCTCCTCAATTTTACAACACATTATCAGCACAAGCTCCTATCATTTTTTCTGCTAAAGGTAGGTCGTAAAGGTATGTCGATTTTCCCCTCTTCGTTATAATTAATAAATTAAATGTTGTTGTACATGTTTGGTACATATTAAATTTCAAATATAAAAATAATATTTTGTAGTAGTGTTACTATAATTATTTGTCATTAGGGTTTGATGCCAAAATACACATGGATGTCATAAAAATATGATCACTAAAAAAAATCTTCCTAAAACTTGTAGATGAAATGCACTTGAAACTCCAAAATTTTAAATCATTAGAGAAGACATTTTTCTATATTTTGAATATGCTCATGCAATAGCAATATCAAGAGAAATATTTTAAAAAGTATTATGCACTCATCTGATGTCTTCTCGTGGCTAAATAAAATAACGAGTTATTGATTAGAAAAAAATTATGAATCTCAGCCAACTAGAGCAACAACATTTAATAATTAAATCTTATTTAATATACATTTAATTAATTATCATAAATATCATATATTTATACTAATCTCCAATCTCCATTATTTCTTAATCAATTAAATCATATTTAATATTAAATTAATTAACATATAAATATCACATATTTATATGTATACATCTCTTTATGAATCTAATTCATATAAATCTAATATTTGAATCTTATTATCAACAAGAGCGTAGCTAGCATAATATTTATATTATCAACCTCCAGGAGTATTACTCCTGAAGACCTTTCAAAGGCAATAGAATATCTTAAGAAAGAGTTTGAGATGAAAGATCTCAAAAAAACAAATTTTTGCCTTGGCTTGAAAATTGAACATTTAGCATATGGAGTGTATTCATTAGTCAACTTATATAAGGAAAATCTTGAAAAGATTTTATATGGATAAAGCATATCCATTGAACATTCCAATGGAAGTTCGTTTATTAGATGTGAAGAAATGTATATTTCGACCTTAAGATAATAACAAAAGAACTTCTTTGTCTTAGAGTATCATATCTTAGTACAATTTGTGCACTTGTGTATCTTGCTAATAATACAAGACCAAATATTGCATTTTCAAAAAATTTATTAGCAAGATATAGTTCTTCTCCAACAAAAAGACATTGGAACGGAATTAAGCATACACTCCGTTATCTTCAAGGAACGATCGATATGGATTTGTTTTATTCAAATAAATCAAATTTTGATCAAATTGGTTATGCAAATTCTAGATAAATATCTGATCCACACAAAGCTAGATTTCAAACTGATTATCTATTCACATGTGGAGGAACTTATGTATCGTGGTGGTCAATGAAACAAATCATAATAGCTACTTCCTCAAATCATGCTGAAATTTTTGCAATTCACGAGGCTAGACGAGAATGTGTATGGCTAAGATCAATGACTCAACACATTCGTGAAACATGTGACTTGTCTTCTAACAAAAATTTTCCAACAATATTGTACGAAGACAACACAGCATGTATATCCCAAATCAAAGGAGAATATATGAAAGGAGATAGAACAAAACATATTTCATCAAAGCTTTTCCACACTCATGATTTTGAAGAAAATGGTGACATCATTGTACAACAAATTTGTTCAAAAGATAATCTGGCAAACTTATTTACAAAATCATTATCAACCGCAACCTTTGAAAAATCGGTGCACAACATTGGAATGCGGCGACTCAAATATCTTAAGCAATGTTTTCATGAGGGGGAGTAAATATATTGTACTCTTTTAAGAGGGTATATTATATGAAATATGTACTCTTTTTTCTTCATTAGGTTTTTTTTCTCGTTGGATTTTTAATAGTAAGGTTTTAATGAGACATATTTCATATATATAATAGGCATCTAAGGGAGAGTATTATAAATATTATAATAATAGATGTCCATTAGATGGTCATGCTTAATGTCCATTAACCATGTGTCATACCCCATTTCTCCAGTGTTGTTCATATGTCTCAACATTACACACTATTAGTGTCTATGTAATCCACCTCATGCTTGCCAAGTTGTCTATAAATAGTGGTATTTGATGGGTTTTGGAAGATACACATATTGGTAAGAAATCTAAAAGGCTTTAAGGAAATTTCTATATTTTTTCATTTCCTATAATTTCTTTATTTAATTTAATTATTTAGTTATTTAATTTTATTTTAAATATATTTTATTATTATATTATATTTTATCCATATTTGTGTTCGATTGTGCTCCTCAATTTTACAACATTTTTTTTTTGTTATTATTATTATTATTATTTTGTGGATGTGTTTCTTTCTTGTGTAACATGTGTGGTTTTGAGTTTATGTAGGCTTTTGTACTTTTGTAGTTTGTCCTCCTCTTTTTTGCAGATTTACTTAATAATTTAGACTACATTTGGTAATCATTTGGTTTTTTGTTTTGTTTTTAAAACTTATGTCTATTTCATCTTCATTTCTTACAATGATTTGAATATTTTTTAAGTACAATGAATTTTTAGCCAAATTCTAAAAATAAAAACTATTTTTTGAAAACTACTTTTTTGTTTTGAAAATTTGACTTGATTTTTAATAACAAATGAAGAAATTTGGAGGTAGAAGTAGTATTCATAAGCTTAATTTTTAAAAACAAAATGGTTATCAAACAGAACCTTAGAATTTAGATTTTCAAACAATGCCTTTAGTTTTATTATATAAAAAAGATTATAAATTTAAGATTATTAAAGATTTACCTAGGTGTATTTATGTCGTTTAGAAAGTTGCCTTTTTTTAATCCTTAAATAAATGACCCAAGTCATAAGAATTATTGCCCAGAAAATTTACAGGTAGATTTAGTTTCAGTAACAAAATGGTTAAAAAAAATTAATCAAAAGGAATTCCAAATCTTTCCGATTTTTTACTTTCCACTGTTTTTTTGCTAAAATTTATTCAATTTTTCTATGCATAATTCAATTGGTCCAAACAAAAATTTAAATACTCGAATCTCTCCTATAAATATCGAACTAAAAACAAAATCATATTAAACATAATCATTTGTGCCAGTCTCCCTATAATAAGTTCGAGTAATATAGTTCTTCACATCATAATTATAATTTAGCAGTAATTGGTACATATTTCTTTTTAAAATCTCCATACGAACCTCTTGATATTGAAATTGAAAATAATGATTTTTAAAGTAACTTGGGCCTCCAGAAGCAGTACTTGGGCTGGGCTCCAGAAATGTAGTGAATACGGTCCATTTAGATACACATTGAATTCGGCCTTTTAAAGGGCACCACGTGGTTAAAATGTAATTTGGGCTGAGATCCAAAATAATGGGCCTATCAAGCCCAAAAAGGTGGCGAATACGGCCCATTTTACAACACATTGAATTCGGACTTTTAAAGGGCACCACCACGTGCGTGAAAAGTAATTTGAGCTGAGATCCAAAAGAATGGGGGACCTGTGAAGGAAAAAAAAATTTAAGAAAATTTAAAATGTTCGACCACAGTGGGAGTCGAACCCACGACCTTTTGATCCGAAGTCAAACGCGCTAATCCACTGCGCTATGCGGTCCTTTTGTTAATGAAATGAATTTACTTTTATAAAACTATTACGAACAAATATTTAATATAAAATAATGAAGACGGAAAGTAAATATGGACTTTGCAAAAAGGAAAAATTTGCCATTCTTCATGGCACCCCTTGATTTCAGGATCGGCCACTTTGCTTTTCATATATTTATGTTATAAAACAAAAAAAAACTTGTCGTTTTTCAAAATTTCAACTCAATATATAAATTAAAGAGTAAAGCACAGAGTTGAAGAGAAAAAAAAAAAAAAAAACAAAACAAATCTGGTCTCAATAGTTTTTTTTTAAAAAAGAATTTGGTCTCTATAATTACAATGAAGTTCAATTTTAATATAATTTAATCTTTTAATAGTTTGATAAAATGTCACAACTAGTTTATATAGTTTAATAAAACATCATAAATAGTCATATGTCATAAAGATTATTTAGGAATATTTTATGAAAATATAGTAACCAAATTCTTTTTTTTTAAAAAAAAAATTATAAAGGCTAAATTTATAATTTAACAAAAAGAAAAGAAGAGGAAATAAAAAGATAAAGGTTGAAAGTTTTAAAAAAATGATTATAAAAAACTAAATAAGGAAAAACACAACCCCATGTCCCATAGCACTCTTGTCAAGAATTAAAGTTTGAGTTAATAAGGTTTTGTTTAGATTAAGAATTAGTGGGTTGTTGTTGAATATTTGGTTTTCTTGACCCCTTTTTTGTTTCATTTACTTACTTATGCTCTCATAATTTAGCCTCCATGCCCTTCTAAATAAATTGCTCCAAAAACTTTCCTCAATTTTTGGTTTGTTTCATTTGTTTGTATCTTAATAACACCTATAAATTAAGATTACAATCTCATTAACTTCCAAATATTACAAAAATATTAATAAGTACATAATGTTTTGTTGTCTAACTAACCTACTTCACTGACCTCAAATAATTTAGCTAACTACCCTTGTTAATCCAATTGTAAATTGATCTTTCTTTATATATTTACTCTTTTAAATTAAATTAAGAACATTATCAAACTACTTTATTTTCAAGAATTTGTACTACTCACTACTTACAACTTTTCACATTGTCACTTTGAACATAATTTTATGGTTAAGATATTGGTGGGAGAAAATAATAGTAAACAACAACATGACAATGTTATGTCGTGGATATACCATAATTAGTTATTAGACATTTATTTTCTACGTCGCAATCAAATTGGTAAAGTACAATGATAAATATAAAAGAAAATAGGGAAAAGGTGAACAACATTTGAGATATATAAAACTTTGTCTAGTTTTATGCAATGTCAGGTTCTACTATAAAAGTTATCACAATAACCTTCATACTCGTGCTACAAATCACCCTTTAAGACGTATGCCCGATAATGACTACTTGATTTTCATGCACCACAATTTGATAGTTTAGAAGTTATAACGAACAAAAAAAAAATTTCGACTCACAAATAGCAGTTGTTAATACAATTTACAATTCTCTCTTCACACGCAAGGTGCCACAAGTAATACCAAAATGTCACTCCAAAAAAATCTAGCAAAAAATTAGATGTTTAGCGTCATGACTTAAACCTTATTATCAATAATGTTGAGTAGGATTCTACAATGTTGAGTGAATCTAGTTTCTCAACACTAAAAACCTTGTAGTGTTCTTTCATCTAATGCAACAATATCATGATGCTTTTCTGCAATATTTCGGCGCTCTGCTACTTGTTTTTGTTCCATTAATTCTAACATATATTGATGACATTTTTTCTACCTTGCTTTCTATAATTTGTTCATTATTTATATTTTCTTTTAGAAAAAGAAAATCCCACGAATTCTAAATTTATTTAAAATGATTTTGGATGCATTGATCCCTGTGGAATAGGGGGAAGAAAAGTTACCAACCAAAAATAGTTATTCAAGAGAACCTAAACAAAGGAAAACAAGTCAAAATTTTGACTCAACCTTGACCTATGTGACAGTTAAGATTGGCTATAAGTGAATTTCTTCTCTTTTTTTTTCTTCCAAAAATTAGGTTTTTAAAGTCCACACTTGGGATTTGTGAAACAATATCCACTAAACAATTGTCATTATTTATTATGTAAAAAAATAAGACCATATAATAAACACCACTCTATGTCATTCATGTTACTAGAAGTGGTAGTAATCATTTCAAATCAAAGATGATATAAACTTCTTTTTTTTTTTTTTCCAAACCCACCCCCCAACAAAAATAATTACATTAAAAAAACTCCCAAAAAAAAAAAAATTCAAAGGACCCCATTACTCACATAACTTCAAATTAAGTAATTATCACCAATTCTTTCTCATGGGTCCCTCCCTTCTTCTTCTACTTCTTACTCCCTCCTTTTCTCTCTTTGCTTAAAAGCAAATTGGTTGCTCTCATTTCATCACAACATTTAATTCCTCTTACAATTCTAAGAAAGTGTCATTTCAATCCACAACATGAAAAAACTAGACCTTTTTTGCAAATCTAGAGCTTCCACGGCGGTTCGTTCAAGTTTTGGCCGCCGTCCGGTTGCCGGAGATGCCCACTCCGGCGATCGGAGAAAAGGGCAGCTTCATTTTGAGAATCACAGAAAGAGTACGAGCTGTTCCACTGTGAATCGAAAGGAACTTAATGATTTACGAAGAAAAAGCTGTGCTGATGTTGATGATTTGAAGAGCCCTGTTTCTGGTTCCTCTGCTCGCTATCTTTTGGGTGATTCGCCGTTCCTTGACTGGTTTCCGGCGGTATCTGGCGAGGATTTTCCGGCGCCGATGCCGGAGAAGAGGAAGATAATAAGCAATAGTTCAGAGAAATCTTGTTCGTTGAGTCGGTCATTGACTGTCCATGAATATCGTGGCCTCAAATCTCCTTCCTCTGTTCTTGAATCCCCTGTTTTAAAAACATCTTCTTTGACTCACTCTCGTGATCAGGTTCTCTTGTAATGAGCAATTTTTTTTTTCTTTAAACCTTCTTCTCTGTTCTTGAAATCAAAAGTGCTAAGTTTTTTGTTATTGATCTTCATTTCATAGGTGGTGGTTCTGAAGGTTTCACTGAACTGCAAAGGCTGCGAAAAGAAGGTGAAAAAGCATATCTCAAAGATGGAAGGTGAAGTTTTTGCACATTTCGAAGCTAGAAAGTTATTGATTTTTTTTGGAGTAAATATCACTTGTATCCATTAAAAACTTATTTTGCTAAGTGTGCTAATTTAATTTATTTATTTTAGGTTTCAATGGGTGGAAAATTTATGACTTGTGATTTGAGTTAATTAAACTCTTAAATTTTCATAAATCAATCGATCTAAATTCTTCTTTGTCATCACTTTTGAAAATCAAACATGTATTAATTCTTACATGCATATAGATTTCTTCAAATATTGGTTTCATAAAATGGATAATTAGTATATGAATGATTCTCAAAGAAATTATGACTAACAGTCTAAATTGATCCATTAATAAAAGTTTAGGAATTTAATTGATATAATTATAAGTTTCACATGAGATTTTCTTAAAATGAACGTAATGGAAGGTGTAAGTTTAAGGTTTAAATTGATGTATTTATTAGTTAAAGTGATATAACTATAGTTTAAAGGATATATATATANATAGTAATTAGAAGTATGAATTTATGAAAATAATGTTGATGATCATGCAGGGGTGACCTCATATAGTGTGGATTTCACAACAAAAAAAGTGACCATAATTGGAGATTTAACCCCTTTTGATGTCTTGGCCAGTGTGTCAAAAGTGAAGTATGCTCAGTTTTGGCAATCACCAAATTCTTCTTCATCTTCAACTCCACAATCATCCTCCTCCTCATCATCATCATCAACATTTTGATTAATGAAAAGCAAATATTTTGCTACAAAAATCCCATTTGGGGTTTACTTGTATTATGCAGAAAGGTTGCAGAATCCATGGGGTTTTTTATTTTCCTTCTTTTTTGGGTGTAAATCTTGCTGTTTTTCTGAGGGAGTTGTAGTAGTAGTACTTTTGCATTTCCCTATGGTCTAGTTTGGGAAATAAATGAAAAGACTCGTCTCGTCTCGTCTCACTGTTTTTGAGATCAAATCTCAATGCATTAGAGTAAATAATCCTTCGATGCAGGTTTGAAATCTACAATGTGATCATGATCGTTCATTCTTTTATAAGATTTTTGAATCTACGTTCAACCGTTTCTTGTTCGTAATAATTTTTTACGAACATGATTATGTTTGAGCAGAGGTTTGTAGTGGGAGAGGACATGGAGTTTGAAACGTGGAAGAGAAAACATCATTAAAACTTTCCAACAGTTAGAAATTAAATGCATGCGGTAGGCAGTGGTGGGTGGGCACTCAAAAGGAAGAAAGTTGCCTTTTGTAACACTTCTCTTTTTCCTGTCTGATGGATTGTCTTGCCCACTTAACTAACAACATTCACAGTATCTCTATTTGGAAATATCCAATGCTTCTTTTTACCATGGGGTTAATAAAACAGTAACCTTTTCACTTTATGAAAAAAAAAATTATATTATAATTCTGATACCATGTTTGAATAACTGCTTTAATTTTGATCTTTTAGCCAATTTTAATATGTCCGATGCATCAACCAACTCCCTCGTAACACGTTCTATAAATCCACATATTTGAATGACTAAAACAAAGACCTACTAACGAATTAAGCTCTACCAATAACTAGGAGAATGAACATACTCGTGAGTATGAATCTATTCGATTTTTTTAATAATTTCAAATCCGACGATAGTTTATCTAATTTGTTTCAATAGATTACATCAGAGAAATATATTACATTTTTCTATAATATAAAATTGAAATTTTTAGTTTGTCTCGTTCTTTTGGATAGATTTTCCAACTATCAATTCTAATAACAAAAACTATTTTCAACGAAATATTTTATCACCAATGAGTGGACAGTGGGATTCAAATCGACTTTCCTTTTAAAGAGGCATAGATGTTTTAACCATAGGACTAGGGAAGAATTCGAAGAAAAGGAAGAAAAATAAAGGAGAAAAGGTTTTGACATAACTTTGGGCAAAGACAACCACCAACCCCTAGTGAAGATAACCCTCAGAAGAGAGGTGGGTCTGATGTGAACAGCATATTTGGAGAGTGCTCTTTTACTTTAAGTGTATCATTGTGAAGAAGAGCCATGGTGAACCAGACAAGGACAACAAGGTGGAGCTTTTGCTCCCAAGTCTTTTTCAACTTCTCCAATGGTGGGTCATCTTCCTCTCTCTGATTTCTCTAACCCTATCTTCGCTTAAAAATTTATCATAATCTTCCACACAGAGGCGACAAGAGTTTTATTTAATCTTACACATCTCTTTCTTCTTATGAAAATTTTCATAGCTTTGGTATCTTTGATTTCATAACCTAAGGCAGCACTAAAGAAGGAAAAAAGAAGATAGAAGAAGCTAAAAACAGTGTCTACTTTTTAGATTCTATATTGGTTTGATTTGAGAAATATGGTCATTTGGTTCAGCCCACCATCCGAAATGAATACCCTTTTCCCCTCTGTAGCAACTAGAAATAAGCAAGAACCAAATTGCAAATTAATATTTAGATTCATCATCATTGTCTACAGAAGTCTCCTACTCATCAAGATAGTTTACAGATAAAGCAACCAGCAAAAGCTAGTAACGTTGCAGTCCATGTACTGACCTTCACACTCCACTAAAGAATCAAAAATTGAGGTTGCCATTTTATAGTTCAACCTACGAGGAGTTCCTTCTTCTCATTCATAAATTACAAATTTTGCATTCGTACCAGATGCCTGAGACAGCAAACAAAATGCAATTGGCATAACGAAATTAAGCAAGTTGTCCAGATTCTAATTCTATGATAAGCTTATCAAATAGTTACCAAACAAGATGTGTTATGACAAAAACAAAATCGACAAGCAGAGAAAACGTAAATAGTAAAGAATGACACAGAGATTTATGTGGTTTGCTAACAGTGTCTTAACTACATTCACAAGTGGAGGGAAAGAAGCAATTTTATTATTTGAGGGGAATATTGGAAAATACAAATACAGAGGCGCCAATGAGATTAGTGGGTTTATATATGACACATCGCTAAACCCTAGGCCCAAAATCATAAATTACATATAATCTATATACAATTTAGGTTTCAGGAGCGTTGCCCCTGAACCCCGACTCGATCGGACAGCAAGGCTCCATCAAGCACCAAATAATAGATTCAAGACATTCCAACAAGATAAAATTTCTTTTCTTAGATAAACTGGTTAAAAAACGAGAACAAGCAGCTTCTTGCGTTAAATAAAATGTAAACAGAACACTTTGCAGATGTGCTCAATGATGCGTGTGCATAAAGGAACATACCATGGACGAGTGTTTTAATATTGAAGCTTGGCAGACATTGCTTCCTGCATCTCGGGAAAGCTGAAGCCTCACGTGTGGAACACTCTTCCAACTCTCGCCTAGGGCAGGTTTTGAAGTACCTCTATCTCCACCCACAGTGTGATTTGTTACCTTTGGCATTACAATTACAAGTTACTGGAAGTCAACAAAAAGTCCATTTAATTCATTTTTTATTAGTTAGAATTAAAAGCATCATAATGATTATCTCTGAGCGGGGGGGGGGGCGGTGGGGGGGGGGGGGGGGTGGTGCTTGTTCTATTTCACACCAAGAGACAAGGAATCAAGTGATGAGAAGAGAGAGCAGAAGTTTAGGACAAATTACTAAGATCAAAAAGGGTTAAGAAACAGTTACTGTTGAAAAAAGCCATATATGTAATTGAAGAACCTTCAAGTAAGAAATTACCAGTACTGCTATATTATGTTCATGAGCTATTTTCTTCAGTAGTGTTCCAGCAGATATCATCAAAGCATGTCCTGTATATACTCATCAAGTATGAATCTTTATTTCTATTGTGTACAGAAGACTAAGACATGAAGTTCTTACAGATTAATGCATCTACTTCAACATTTAATTAATAACTATCTTTTTAAAACCATAGAATTGAACATAAAAGTGTAATGAAATCTGAAATGACAACCCAAGCAAACAAAGAAAACTAATGTCCAAGTTCGAGTCACTTGGTATATGCCAACAATTATCAATGTCATAAATAAACCTTCAGAAATATCTCGTCTAAGCACATGTATGTGTTACACAAACTTTCTTTCCAGAATGATATGCCATATCTTTGTATTGTCTGAACTCTGAAGAAGCTAGAAATTGCACATGTACTTCCAATCGAGGTCGACAAATTGTGCATATATAAAGGATATATATTTACATCCAACCTTGCATACCCTGTGAACCACTTCCACCAAGGATGGGTGTAACAAGCGAAGAAATTGAATCTACAATCAGTAACTGCACTCTCTGATGCCCTTTGCACATCTGATATGGTTTTAGTTTGTTAATTGGCATTTAAAAAATTACACCGGGTCAAACTCACCACTTAAGATTCATAATGATAATGTGAACCTGGGATCTCAAATTGAATTCCAGCTGATGCAAGGCATCAAACATTGTGAAAATGTTGAACACAGAGTGACATGAAATACTGCTCAATACTTGTTGAAGCATGCTCTGTTCAGTCTATGAAATGGATTCAAGAGACAGATCCAGATAAAGTTGGAGCATTCACAAAATACAAATTGGAAGGTGAAAACATAGAGAATATAAGAATAAGTCACAAAAGAGGGAAATGAAGACAACTTTTTATTCCCGTCATTGTTATATAGAATGTCTCAATGTCAATATCAGATCGTTGGCAAACCAGCAGTTTGTTCTGGCTGGCAGCAAGTTTGCAAGTTTGCAACTTAACTAATAAGGCAACCTAAATGATTAATTATGTATAATATTTGTTTGTCTAAGCCTTCAACAATTTCATAACACAATGGTATATCTTTTAAACCAAAGAAAAGGTTAAAGGACCAAATACTTGCATACCCTACTATTTATAACCTGTGTCCATTACAACAAAAACGATCATTGCTAGCCTGCACAATCATTTCCTTCGTGATGAGAAGAGGTTATAAATAAAAGGGTGCAGTGTGCAAGTATTTGATCCCTAAACCTTCTCCTGTTTAAATGGTACACCATCATATCATATTTAGGAGAAAACAAATATACAAGATTGTATTTCTTAAGTTGCTGAATTTGTTGAACATCTGCCTCTGAATGGCTTGACTTGTTGACGGCCCTAAACTGCTAATTTGGGACGACATTTTATGAGATTCCATATAACAATGGCCGAAGGTAACCGATCACCATTATAATTTTGGTAGTTGAAGTGGTGGTCACTACATAACTTCAACTCAAAGAGATCTGTTATTTCCAATCTTAAAGAACAAAAAGTCCAACAGGCACACGAATTTTAGTTACCCGATCCAAAGCAGTTCCGGGCTTCCAATTAACAAAGCCTGAGATGCGTTGGGGTGAAAAGGAATTCCCCGAGTCCAAGTAGAAAACCTTAGCCTTGTAGTTCGTTGACACATTTGAAGCAGCTCGCAGACAAACCTTCCCATAAATTAAAATTTTCAAACATATCATGTACAGTTTACCACCGGCAAGTTAAACAGGCCGAGAGAAATAAAACCAATTATTGAAATCAAGTTCCTAACCCATAAATCCAGTGCTTGAATAATTAAATTAAACTTTGGAAATAGCGTTCAAGTAGAATCATAGCAATCACCTTCAAAGGCAAAAATCATCACAGCCAAAATAGGCCCAACTAGCTACCTGAGTTTTACCAGAAGACGATGGCCCAACAATTTCAGTCAACTGTCCCTCGCGTAGCCCACCTCCAAGCAAAACATCAATCCTGTCATAAACTTCATTAAGTAAACGGGTGAGTAATTGAGCCTCAAAGTTCATGAAAATACCCTTCAAAGCCAGTTGACAGAATATGCTTGTTTTCTCGAGCATCCTCCAAAAGCTCCAAACCGTTCATCCATGGCTGTCGCTCAGCAGCATCAATTATTGAAAGGATTTGGGTAATCCCCTGTTACACTCATACAAGATATGGGAAGTTGAGTACAGTGAATGGTAAATAAGAGAATGGAAACTGTAAGGAAGATTTTCACCTGCTTCAATTTCTCTGATGCAGGCTGTTGCTCTGCAAAAGCAGCTAAAGCGTATAGATCATGGATGAGGAAATCCTCCACTGGCAGCAAAATCAAAATGATGGGGTTACAGTGAAACTGAATCAAAATCAAATGGGAAGAAGAAGAAGAAAGTACCAGTGAAAATGCCGTGTGAAGCACAAAAGGTCTGGAAATTAGAGTCAATGAGTGGGCAGACCTGCTCCAGAGACTTCAATGGCGCCATTTTCTTTTTCGCGCTCCGAAGATTTTAGGGCTGCGTTTCATTCGAATCAGTTCATGGCAAAACTACGTCGTTTTTAACTTTCGAAATTTGATAAAAAAAAATTAAAAAAAAATGTGCCATTACATTTTACGGAAATTAAAATTGACCCTTTAAAAAATTACGCGTGTGTGTGTTTTTTTTTTTTTTACTATGAAGATGATGGAAGGTTAAAATACTTTTATATCCTTACGGGCAATTTGGCCATAGACTTTTTAAAATTGGGGTAAATAATCGAGTAGTACCATCTTTTCGTCTATTTATATTTTTCAGTGAGAAATTTTATCTTTTCATATATTTTTATTTTTCACATCTATAAAATAACTTCATCTTTCTCTTTTAATTTATTTTTCATGATTATCGAAAAACTTCATTTTAAACTCTACGTCTCAAACATAAACTTATTAACTTCAATATGTTAACCTCAAACTTATTAATTCTACGTGTCTAAAATCCTTCTTACTTTCTTCAAATTTTCACCAATCTTTTCCACTAAAATGTGTTTTTTTCCCTCTATTTCTAAGAAAATCGAATAAAAACTCTATAAAAAAAATGTTGTCTTCGTTTTTTGTTGATACAATATTTTGGTAAGATTTTTTTTTAAAAAAAATGATAAGAATTATAAAAGAAAAAGAATTTATAATGATTTTTTAATTAAAAAAACTTATTTCCTTAGACCTCATTTCGTAACCATGTGGCTTTTAATTTTTTGTTTTTAAAAATTAAGCCAAGTGTTCATGGGTTGGGTTGGGTTGAGTTGAAATACTTTTTAGATCCAACCCAATTATTCGGTTTGTAAATTTCTTCAAACCAAATAACTCTTATTAAAAAATGAACCCAACCCAACTCAACGATGAAATATTTGGGTTGGGTTGGTTCGGGTTAATCGGATCATTTATTTAAAATTTTGTTCTAAAAAGAAGCAGAACGTAAATATGTAAAAATCTAATTTAATTATTTTCGTATATTGAATTAAGATTAACAACTCAATTTTCAATTTATATAGTGAAAAATTTCTTTCTAAAGTGCAAAGAAACCACTTTTAAAAGTTATTGAAGAAATTATTCAAAAAAATATTAGAATTAAATAAAATTAAAATCAAGATATGTATAAATAATTGTGTTATAAATAACAAAAAAATATTTTAAAGTTAATAATAAATTCGGGTTGGTTTGAATTATATTAGGTGAACTCATGAACCAACCCATCCCATAAAATTTTCATTTATTTGAACCCAACCCAATCCAACCGCACGGTTTGGGTTGGGTTGATTGGTTTTTTTGGGTCATCGGGTTTTTTTAACACCCCTACTACACACTACTTCCACCTCCCAATTTTTTCATTTATTTTTCTATTTTTTTACCAATGGTTTAAAAAATGTTTAAATCTTATTTGGGTCTCTAATCTTGGAGTAATATTCTATTTTGGTCCCTAAACTTTTAAAAATATTTGTTTTAGTTCCTGAATTTTGAATATTGTTTTGTTTTGGTTCCCGAACTTTTAAAAATGTTTGTTTTAGTCCCTGGAATTTTAAAAAGTGTTTATTTTGATTCATGCAATGTGTATTTAGGTTTAACCCTTGAGTAATATTCCATTATGGTCCCTAGACTTTTAAAAATGTTTGTTTTAGTCCATGAACTTTGAATATTGTTTTGTTTTGGTTTCCAACATTTTAAAAATGTTTATTTTAGTCCCTGAATTTTAAAAAGTTCTTATTTTGATTCCTGCAATATTAAGATTTTGTTAACTCTTGAACAAAATAAACGAGGTGTATTGTATTTTTTGATGACTAGACCACCAAATATATTAGCTAAAAAAATCTAGAGTTTCAATTTTGAATAAGGTGGTAAAGTGGGAGAATTTAAAAAATATTGTTAGTTCAAAATTTTAGTGGCCATGTATTTTGACGTGTTGGATGTTGGCATTTTACTTCACATTCAAGTTGCTCAATACATCTAGAGCCTAGTCATTTAAAAATACAAGCTTTCTCTCACATTTCTATTGAATGGTTAACATAATTTTAATAGTATGGACTAAAATAAATACTTTTTAAAAGTTTAGGTACTAAAACGAATATTTTTGAAAGTTTAGGGATCAAAATAGAATAAGATTCAAAGTTTAGGGATCAAAATAGAATAAGATTCAAAGTTTAAGAACTAAATTAGGATTTAAATCTTTTAAAAACAAAGCCAAATTTTGAAAACTAAAAAAATAGTAGCTTTTAAAATTTGTTTTTGAGTTTTGAAATTTGGCTAACAATTCAACTATTGCACTTAAAAAAGTTACAAATCATTGTAAGAAAGTAGCTTTAAGTACTGTTTTTAATACGTTCGTAAACTATCAATTTAGTTATTTATACCAATGACTTAATATGTTATGTGTTAATGTTAAATGGGCTGAATTTTGAAAACAATGAATTTAACATTTTCTTATGTCACATACCACTTACATCATGTTTGCTACTTTCTTTGTCCTTGATACATGCCTTAAAATGAATGTTTTTGGACTTTTATTTGTGCACTTTTACATGGAAAAGTGGATTTTTGCATATGTTTCCTCCTAAATTTAGTCCTAATTAGTTCAAATGAGCTTATGAGGGTTTGATTGAGCTTAAAAGATGTTGTTTACTAAGTTGGAGTTGTTTTTGTGGATTTTGGTAGAAGATTGAGGTCAGATTGCAGATTTTTTTTTTTTACTAATATGGTTACATCACTAGATCTACTACGGCCGCATCAGTGAGCTATAATTTTCCAAAGCTCAACCCAGTCAAAGGTGGTTGCAATTTTCACGCTCCAAGCTATTAGGCAATCACAATTGCGACTTGAAACCCTTAAACCATGGATTTCAACCCCCTTCAACTGATTTAGGGCCTATATAAAGAGGAGAAGCCCTTCATTTCGAGACACAATTCTCCACCTCCAAATTCATCACTCCCCTTTTACAGTTCCTGCCATTTTTATCAGTCCCCTTGGATATCTTCTCAACTTCTTAAGTCAGTAGCTTCGAGAATGAAAGTTCCTCTTAAGCGTAGCGGCTCTAGGTCATCTCATCCCTTGAAAAGCGTGTGGTAAGGAATGATTCTTCCTTGAAAAAGAGGAATCAACCTAGGGAAAAACTAAGGAATTGCCTCAAGATTCCTTGATTTGTATTTTCCAACGTTCTCCTATTTATTTATTTCTTGTAGTTCCTTTATTTTCATTCTACCAATCGAACTATTTATTGTAGCTATGATTTATGATCTAATAAAGTTTATTATTTTATCATTTGTCATGAGTTAAATCTTCCTAGGGGTTTAGCAATGTGAATGCTCTAAGGTTCTTATGACTTAAGTAACGTAGTGTTTTATACCACTTTGTTTTACCCATTCTCTTTGTGGAGTTTAAAGATAAAATCGGTAAGTTAAGCTGGCCACTTAATTTAATTATCTAGCGGAGCTCTGATGCTGAGAAGGTTAAAGTGTAAGCGGATGTCACACAGGAATATGGGACCTCAAGCATAGAAATAAGATTGTCACGTCATCTAAAAAGTAAAGGACACCATAGGATAAAGAAACTGAACTTGAGTTAATCTAAGATCTAGTTAACCATGGAAATATTAGACATTAGTTGCTTAGACCTCCCAAAAGAACTTGACACTGTTGGAGTTGATATCTTAAATCTCGTGGATCCTATAGTTTATGATTGTAATGTACAAATATTTCATTTATTTAATAAAATATGAGATGCTTTATTTGACATTTAGCAGCATTAACTCACAAACCAATAAACTAACATCCAAGGTTATGTTCTATAACTTAAACATGTATGTAGAGACATACAGGTAGATCATGTTTAAGTGATAACCTAAATGGTCTATAGTAAATAGATAAGGTTGAGTACCTTATTCTGGTGATACTACGAATACAACCCATTTTGTAGATGTTACAATTATTGTAAAGTGCTATAATTGATCTGATTCTGATCACTCATGTGGAGACATGTGAGCGGGACTATTCTATACAGAGGGGTTTGTATAATACCGGACCACAAAATGACTAGTCTCATTATATAACACCGTTCATAAAAGAGACTTACATTTCACCAGGATAACCATAAGTGACATGACCTAAATCATGAATGAGTTGTGAACTTCTGCCTATGATGGCGGTCATTTGATTTGTATGGGTGAGAGTGGTCAAATCCCTTACTCAATAAGCTTACCATTTTGAGGATTCATCTGATTGGGAGTTGGGAACACAACTATACAAGACAGAATTCACTTATTTTCTAACGTATGGGTAAGTTGATAAATTGTTCCCTTAAGGACTGATTCCGAGGCTTGAACAATGTGACGCCAAACCCTCTCTTACCCCGAAAGAGTTTTGGTCATAATTGGACTATGACTTATTATTCATTAGAGGGATCAGTGGTACTTAAGGAGTTAGACTCCCGTACACTCCTAGGCTTGTATTTTTATCTTTCTCATGCATTGAGGACAATGTATATTTTTAAGTTTGGGGTGAGTTCGTACTTTTATATTGTTTGTTGTCATCATGCTATGCATGCTAATGTGGTTTTCTTGATAATATGCATGTTATTTTTTGTGAAATTGGAGAAAATTTTAAAACTTTTTATTGAGATTTGAGAAGATGATGAGAGTTCTTTGTTGTGTATTATTGACGTTGATTGTCCATGATGAGACTTGAATATGCATGATTTGATGCTTTATTGTGAAAATATGATAGCAATATCTTGAGTATAATCTATTTATGTCCTTCTTTGAGTCTCCCATATCATTAGCACGTAGTCACTTTGTTTAGAAACGTTGACTAAAAGTAGAATCATGTTAAGTGTATTTGGTTGTCACCTCGAAAGACCCCATGGTTTAAAGTGTTGATGTACATGATGATTTGTAATGTTAGACTAAGAGGAAAAGAAAAGAATATTACGTTTGCCTCTGAAAAAACAACACTCATGTGCTTAAAGGAAAAATCTTTTTATTGTTTAAATTTGTAATGTGCATGCATGGATAGGGTAAAAAGAGCTACCTTTGCTGTGATAAGTTAAGATGCTTGGGAATTATTTAGGTACGATTCCTTGCAGTACATGTGTGAAAGTTAGGGCCCCTAGGTAAAAGAATGCAACTTTAGGGTCCTTTGTTGTTAGTATTAAGGCACCTTAGTGGACATATTACTTTCTTAAAATGTGGATGCTCGATGATTGGTGCATGAGCCAGGGTAGAGGGAAATTGGAGAAGCTTTCTTGAACCCAACTATTAGTTCACGTGTTTTAAATTGAATATGGCTTGCGAACACACACATGGGAGATAATTGATTTAGCCATGAACGATGATAACAATTGACTTGCTTGACTATTTATATGTAGGTCTCTATTTGGCTATTCTCTAAGGCATGAGTCATTAACACACTAATATAGAACTTCTTTATGATCTCGTCTTATCTTTGCTCGGGACTAGTAAAGTCTTAAGTTTGGGGTGGTGAAACGCACATAAAATGTGTGTTATTTGCCTTATTGGAGCTTGCCGGGGGGGGTTCAATCGTCTTTACAACCTACAACAAGTTTGTCTTCTATCATTTTTTTTCCAGAGGGTGATGATGATTTTTTTTTTTTCAATATGTCACTTGTGTTCCAAAATTCGTATTAAAATATCTGAGGTCGGATTAAAGTTCATGTTTTCCCATTTTCACTTTAGTTAATTCACTATCTGTTCTTGTTTCTATGTTGTACGTTGATCTGTATTATTAAAAAACATATACATCTAAATCATCTTGTTTTTGTTTCAGTTCATTGGTGATCTATTTTTGTTTTGATTTAGTAATTGATCCTTTTTTTTTTTTTGTTTTCTGAATCATATATTGAAGTTGATGTTGAATATTTATTGGAGCTGGAATTTCCTTTTTTTAGTAATTATGATTTTTTTGTTTTTGTTTTGGAATTAAAATATATTTGTTTTGATTGTTCTGCTTTCAATATGTGGATTTTGTTTATTGGAGTTGGATTTCTTCAAATGAAAGAGTAAAATCATATCCCTAAGGCTTATGGGATTTTTTTTTTTTTTTGGCAATTTTGTGTGATATATTATATTTTAGTTAATGCAATATTCATTGAAAAATATTTAATAATATGCTCAACCACCCATTTAATATTGGCTTGACCCTATCTGCTTTAGTTAATCCTGATTTCACACTTTTGATCAATCAACATTTATCAAATTTGAAAAACCTAAAGGCTTGGCCCCGCACCGTTTGGAGTTGTTTTTTGTTTAATGGACTCACCATCTAAAATTAATGAGGTTAGCTGCCCTTAAGTGCATCCAACTCCCCCGACCAACCACATTTAAGTATCCCTTCTATTTATACATGTCTTCCTCCTCCACATTTTCTCGAGAAATCTCTATTGCCTCCTCTGATACACGTTGTTGGTGAGTCCTTCCCATCTTCCCTTCTGTTTTTTTTATCCTCACTTCCGACTTCAATCATTTGGATGTTTTGCCTTTTGTAATATTTTTGTTCCCCCTCCCCCTCGTAATTTCTCAATGTTTTTACATTCATACAAGGGTGGTTACGAGTCGAACGATTGTGCTAAAAGAGATACACTTTCATTCCATTCTTTTATAATAAATCAGATATTTTATTAATGTGGTTTATTACTTTTGTTAGATTACATCTCTGATCTACCTCCATCCATTCTTGGTGTTTTAACTTCTTATCACTCTGAACCTAATCAAAACGTAAGTTATAGTATGTTTAATTCTCATTTCATTTGCATTTACCTTCATCCTAATCTAAATATACTTTGTTTTCTTTCTTGTAAGGTCCAAACTAATTAAACACTTCCACTAAACATTTCAACATTCCATTCCGAATTAGTTTGAGGTTCATTGCTTTATATTCAGAGTAAATTTTTTCATCATCCAATATCTATCTATAAATTTTGGTGAACTATATATAATGGGTTGCGATTGTGGGTCATTGCTATTTATATCTATTTATTTTCACATGTACTTAGACATTATTGAGGACCTTATTATTAAAGGAGATGTAGATAGTTGTTATGTTATACATTATTCAGTGTGAGTATAATATGTTGGGGATTGTGATGGAATACGAGACATATACAGCGGAATAAGGATCTAATTACACTCTAATTGCCTATAATTAAAAGGAAATAAGCATGCAAATGAAAAGAAAAAAAAAAAGGTAAACTAAAAGGGATAATGTACAAAATTTGTAGCTCCCGAAAAATGCTTTTTCTCGCTGAATCTCGACCCGAACTCTATCGAACCACCACTGGAGTTTCCTTGCTATTCTCTGGACTCAGAACCGGGTTGTGAGACCCAGTGAATGAAGGAATGAAAAGAGAAGAAAGGGAGGTTCAAAGTTCATGTGAGAAAAATGGAGTTTTGGTGAGAATTTGGAAACCAAATAAAATATATAAAATTCAACTAGAAGAAGCAAAAAACTTTTTATTTAAAAAAAAAAATACTTCCTTTTATAAAACAATTACATGCATCTAATGCATATAAAAGCTCACCAAAGATCAACACCTCACAAAGCACTAAACCAAAGTGGGCTATGTGTTATTCTATAATGTTTATACATAGTCCACTTAAGTTAGTGGGATTATCCAACAAAAATGTTGGATAATTCCACTAACTCTAGTCAAGGGCAAAATGGTCTTTTTCCATTTGGTCAAAGTCAAACTTTGACTTTCCCTAGCGAAAAAGTCAACCCTTTGACCTTTTACAGTTTTTACCTTGTTGACTAATTTTGACCTCTCGAACATGAATCTGCATTCATATTTTCAAAATTCAAATGACATTTGAATATAAAGTGCCATACAAAAAACTGATAGCGATATTGCATATACTTATCGGTTTTACTCCCTTTTCCTAATTCGAACAATTTGAATTAATCCAACATAATGTTCTAAGTTTAATCCATATGAGCTAGCAGGGGGACCTAATGGACCTACAGATCATGGGCTCCAACAATATGAGATTAACCGGTAAAACTCTTTAACCACATTAATCAACATTTGTTAACTAACGGGTCATTCCACTAAAGTCCCGTACTTGCACTCCCCTCACTGTAGATATATTTTTGTCCATCTGATATAACCATAACTAGTAAGTCAATCTTTCACAGGTTGTTCGTGGTCTTGGCTGGGTCAAAATACCGTTTTACCCCCGAGAACAATTCTTGTTCCTTCAGCCCCACTGAACCTCTAAAGAACAATTGATTTGTGGTCCAACCAACAAATCGAGTCCCTCTCAACCTAGTGAGAGGGTGGGGCTCCTTGTTCTAATTATGAAGTCAGCACTTAAGGGAACAACCTATCTACTATCACTAGAGACAGGTAGGAGTGAAATCCTTCTTGTACCCTATGTCCTCAGCTATTTACTCGGTCTTACCCCTGAAATGGGAGGCTTATTGAGACAGCGTTGTTGAGCTGCTCTCACCCATGCAGATCTAAGGATAATCCTGAATAAACAGGAGTTCATAGTTAGCTCAGGATTGAGATCGAGTTACCTAGGTCATCAAATTTGAATTAGTCAGTTTTATACAGTAAACGGTGTTATAAAGCAAAAGCGACTAAGTCGTGGTCCAGTCTTATACAAACTCATTGCATAGGATGCCCCCACTCACATATCTCTATGTGAACGATTCAGGATCACATCGTTCGTACTAACTACAAAGTAGACCGCATCCATAATATCCCCAAAATAAGGCTCCTAACCTTATCCCTATACAATAGACCATTTTAGGCTATATACTCGAACTTGATTCATGTTTTATGCCATCACATAAAGTTCAAGTCTACATTAAATAGCCTCAGGACCTTAGTTTATTGGATTCAAGATTACAATTTCAATAATAATTTTATCAAAAAACAAAACAGAATATGTTTATCAATTTACAAACTACGAGTTTTAGGACATAAAATCCAACAAACTCCCACTTGGACTAAAAATCCTAGTGGATTATACATAGTTAAATTTACGTGAGGAAAAGAAACATATGAGTATAATAAACATATGAATACAATAAACTAGGGCATATACCCAAAAGTTCTCCCACTTGTTCTAGTTTACAAACTTCGTAGACTTAGACTCTGTAGGTGACCTTCAAACACTTTAGCCGTGAGGGCCTTTGTAAAAGGATCAGCAATGTTTTGCTCAGAAGATATTTGGGTCACTACAACGTCTCCACGATGTACAATCTCCCAGATAAGATGGTATTTGCACTCAATATGCTTGTCGCGCTTATGGCTTTTTGGTTCTCTTGAATTCACAACTGCACCACAATTATCATAATATAGGGTGATAGGCAGATGCATATTTGGAACGACTTCCAAATCTGTCAAGAATTTCCTCAACCATACTACTTCCTTTGCTGCTTCACATGCAGCTACGTATTCAGCTTCCATTGTGGAGTCTGCAATACAGTTTTGCTTCACACTTTTCCACACTAGTACTCCTCCACTCAGAATGAACACTGATCCCGATGTAGAATTTCTTGCATCTTTATCAGTTTGAAAATCAGAGTAAGTGTATCCAGTAAGGATCAAATCCTTAGTACCATACACGAGCATGTAGCTCTTCGTTCTCCTAAGATACTTGAGGATATTTTTAACGACAGTCCAATTATCATATCCAGGATTGAACTGATACCTACTGACTATCCCTACTGCGTAGCATATGTCAGATCTAGTACATAACATTGCATACATCAACCTCTTGAAGTGTCTTAGGACATTGATCCTTTGACAAATGAATTCTATATCTGTGAGGTAACAAACCTCTTTTGGAATTCTGCATCTTATACCTAGATAACATTTTGTCTATATAAGTTGCTTGAGATATGGCTAGTGTTCTGTTCTTGCGGTTTCGAATAATCTAAATCTCGAGAACATACTGCACATTTCCTAAATCTTTCATTTGGAACTGTGTTGCTAGCCATTTCTTGATGTCAGTTAGGTAATCTACTTCATTTCTCAATGAGTAGAATATCGTCAACATATAAAACTAAGAACGCTATAGTAGAATTGACGATCTTCTTGTAAATATAAGGCTCGTCAACATTATGTTCAAAGCCATAAGATTTGATCTTCCAAGATCTAGAAGCTTGTTTCAAACCATAAATGGATTTTTGAAGCTTACAAACCTTTTGTTCTTGACCCTGTGCAATAAACCCCTCTGGTTGAGCCATATAGATACTCTCCTCAAGATCACCGTTTATAGAGGCTGTCTTGACATCCATCAGCCAAATTTCATAGTCACAAAAGGTTGCAATGGATAAGAGTATTCTAATCGACTTAAGCATGGCAACGGGAGAGAAAGTTTCTTCATAGTTCACTCCCTCTCTCTGGGTATAACCCTTTGCCTCAAGTCGAGCCTTAAAAGTCTGTACTTTACCGGTTTGGTCTCGTTTTCTCTTGTAGATCCACTTACAACCAATTGTTTTTACATCATTTGGTTGATCTACAAGTTCCCAGACAGAATTGAAGTACATATACTCCATTTCGAGGTCCATGGCTTTGACCTACTGATCACGGTCCACATCTTTCATCGCCTGTTTATAGGTCGATGGATCCTCTATGCCATCGTCAGGTATGATGACTTGTGTTTCTGTTAAACCCAATTAATGGTCAAGCTGATGAACAACCCTCCCACTACGTCGAGGCATTCTCAACTCTTTAGAAGGATGTGACTGACCAGATGGACTAGTTTTATCTACTACTTTAGTAGATGAACTAGCTCTATCTGTAGCGTCTTTGGAAATTTCATTCAATACTAGTCTACTGCGAGGTTGATGACTTCTTATGTGGTCTTCCTCTAAGAATGTGATATTTGTCGATACAAATACCTTATTCTCTTAAAGATCGTAAAATAGATCACCTTTTGTTTCTTTTGGATAACCTACAAATAGGCATAGTTTTGAATGACGTTCCAATTTTTTAGGATTTTGTACCAATACGTGTGTCGGACATCCCCAAATCCTAAAGTGACGTAAATCGCCTTTACGTCCTTTCCATATCTCATAAGGTGTTTCTAAAACACTTTTAAAGGGAACATTATTCAAAATATAGACAGCAGTTTCTAATACATGTCCCCAAAAGGAATCAGGTAACTTAGCAAAGCTCATCATTGAGACGAGATCTTTTTTTACTGAAAAGGTCTTTAGAGCACAAGTCACCTTAATGCTCGTCATTCGCCTCTTGTGGACCGAATGAATGTCCAAAGCTTGAGGTTGGATATGAATATTTCTCAGTTTATTTTGATGACCTATTCAAAGGTATGGTCCATATTTTATACTTAATTGCAATCACAAAGTCTGATTCTTGCTTTTTTGAAAAGTTTCAAGAATATTAAAGTTTTGAGGTTGAGAACTAAGTTAGGTTGTAAAAACAATTAAGGACACTACGATCCAGATCGACGGTTGGGCAAAGTACATGGACTTAAGATTCAGGACTATATGATAGACATGGAAGCAAGTCACAAAACTCTCTGCACCTTATATGCCTCACAGCAGAACGGGTATCTTGGAAAGAAGAAACAAAAACCTTGTGGTTGGGCACACGGTTCA
>NC_052358.1:14472983-14495502 GCF_009727055.1 Benincasa hispida
TTTTCTTTAGTTGGTCTTAACTTATATAAGTTGTTTTCAAGTATAGCAGAGCAAATTTAAATACCTTTTCTGAAAATGAACGCTTCATTAATTTCAAAAGATATTTTATACATTTGTTCTAATATACATATGATAGATATTAAATTCCGTCTCATTTTAGGAGCATACAAAACATTTTTAAGTATGATATATATATCGTTGAAAAACAATTTCAAGTCTCCCGCTGCTTCAGCCGAGACAACCTCTCCTGTTCCAACCTTTAGGGTGATCTCACCTTCTTCAAGATTTTTCCAGGAACTATTTTCCTGAAAAGAGAAGCAAATATGATTTGTGGCTCCTGAATCCAATATCCAGGTTGAGGTATCATAATCCACTAAACATGTTTCAACAATTAGTAAATCATATTTACCTTGTGCTTTTTTTCTGCTTTTTTCTCAGCAATGTATTGCAGGCAGTTCCTCTTCCAGTGCCCATTTTGGTTGCAGTGGAAACATTTTCCTTTTTCTGCAACTTTCTTTCCCTTGTTTGTCATGGGAGTCTTCCCCTTACCCTTCTTTTTCATTTGAACATTTTTGTTCTTTGAAGGTCTAGCTTTAGTTTTAGAGGGCGATCCTTTTAAAAATTTCTTTGTGGTGACAACATTTGCCTCCACTTCTTTCCCTTTAGACTTTGTAAGAGTTTGAAAACGCCAAAGCTTGTTCAAAAGGGTTGTCAAATTAAACTCTATCTTATTTAGAGAAGCATTCGTTTGAAAAGGTATGAAGGTCTTCGGAAGAGACTCTATAATAAAGCTAACCTAATTTTCCTCGTCGATGGTGCCACCATTTACTTTAGCAATATTGAAGTGGACCATCATGTCCAAGACATGTTCTCTAACAGAGGTCCTTTCCTTCATACACTTATTGTAAATGTACTTAATTGCCTCGTGTCTTAGGATTGATAACGGTTGCCCGAACATCTCTTTTAATGAATCCATGATAGCCTTAGCTATACCAAGGATCCATATTTTTTCACCAATACATCAATCATGCTGGCAAGAATATAGACATAGGCTTTATCATTAGCCTTAACCCATCGATCATAAGCATCCCGACTAGTTCGGTTAGCATTCAAGGCAGGGGCCTGAAGACATTCCTCAGTTAAGACAATTCTCGGGTCATCTATTACTAGTATAGTATTCAGGTTTGTTTTCCATGTTGAGTAGTTGTCGCCGTTAAGTTTTTTAGACGCTAATAGTTGAACTAAAGAGCTAGTCATGCTGGAAAAAAAACATATCTTTTTTAGTAAAAAAACATATCTTTTTTAGTAAAAAAAACATCATCTTTAAAATCCAATCAAGTTTAGCAAAAAAAAATAATGTACCCATCATTATTATATTTGCAACGATATTTCAACGGTTTAGAATAACCTTCACTGAGGGGTGATCGACTATTCCTCCGTTGAACCAAGACTATCTTGACTAGATACTATCACCAGAATAACTCTTATTCCTATAGTAACTTAGTTATCGCTACTTTGGTCAAGAATTTACTAATACTTGGTAATTCTCGTAATTATGACCTTCCATTTTCAGACCTTAAAGATCGGAATCATTATGCTCCCAAAGTTGGAAAGACAAGAATGAAAACGGACCTGAGAGACCCTATCAATTTCTAGAGTTCGCGGAGTTCCAAATCCTATAATACAACCTTCCGATCGGTAAGGTTGCATCAGGGAAGACATGCAGGCGCATTATAGGAATCTCACGGTGCGACCTAATGGAAGAGACTATAGGATGTGTTGACACACTTCCTTCTCCCACTTACTATGAACAACTTCCCCTATTCACCTTGGTTTTGACTCATGCAAACACTCTCCGAATGAAGTCCATTCCCAGGGCGGCCCAAAGCCAAGCATGAATGTCACGGTGTGAACTCTTAGGGACGCAAGAGCTAAAAGTACATTATTTCTCTCCAGCTGAAGTGTTCTAGACGGTTAGGGTATAAAATATTTAGCGATATATTTCGGCTGACTTAAACATATCCTGAGTCTAGGTGATTCATCCGAGTATAACTTTTATACTGAATTTATAACCTACGATATCTAGGTGATAAATAAATTTTATTACCTCACACCGCTCACGCAATGCTCATAAAACCGGTTTAACCTAACTCATACGTCGACTCGATCTCTAGGTAGTAGGTGTTCCATGAACCGTCAACTTAAAAACCTTCAACCTTAGTCATCTTATCTGACTTTTTGTCAAGATCTTGTCGGGTGAGTTTTGTTGTAACTTCGATTTTACAAGATATCGACCTATTTTCTATGAAAATTGGGATTGCTTGATGGTTAACCCTAAGTGAGCATGCATCTTATCTTTATTATAGATTTTAGAAGTCTAGGTTATTTTACAACCATTATAAAATAAACTATAACAATTATAACCTTAGAGCATTCATCTATAATATGCTTTCTTCAAACAAACATGCTTTAATATAACACTTATATTAAAACTAAGCATGCATAGCATATATTTTATAACATTTATAACATATAACAAATGCATGTCACATGCTTTTACTATGGTGGGGTTTTAAAACTATATGGCATACTATATGCACACATAATCAAACAACATTATACATCACATGCATAATAGGTAAACAACACTAAAGTGGACCAATTTTGGCATTAAAAACAAATAAATAACTAATTCATTATAGAAAACAGCAACCAGCTTCCCGGAACCAGCTTCAAACACTTTAAACCATCTGAAACCGCTCAGAAACCACTCGAACCGACCCAAAACCACCAAAAACCAAGTTAAACTGGTCAAACCGACTCAACAAGGTCAAATGAACCGGTCCAGACCGTCTGTACCGGCTGGTCAACGCGTGCTGGCACGGTCAACGGAAGCGCGGGGCGAGTTGGGTCGACGGAAAGCACACAAGCGCGCGGGTCACAGAGGCGGGAGCGGGCAAGCGGCGCGTGCGGGGCTACTCCGAATCAGGTCGAACCTCAGGCTAGCGGGCAGGTCGTCGGGTTTGGTGGCCGAAACGGGTCTGGAATCAAATTTTTCTAAAGTTTGAAGCTGTCCATTCTCCGAGAACCGAGCAATTACAACCTAATTTCAACTCTAATGACTCTAACAAATTTACAGACCCTTTTTTACACATTAATGCTCATAAACATGTGAAAAATTACAAATTTTCATAATAATTTTTTTTAAAAAAAATGTCAAAGCTGTAATATATCCACTTTAGTCTACATTTCATTCAACATTTGAAAGAAAAGGAAAAAGAAATACCCACCAAAAGCAATTGAGCGTAATTAAAGCATGCTCTAATACCACATGATGGAACACGAGACATACACAGCAGAATAAGGATCTAATTACACTCTAATTGTCTCTAATTAAAAGGAAATAAGCATGCAAATGAAAAAAAAAAAAAACAGTAAATTAAAAGGGATAGTGTACAACCTTTGTAACACCCGAAAAATGCTTTTTCTCGTTGAATCTCGACCCGAACTCTACCGGACCATCACTAGAGTTTCCTTGCTATTCTCTGGACTCAGAACCGGGTTGTGGGACATGGTAAATGAAGGAATGAAAAGAGAAGAAAGGAGGTTCAAGGTTAATATGAGAAAAATGGAGTTTTAGTGAGAATTTGGAAACCAAATAAAATATATAAAATTCAGCTAGAAGAAGCAAAAAACTTTTTATTTCAAAAACAAATACTTTCTTTTATAAAACAATTACATGCATTTAATGCATGTAAAAGCTCACCAAAAATCAACACCTCACAAAACACTAAACCAAAGTGGGCTATGTGTCATTCTATAATGTTTACACATAGTCCACTTAAGTTAATGGGATTATCCAACAAAAATGTTGGATAATCCCACTAACTTAAGTGGACTATGTGTAAACATTATAGAATGTTGGATAATTCCACTAACTCTAGTTAAGAGCATAATGGTCTTTTTCCATTTGGTCAAAGTCAAACTTTGACTTTCCCTAGCGAAAAAGTAAACCCTTTGACTTTTTACAGTTTTGACCCTCTTGACTAATTTTGACCTTCCGAACATGAATCCGCATTTATATTTTCAAAATTCAAATCACATTTAAATATAAAGCACCATACAAAAAATCGATAGCGATATCACATATACTTATCGGTTTTACTCCTTTAATCTAATTCGAACAATTCGAATTAATCCAACACACTGTTCTAAGTTTAATCCATATGAGCTAGCAGGGGGACATAATGGACCTACAGATCATGGGTTCCAACAATCCGAGATTAACCGGTAAAACTCTTTAACCTAATTAATCAATATTTGTTAACCAACGGGCCATTCTACTAAAGTCTCGTAGTTGCACTCCCCTCAATGTAGATATAATTCTGTCCATCTGATATAACCATAACTAGTAAGTCAATCTTTCACAGGTTGTTCGTGGTTTTGGTTGGGTCAAAATATCGTTTTACCCCCGAGAACACTTTTTGTTCCTTCAGTCCCACTGAATCTCTAAAGAACAATTGATTTGTGATCCAACCAACAAATCGAGTCCCTCTCAGCCTAGTGAGAGGGTAGGGCCCCTTGTTCTAATTCCGAAATCAACACTTAAAGGAACAACCTATCTGCTACCACTAGAGACGGGTAAGAGTGAAGTCCGTCTTACACCCTATGTTCCCAACTATTTACTTGGTCTTACCCCTGAAATGGGAGGCTTATTGAGCCAGCGACCCAGCACTGTTGAGCTACTCTCACCCACGTAGATCTAAGGATAATTCCAAATAAATAAGAATTCATAGTTAGCTCTGGATTGAGATCGAGTTACCTAGGTCATCAAATTTGAATTAGTCAGTTTTATACAGTAAACGGTGTTATAAAGCAAAAGCGACTAAGTCGTGCTCCAGTCTTATACAAACTCATTGCCTAGGATACCTCCACTCACATATCTCTATATGAATGATTCAGGATCACATCGTTTGTACTAACTACAAAGTAGGTCGTATCCATAGTGTCCCCAGAACAAGGCGCCCAATCTTATCCCTATACTACAGATCATTTTAGGCTATATACTCGAACTTGATCCATGTTTTATGTCATTACATAAAGTTCAAGTTTACATTAAATAGCCTCAGGACCTTAGTTTATTGGATTCGAGATTACAATTCCAAAACAATTTTATCGAAAAACAAAATAGAATATGTTTATCAATTTACAAACTACGAGTTTTAGGACATAAAATCCAACAGATTATGCCCTAAATCTTGTAGTTTTGTAATGTATAAATATCGATATTCATTTATTTAATAAAAAAACGAGTTATCTTACTTGACATTTAAAACTGTGTAACTAATCTAATTGGTATGGAGTATATGGATAAGGTTGGATGTCTTATCATGGTGACACTATGGGCACGACCCACTTTGTAATTGTTACAATAGTTGTAAAGTATTACAGACAATTTGAGCCTAATCGTTCATGTAGAGACATGTGAGTGGAGGTATCCTATATAAAGAGTTTGCATAATACTGGACCACGAAATAATTAGTCTTTCTTTATAACGTCGTTGCTTGAAAATACTTACATTTCATTAGGATGACCATTTGACTTGACTTTAATCCTGAATGAGTTGTGAACTCCTGCCTATAAGGTTAATCTTTTGATCTGCATGAGTGAGAGTGGTCCGATTCACCAACTCAATAGGCCTACCATTTTGGGATTTTCTTGAGTAGGGAGTTTGGAATATAGCTATACAAGATAGAATTCGCTCATTTTCGGTCACAGGGTAAGTAAATGAGTTGCTCCTTTAAGGGTTAATTCCGAATCTTGAATGATGAGGTACCTCACCTTTTCATTGGCCAAAGGGAGGTCTAGTTTATAATTGGATCATAACTAATTGTTCATTAGAGGGATCAATGGTACTTAAGGAGTTAGATGTAACTACAGAGGTAAAATGGTAATTCTGACCTAGCTGTAGTTACGAGCGATTCGTGAAGGGTCAACTCACTGTTGACTAGTTATATCCATAAACACAGAAATATATCTACAGTGCGAAGAGTACAACTGTCGATCTTTAATGGAGTCACCAACAGTTAATGAAAGTTGATTAGTTAAAGAGTTTAATTAATTAATCTAATAATATTTGAACTTCTAATCTGTAAGTCCATTAGGTCCCTTTGCTAGCTCACAAAGGATAAAACAAGGAACAAATATTTTGGAATAATTTGAACTGTTCAAATTATTTAAGGAAAAATTTATATTAATATGATTAATAAAAGTATAATGTATATTAATACATTATACATAGTTAATTATGAATTAATTTATAATTAATACTATGTAGAAGGGATTAAATAAAATATTTATTGATACATTATAGTTCATTATGAATATGATTTATAATCATAAGAGAGATAAATATTTGAATGAGATTGAAATTGATCAAATGCATATTGATACATTACAATATATAGTTAACTATAGATATGATTTATAATTAATATTATATAACATATGAGAGTGATATATTTGAATAAGGTTCAGACATTATGTATAAATATAATTCATATAAATAATATAGGTTAAAATTTAATGTGAATATGATTCATATTAAAACTATAGATTATGTGAGATGATATCATTTGAATAAGATCCAAATGAAATTAAATATATGATATTTAATTATACATTAATTAACTTTATAAATAAATAAATAAATATATATATATTTAAAATAACACCCACAAGGGAGATATTAAAAGTTAATATTGAGGGAGCTATTACAGAGGACTCTCCCTCATTTTCATCATCAATCACATAGAATACTCAAAATGGGTTGATAAATTGTCTTTTTTTATAAAAAGATTTATAGAAAACTCTTCTAGATCTCTTTAACTTTTCTCCCACAAAATCCCTTTGCTTCCACAATCTTTTGTTCCTTTGCCATAGAATAGCAAAGAAGCCCAAGTGGTGGTGTTCATGTTTGTTTGGGATCCGGAGAAGGTTTGTATTCGTTTGTTCGAGAGAGATCAAGTTTGATTTTGTTCGGGACTTGGAAAGGAATTACATTGAAGAGGTGTCTTCAAGGGAAAGTTTCTCATGGACTTTTGTTTAATTTTCTTCAACATGCTTATTGTTCTATACAATAATGTTTTCCTTCTCTACATTTCCACATATTTCAAATTGTACAGTGTTCACATGCTTCCTCAAGGAATTTTATTCTTTCATAATACATGTTTAATATGAAATTACAATTTTTTTTCTTACTACAATCTGAAGAAAAATCTTCAATTTATATTTTTCTACGATGATATTTTTTATACCTTAAAATGTTTAAAAACGTACCAATAAAAATGTATGATTAACACATAAAAAAGCGTGATATTTCATTTTCAAGTGTCATTGAAATACAAAAGTTTTCAACACTTTCATTTGAAATGCCAGATAAATTTTTGTTGAATTTGACGTGCAAAAGGTAAAAAATTATTATTTTATTAAAATTTGTACAAAATTATAGGGGTGTTCATGGGTTGGGTTGAGTTGGATTGAAAGACTTTTTAGACCCAATCTAATTGTTCGGGTTGTAAATTTCTTCAACCCAAATAGCCCACATTAAAAAATGAACCCAACCCAACCCAAACATGAAATATTTGGGTTGGGTTGATTCGGGTTAATCAGGTCATTTATTTAAAATTTCGTTCTAGAATGAAGCAAAACGTAAATATGTAAAAATATAATTTAATTATTTTCATATATTGAATTAAGATTAACAACTCAATTTCAATTTATGTAGTGAAAATTTTCTTTCTAAAGTGCAAAGAAACTACTTTTAAAAGTTGTTGAAGAATAAATTATTCAAAAAAGATTGGAATTAAATAAAATTAAAATCAATATATATATAAATAATTGTGTTATAATAAATAAAAAAAAATATATACTTTAAAGTTAATCATAAATTCGGACTGGTTCGGGTTATATTAAGTGAACCCATGAATCAACCAAACTCATAAAATTTTCATTTATTTGAACTCAATCCAACCCAAATGAGTCAACTCAAACTGCACGGGTTGGGTTGGGTTGATCGGTTTTTTGGAATCATCGGGTTTTTTGAATATCCCTACAAAATTATTATTATTATTATTATTTTGCAAAGGTATTGTAATTAAAATGTGGGCTAAGAGAATCGAATTTCTAACTCGAGGTCGATAATATGAACACTAGGTCAAGCGAGTTACGCTCTTGTTGGTAAAAATTTAAATTTTAACCTTAGAGGAAAGTTCCGGTTTTAAAAAACATATTGGTAAATAAATTTTTTAAAAAATAGTTGGTAAATAAATTTTAAAAAATTATTGGTAAATATATTTTTTAAAAAAATATATTTGGTAAATAAATTAAAAAAAAATAGTTGGTAAATAATTTTTTTAAAAATAGTTGGTAAACATATTTTAGGTAAACTTATTGATCTCTCATTGGGTCTAAGTCCATGAGATATTTGTCAACCTAATCATATACTAACTGAAAAGATAAGCCTAACTAACCATTAGTTATAAAAAATTATTTAGATGTCACCGAGTTACACTTAAAATTTGGCAAAGTTGCTCAATTATTATCTTTTATTATGCAGTAGAGGGTGTTGAATGAGAACCCCTAAACCATAACCACTGAAACCCTAAATCCTAACCCAAAAAATACCCTTCACCTAACACTTATCACTGGTATCGACTACCCATATTATGAAATTATAGGTAGATGGGAAAATCCAAATTCTATGTGGTCTTCGTTGGTCGTAACCTGGTGATCTACCTATCTTGAAACGAATATCGTAGACAAGTCAGTGAGTACAAGGGAGCAGTACACAAGTCGTATGAAACATTTGATGAAGCAGAGCATAAGTAATTGAGGGTTAAGAAGTGATCGTTAGATAGAAGTGAAAATATGCATATTATTAGAATGTGACATTTATTTTGGTGTAAAAATTTGCAAGTGAGTGTTCAAATTGTGTGATTAAAAATAAATATGTTACACTTTTCAAAAAGAGAAAAAAATGTTGTCCAATATTTAAGATTCTTCGACGTTCATGTTTGAGCGCTAAGTACTTGTGTTCAGTTATAATTTATTTGGAATATGTTTGGTGTTTATAAATGAAGAAAAAAATATGTTATGTAATTGAGTATTCAAAAATTGAATTGAAGATTTTGTGTTTAGTATATGAATAATTTGTTATGTTTTAATAATAGAAAAAAATTTGAAGTTTTTATTTATTTATTTTTATTTTTTTGTCTTACAAAAGTTAGAAAAATAGGTGTATAATTGAAAAATCAAAATCAACAAATATATAATCAATTTCATTTAGAAAAATTGCACCACATAGTCCAACTCAACTCAACTCTACACCCCAAACACAATTTTTCTTACTCAACTTGGCACTCCAAACACAAACAATAATGACCAACTCAATTCATTTGGAAATAACATGATTTTAGCTCATCCCGAGTTTTCATAATTTTGCAAACAAAATTAACAAACAAGAAAATGACATTTTGTTATTTTTGACAATAAGTGTACCAGGCACAACATTTTCATTATTTTCTTTATATTGTTTGTTTCTGAAAATAAAAAAACGAACAAATCACTAACCTAAATGAGACACACTTCTAAACACTATTGCCACTTCTAAGTTTTCTTGATTTGTTATCTACTTTGGACTATTGAACTGCAAAATTAAGGTCAATTTCGAAAACTAAAAAGGAAAAAAAATAGTTTTTGAAAACTTGTTTTTGTTTTGAAATTTTGACTAAGAATTTAAATGTTTCTAATGTAGTATAAAAAATATGAAAAAATAATTGTGAATAGACAAGCTTGATTTTTTAAAACAATAACAAAATGACTATCAAACGGGACAAAAAATATCTAACATTAGTATTATTTGAAGTTGGAGTCTAATAATGGTATCTCGATTGATAAAGGAGCTACCTCAATTATGTTTGAGAACTCCTCGTTATACAAGGTGAACCTCTACAACAATAATAAGAATATGTAACCCTGATTAACTAATTGGTAAGCGACCCCAAGAAAGCTAAACAGATTTGGCTAAACAGATTTGGCTTAAAAGATTGATTGATGATAAAAAAGAAAGGAGAATTTGCTCCTAACCTCAAAATTTCGAACTCTCCACAATCTAATTGATCAAACTAGATTGAAAGTTCTAAAAACATGCATTCTAAACACAAGAATACAAAGCAAGCATAAAGTTTAAGAGAATGAATTCTAAGAAAATTTCATTCAAATTCAAAGTCTTATTTTTAAAATATGGAGTTTACAACCATATTTAAACTAATTGAAACGACACTATGAATGGACACAACCTTTCATCTAATTGACTAAATTCATCTAATACCCTTTCAACTACCTCATAAATAAAAAATACATGAAATTAAATTGGTTCATAATTCATTAAACACGTAGATGAATATGGAATATCAAATTCATGGTATCTTTTGGTGGCTTTGATACTTGAAGGGATGCAACTCTTCAACTCTTTTTGGAAACTTAACGGGAGTAACCCATTTAATGCTTCAACTAATCATTACCAATTATTTCCTTACCATTCTCCCCTTCATCAAAAAGATTCATCCTCGAATCTTAAGGATCGCCTTGTAATGCAACTTTGTAGTCATTATCTCAACTCGTTTCAGCAATTGGATTGTAACATATTCTTTTGTCATAAATGTGAACTTCATACGTAGAGTAAGCCACTCCTTTTAACATGTCTTAAATGATCCATTAAGAGCACAAGAAAAGAAATGAGAAAGAAAATTAATTGAAAAATAAATCCCACACTCATGATTTTTCTCACTTGAAGATTTTTTTTCGTAACAACTATTTTTTGCTTCTTTTGTCTCATTTTTCTCTCTTGTTTTAGTCACTTCTCTCTCTTCGCTCTTTTTTAATTTCTTAATCTCCACGATATCTTCATTGTTCTTTGGAGAATTGGTCATGATCTCATTCTCAACATATATTTTAAATATTTATTCACTCTCCATAAATACTTTACCTTTTGATTCTTCTCCCAAACTTTGATGATTGAAATCATTCATCTCAACAACCTCATCATTGGAAACTTCCTTTTTGGCTGGTGGAACATTTCTCTCATCTTGAATTAGCTAGTCATCTTCAAATGTTAAGAAACCTTTGGACGTCGGATCTAAGAACCATGTTGAAAAATAAGACCCAAATAACTCAACCCCAACAGAACCCAAAACCAATTTGCTCTCAACCCTTAAGATAGACTAGATAACAAATTTCTTAAACAATCTAATAGACCAAGGATCGGACGAAGTTTTACAACTCCTATCAACCATTGATCTTTAAACCACTTCACAAGTAAAATAGATCAACTCTCACTTGAATGCTCCAAATATTCATGCATTCTATCACAAGAACACACGAGAAACAAAGCTTAAAAAGCTTCCAAGGTTTTAAACCCAAGATTTTATATTTCCAAATCTTCTTCTCTCCTTTCTAAATATTAAAATTATAACCCTATTTAAACTAATTTAAAAGATACTATGAATTATCAACTAAATACATGAACCTTCAATAAATTCAAATACATAAATTAAATAGATACATTGGAAAATGATGTAAATGAATATGAATTTTTAGATTCATTATGACTTTTGGGTAATCAAATATTTGACTTTTGGAGCTTCAAAAGTTGCAACTCTTCACCATTGGCTAGAAACATATCTTCGAAGCAAACATTTAATCTTTCTAGAAGTCTTTTAGCTCTAGCTCATCATTGGTCCTTGTGGCTGGTTGCCTCATAATTGGGTTTGACTTCGAGTGATCTTCCATTAAATTTCAACATGAACTTCATTTGAGCTGGTTCAAGATTGTTGAGCTTTACTTTCACCTTGTAGAACTTCATTATTTCCTTCATTGGTTAGCTCCTTATGATTTCCACTTATTTGCTTATCATTCTCCATTTCTTCGAGAAGATTTATCCTCGAATCTTAAGGATGTCTTTACGATGCAACTTTGTAGTCATCTTCTTGTACTTGAATCCATGAACAACAAAATTCAACGGGAAATCTATAAGATTACACCTTTTTTTTTCTTCAGATTTTCAAAACAAGAACATTTGACATTGAAGGAAACCGAATTGGAAGGCCTTGAAACAAAAACTTGTAGATTAAACTCATATCTAAAATTTTGAAGAAGACGAAAATGTAATATGAAAACAATAATANATATTGCATTTTTATGTAATAGATAGAATGTGACGAGATGAGAAGGAAAAACATAGAAATTTCAAATTAAAAAAGAAAAAGTGATTACAACAATGGAAAGATATATTTGATCTAGACCCCAAGTTCTGATACCGAATGATAAAAAACCCTTAGACATTAGATTTAAGAACCATGTTGAAAAACAAGAGCCAAAGAACTCGACCCCAATAGACCCTAAAACCAATTTGCTCTCAACCCTTAAGATAGGCTAGATAACATATTTCTTAAACATTCTAATAAACCGAGGATTAGACAGAGTTTTACAACTCCCATCAATACTTGATCTTCAAAGCACTCCATAAATAGCATAGATCAACCCTCACTTAAATGCTCCAAATATTCTTGCATTCTATCATAAGAACACACAAGAAACAAGCTTAGAAGCTTTCAAAGGTTTAAAACCTAATATTTTACATTTTCAAATCTTCTTCTCTCTTTTCTAAATGCTAAAATTACAACATTATTTAAACTAATTGAAAAGATACTATGAAAGGACACAATATTTCATTATCAACTAAATGCATGAACCTTCAATAAATTCAAATACATAAATTAAATAGATACATAGAAAAATAATGTAAATGAATATAAATTTTCAGATTCATTATGACTTTTGGGTAACCAAATGACTCTTGGAGTTTCAAAGATTGCAACTCTTCACCATTGGCTAGAAACGTATCTTTGAAGTAAGCATTTAATCTTTCTAAAGATCTTTTAGCTCTAGCTCATCATTGGTCTTTGTGATATAGTGATTGCCTTTATAATGGGTTGACTTCAAGGGATCTTCCATTAAATTTCAACATGAGTTTCCTTTAAGCTGGTTTGAGATTTTGAGTTTTACTTTCATCTGATAGAACCTTAATATTTCCTTCATTAGTCAGTTCTTTATGATTGCCATTTATTTGCTTATCATTCAAGTGATAAAGGGAACTACCTCAACCACGTATGAAAACACCCCAATTCCAAGTGAACCCCCACAACGTTAATAAGAATAACCCCCAATGAATAAGATGATCACAACCCAAAAAAGCTAAAACATATTTGGCTTGGAAGATTAATCGATGACCAAGAAGAAAGGAAAATTTATTCCTAACTTTAAGATTTCAAAATCTCCACAATCTAATAAATCAAACTAGATTAACAGTTCTATAAATATGCATTCTAAACACAAGAATACAAAGAAAACATAAAGCTTGAGAGACTAAACTCTATAGTAAAAATTCATTCGAATTTCAATTCCAATCCTATTATCAAATAACAAAAGTACATGGGTATTTATACTAATTGAAAAGTCAGCTTGAAAGGTCACAACCTTTAATCTAATTGTCTAAATTCATCTAATATCCTTTCAACTACCTCATAGATATAAATATATTATATTAAATTGATAAATAATTCATTATGGTTGTGGATGAATTTAGATTTTAAGAATGATTGTGACTCTTAGTGGCTTTAATACTTGAAGGGATGCAACTCTTCAAGTCTATTTGGAAGCTCAGCTTGGAAGTAACTCATTTAATATTTCAGGTCATAATTTTTAAAAATATAGACTCTTCATAGAAGTTGATATATGATTTTATTATATGTTGATATTTATGTCGTACAATTCATTTATTGAATTTAATCCTCTTATATATATAATTGTGTAGACTACAACAACTAGTTATATAATTTATAAATATTATCAAACGCATTTAAAACCGTTGTTAAAATTTAATATTATTTTTGTATCTACAACTAAAACATATATTTAAAAACTTGTAATATAATTTAGTTTTTATTCATTCTCTTATTTTCGAATTTCTACTTTTAGATTTCCTACCAAACAAGCAAATTTGACAGTTTTGACATTTGGGACCAAATTGAAAAATAAAAGACTAATTAATATATAAATTTGTATATCATAACAAAAAGTGGCTGTAGTTTAGTGGTAAGAATTCCACGTTGTGGCCGTGGAGACCTGGGCTCGAATCCCAGCAGCCACAGGAATTATCTATTTTTTTTACTTTCTCTTTCCGTTATCAGTTTTATAGTGATTCTGGGCCTACAATTCAAGGGTGGCCTTTTGTAGTTACCAAAGAGGCCGATAGATTATTATTATTATTATTATTTTGTAGTTACACGGAATATTACTTTTTTTTTTCTTTTCTTTTTTAAACGAGATTCTGTTACACGACAATTCGGATTATCCAACTCAATTTATAAAATTGATTAAACTTTTCAATTTTTGACAAGTTAGATTGGGTTAGGAGTTGGTTAAAAGAATGGATTGACATACCCCAATCCAAATTATACATATATTAATAAAAAAATATATATTTATATTTCTCTTGATTTAAAATTTAATTACTTTGGATTGATTAATTTGTGTATTTTCAATCTATTTCTTTTAGAATTGTTAACGATGTTTGTCTCTATTTAAAGTTTGTAATAAATATTATACATATTTGATATTTAACATTTGAATGTTATGAGATTTAGTTATTAGTCATTTATTGTAGATAAATTAACATATTTTTAATTAAAAAGAAAAAAAAAGTTATAACCCAATGATTGGGTTGGAGACTTCATTTGGGTCTTTTGGGTTGCCAATCCAATTGGGTTGATCCAAAAAATATCTCCAATCCAACTCAATCCATTTACACCCTTATAGAATATATTAGCTAAAAAAATTTCGATACATAATAGCGAACAACACACTTACACAAACCTCTTGAAGTTATTTATAAAAGTATATTAAATTACAAATTTGATTCTAATATATAGATTAAATTTGTAATTTAATTTATAATTAGTAAAGAGAGATTTATTAGATGGCAAAGCTCTGAAATTATGTAATTAAAAATTAGATTATTTAGTTGAATTACAAAATATAAGAATATAAATTTCGTTTGGTAACTATTTGTTTTTCTTTTTGAAAATTAAGCTACATTACTTCTACCTCAAAATTTATTCCTTAATTATCTACTTTTTACTAACCGTTTAAAAAATCGAAGTCAAAATTTGAAAACTAGAAAAAATATGCTCCGTTTGGTAGCCATTTTGTTTATTATTTTTGTTTTTGAAAATCAAGCTTATAAATACTACTTCCACCTCCAAAACCTCCAAATTTATTCATTTGTTATCTACTTTTTACTAATGGCTTAAAAAACCAGGCCAACTTTTGATAATTTAAAAAAAAAATAGCTTTCAAAAAGTTGTTTTTATTTTTTAAATTTGGTTAAGAATTTAACCATTTTATTTAAGAAAAATACAAATGATTATAATAAATGTGTATGAAATATGCTTAGTTTTCAAAAATAAAAAACAAAAAACCAAATAGTTACTAAACGGGGCCGTAGCTTTTAGAAACTTGTTTTTGTTTTTAGAATTTGACTAAAAATTTAATCATTATACTTGATAAAGATATAAATCATTAAAAAAAAATGAGGGAAAATAAATTTAATTTCAAAACTCAAAACAAAAATTAAAATAGGTGCCAAAACGTAGTCATTATCCAAATCGTAGAAAGTTAAATTATTAAATTAGATTTGAAGACAGTGTTTGTGTTATCACTTATCAGTCAAAATTGTTTACATCGTTCTTTCTAAAAATACACTATATTTAAAAATCATATAAGAATGTGTATAGTGTACTATAAACTATATATATAAATAAATAAGAGCCAGTAGACAGTAATTGAAAAATGAAATAACGAATGGCATGTGGAAAAAAGTAGTTTCATTGTATAAAATAAATCAAGGAAAAATACATTTTTAGTTTCCGATTCTTTTTAGAATAAGTGCATTTGATTCCTAGAATTTTAAATTAGTTGGTTTAATCATAATTTTCAATAATAGATTTAAAATGTCGTTGTCACTCACAAAACCATTTAAATTAACATATTTGTCCAAATAAATTATTCAAATAATTTATTTGAATAAGTTGATGATTTAGATTTAAATTTGTCTTGTTAAGCTCGTCTCGTAAAATAACTTCAAGAGACGAACTTCACGAGAAATAAACTCAAAGAACGGTTTGTGTGAGAGATTTTTTATTCTCAATTTTCATTTTCTCTCATTCGAATTGCAATATTTTCATCCCTTATCGGAAATCCTATTTGTGAGTTTTTTTACATCACTTTTGATTCTTTTAACAATTAAAGCTCGATAACTATTTCGTTTTTAGTTTTTAGTTTTTGAAAATTAAACCTATAAATACTAATTTCAGTTCCAAATTTCTTCATTTGTTATCTAAAACTAAAAAAAGTAGTTTTTATGAACTTTTTTTTTATGGAATTTGATTAAAATTTTAATTATTATATTTAAAAGATACTAATCATTATAAAAAAATAGAAAAAATAAATTTAATTTTCAAAAACTAAAACAAAAACAACACACCCGTAGAGATTGATGTGATTGATATAGTAATTAAGTGTATGATATTAATGAATCCTAATTTATTACTGTGAATCCATTCTTCTGCTCTCCAAAATCGAAGCTGGGATTTCTGAGTTTCCTTCCAATGTGGCTTCTAATCATTTTATCAATTAACAAACTTTCAAATATATANAAAATAACCTTCCTCCGCTGCCTGTATTGAGATTTTTCTTTTTCCGATTTAAAACCCATTTTCTCTATGATTGTTATTAGAGTTAGAGCTGATTTAAACAATTGATAAAATTGGTGTGTGTTTATTTTAAGGGGTATTTTTTTCTTATGGTTGATTTTGTTTATTTATTTCAGATGTTCATAATAATGTCTAATCCGATTTCCGAATCCTCAACCATTGTCTTCTCAGATTTCAAAAACTAATTTTAAATTTTATTTCCAACAATTTTCATTTCACTTTCAATTGTTTCTCTTTAATATTTGGATCACTTACTAATTCTTTTAGCATTAAATGTTTTTTTCTCTTAAAAAATAATTATTTCTTCTCTAATTAACTTAAAATAAATATTTTTCAATTCTTTGATTTTTAATTAAATCTTTCAACTTAAAAACTCTTTGCCAAATTTTTTCTGTTTCACATGTTTTTCTTTAAATGATGCAGTTAAAGATTTTTTCAAAATTTTTTCCCGAAAACTTCTATTTCTCACGTCTATTGAAACTTTAAATTTCTTTCTAAAATTTATTTCTACCCCCACTTTCTAATTTCTTTTTATATTTAAAAGTTTTACTCTTCAAAATGTTTATTTCTCTAATTTTTTTTCATTATAAAATATATAATTTTCAATTCATTCATTTCTTACTAAAATCTGTCAAAAATTCATCTGAAAACTCATTCTCAGTCTTTTATTTTATCATAATCTATCTGTACTACATTAAGATGGACAATAACAAGAGAATTTTCGTCTCTCCTTTTTGCCCTTAAATATTTTAAAATTTCTTATTTTGTGCTCATTCAATATTTTTTATTTTACCATCACACTTACTTCATATAGACACATCTCTTTACAAAATTACGACACATTGATTCACATTATAACTACCAAATCTTCAAATAATAAATACAAACATTTTAACTACCTTTTGCCCCATCTCTTCATTTTTATATTGTTATGGAAAGAATTTTAGAATGAAGTTTTTGTTCTCCATTTTAAGATGGTCTTGATCCTCTTTCGTATATTTGTTACATTGGTTGTTTTTTTCAATGGGTTTCTATTGTCACTAATACCCAAGACTCTCATACGGAAGTATTTTCTGGATCAAGATGGGTTTCATTCTTTTTTTTTTTTTTTTTTGAAAGAAAGAGAATAAGAAAGGATATTTAGTAAAAAAGACTAAAAAGTTGAGAAATATAAATTGTTATGGTAGTCAATTATTAAGAACAAAATGAATTAAGTGAAAAGAAGAAGAGAAATAACAGCAAATTGTTATGATAGATTTGTCTTGAGATTTCGTTGGTCATTTGGATATGATGTTTATATATATATAAATTGTTAGAGTAATTTTTTTTATTGTAGGAAAATTCCTATAAATAAAAAAATCCCTAAAATATTTACACCTTATCGCAAAAAGTTTCAAAAGAGCAAATATTTAAAAAGGCCCCTTTATTAAATATATGGGTTGTATATCTATGGAATATATCGTATTTGGTTAGATAGTTTTCCAAAATCTTTCCAAATTTTTTTCTTATTTATTTTCTCCAAAATTATGAAATATTTCGTTTTCTAGTGCAGCTACATCAAGTGCAACACATGTCTTTTATTGTTGTCGCACTGGCATCAAGTGCAACACAGGTCTTTTAGTGCTACAACATTGGCCTCCTCTCTTCCATTGTCGTGTCGCCGTCGATCTGATCCAATTGCCACTGTTCGCACGAGATTTCAAGAGAAAATTATTTCGTGGAACTTGAACTTTGTATTTATATTAATTTTGTGGAAAGCGAGTACTTGGAGTATTTTGATGCTTTCAAAATAAACTATAATCTTTAAGTTGGTTGATCTTCTTGAACGATCGGTCTTTGGGCATGTTGATCTTCTTGGATGATCGGGCTTTGGACATGTTGATCTCGGCCTTTGGGCTTGTTGATCTTCTTGGAGGATTATTGTTGGCATGAGGTTTTTGGAGAAACTTTTGTGGAGTTGAACTTGAGTTGGTATTGATGTCAATTTGATGCGATGTGGTTCGATCTCTAATACTTGATCCTCTGATTCTCTCTCAGTTTGGTGGATATGCTTTACTTGAAGAAGAAAAACACCGAACAAGTAGAAGTGTTGGAAGAATGTTTGTGTCTTCAAAGGTCATAGAATTGTCTGACTTGTTTGTATCTTCAAAGGGCTTCAACCTTCAGAATGCTTGTGTCTTCAATGGACTTCAGTCTTTGGTCAGCTCAGGTCAAACTTTAGTCTTCAGGTGTGGTCAACGAATAACATTGTATCAACGAAAGTGTACTTGTCTTTTTCCCATCATCATAAATTCAGTGTAGTAAAGAAGTAAGACCATAACAACATCCTCATCGGTCTCAAACTCTCTTCAAGTGTGGTCAACTTCAGGAGTCAAAGAGTTAATTCCCTATAAACTCTCTGGAGTATAGAATTGCTGATAACTTCTCTATTTATAGAGTTCTCAAGTGGGCTTCATGGGCTTGGGCTTGGTTGGTCCATAAGCTTGACCCTTGGACCTAATTAGTTGGTTTTGGGCTTAGATTTGAAATTTGGGTCCAATTCAGTTTTTTAGTTAGACTTTAAACCCAAATAATAATATCAAATTGGGCCAAATTAATCTCATATTCAACTTGTGGCGTCATCGAAATTTGTCTTCAATTCAATTCGGGACATATGTCAACTTTTAATTTGACCCAAATTTAATGATTTAGAATTGTAAACAATGTGGCAACTTGTGATTGATCCAAAATTCCTTATTCAACAACCACATCTATATAAAATTAATAAATATGAAGGAGTAGATACAATTTCAAAAATTAGATAAACATTATATATAAATTTATTTAACATTTTTCTTTTTTCATTTAATTTTACATTCATTTTTATGTGAAAATTTTCAATGAATACAATTTTTCCTTATAGTCCTCCATTTTGAAACTTGTGGAAAAGCTACCCCTTTATGAACACACATTTCTGAAAAATTTAATATATCTTCTGCAAACAAGGTAATCATCAATTTCTATAATTATTGTTTATCTTTTTACATGAATTTTGATGTTTGTGATGCGATCCATATATGTTTGTGATAGTTACTCCCCAAACTTGCCCTCTTTATAACCCTATGATGAGGAGTAAATCGAAGTCAACACATGAAAAAAATAGAGAAAGTAAGAAAAAAAGATTTATTCTAATTTTTTTTTTTCAAACTACATTCACTCCCTTTCATTTTTCATTCTATATTTTAAATTTTATTCTATTTATTTCGATAGATTAAATTTATTGTTACACGACCAATTAATAAACGTACATTTATGAATTCTTATTATATTTTCTTAAATTAATGAAATAGAATATTCTTAAAATTTTATTTCCTTAAGTTGCCTCGAGATCTACGATTGATATTAAAAATTTGTAATGGAATCCGGTATGTTATTCATGACAATTTGGTATGAATGATCTTATAATTTATATATTCAATATAGATATTAAGAATTTATGGTATCAAAGCATGAATTTTACGTTAGATTTTTTATTTATATTTATTTTCCATTGAGATTTTGATTCAATTTTTTGTTTTGGTTAAAAAATTAAAGAGAGAGAATTGAAAAAAAAAAAGAAGGAACGATGTGCAATCGAACGGCGACTGTAGCCTCGCCGGCGGAGGGACATCACCGACATTAGTTTGTCAGCAGCTTGTCAGCAGCAATCTCATTGACTTCACCAAATCACACAGTCCATCAAGCACTGTTTCCTTTTTAATTATCAATTTGATTGATAAATTAGGATACTGTTTTTTTTTTTTTTTTTTGGGTCAACAGTTTGACTAATTTATTTGAATTATCAATTTGTATTAAATGGGTTTTATGGCAACCTGCCATTGATTTAATAATTCAATTTTTACGTTTAATCTAAGTTTTTCTTAAGGATATCAGTTGGAAACAATTTCTTGTGTGCTCATGTCGGCATTTCTTTCTGTGAAGTTCTGGCCGATAGTTGTTATGATTGATAAGTTTGCGAATTTGAATCTAAAGTTTGATTGATGATTCAATTTCAAAATTTGATTAATCATATTATGAATTTAGATTTAAATTTGATTAATCAGATAGTGGATTTAAGTTTGAATTTGATTAATCATGTTGTGGATTCAAAGATTAATTGATCATGTTGTGGTTTCAAATTAAATTTGATTGATGATATTTGGTGATATTCACATGTTTATGTTGCTTTAATTATATGTCGTGTATGCAATTATTAAGTGAATATTGATAAAGACTATTTGGTGTTCTTCATCCTTTATTTTTTTACAATAATATTATTATATTATTGTATCTTATATTTTTTATTGAAGTAAAAAATAATATGTTACCAAAGTAGCCTATATTATCTAGATCGGTTTGATTGTGAAATATAATATGTGCATATTCATGAATTTATGCGGATAATTATCGGCCCAAAGGAAGGTAATTATTTGGCCAAATTGTGGGTATGCATGTGGTGATAAGTATGTGGTAATTATAAGGATTGCTTATGTAAAAAATAATCGATCTAAAGAAAGGCCACTTTTTTACAGAGTTAATTGTCAGTATTTTGATTACTACGGTGAGAGTACCATTTACAGTTTTATAGTTGGTGTTTTTTGCCCAAATGCTGGACATCAATATTGTGCTAGGTATCTTGTTAAAGCATATGTGAAATTATTTTATTATATTTTAATTGTGAGCATATGTTTTGTTGTTTATTGTTTTAGTGGTTTTACTCAAATATTTGGAAATCTGAGTTCAATCCCTAAGTTGAAAGGATCAAACTTCAAGATTTGGAGGGAAAGCCTAGAGATACTTCTTGGGTGTATGAATTTGGACCTTGCATTAAGGACTGATAAACCTACTTCTACATATAGAGAAGTGGGAACGGTCAAATCGCATGTGTCTGATGATCATTAGGCACTCCATTCCAGAGTCTTTTCGGGGCTTTATCACGAAAAGTGAAAATGCCAATAAGTTCCTTGCTCATATTGAGAAATATTTTGCTAAAAATGAAAAGGGAAGCAAGTAGTATTTCGACTTCTTTAACTTCTATAAGGTATAAGGGCAATGGAAACGTAAGGGAGTACATTATGGAAATGTCCAATCTCGCAAGGCACTTGTTATTGAGATAAATGAAAATTTACTCGTGCATCCGGTACTTATCTCTTTTCCTGTACAATTCACTCAGTTTAAGATAAACTATAATACTCAGAAGGATAAATAGAGTATTAATTAACTTATCTCACAATGTGTGCAAGAAGAAGATAGGATTAAGAGAGAAAGGACAGAAAGTGCTCACTTAGCAACAGGCTCTCATGACAAGAAGAAAAGAAAATTTGTGGATGCTACAGAGGGGACATCTCAGCAGAATAAAACCAAAAAACAAGCTACTGAAAATCCTTGTTTTCTCTGCAAAATGAAAGGTCACTTCAAGAAAGATTGTCCTAAGTACGCCAAGTGGCGTGTAAAGAAGGGTAAACTTCTTACTTTGGTTTTTTCTGAAGCTAATTTAGCTTATGTACCTACAGATACTTGGTGGGTAGATTCTGGTGCTACTACTCACATAAGTATATCAATGCAGGGTTGCTTGTGGAGCCGACCGCCAAGTGATGCTGAAAGATTCA
>NC_052358.1:14495522-14600318 GCF_009727055.1 Benincasa hispida
CCAAGTGATGCTGAAAGATTCAACTATGTGGGCGATGGCAAAGCAATTCCAGTTGAAGCTATTGGGAATTTTAGATTACTTTTAAAAACTGTTTGTTATTTGGATCTGAATGAGACTTTTGTTGTACCGTCATTCAGACGAAATTTAGTTTCTATTTCCAGTTTGGACAAATTTGGTATTTCTTGCTCTTTTGGAAATAATAAAGTTAGTCTTTTTCAAGATTCTAAGCTTATTGGTACTGGTTCTTTAATTGATAGTCTATATATGCTTGATTCTTTTGCTTCATTTAACAAGATCCTGTTATCTAATTCATGTGGTACAAAGCGTAAATTAAATGAGAATTCTGCTATGTTATGGCACAAGCGTTTAGGTCACATCTCTAAACAGAGAATTTAGAGACTTGTGTCAGATGAAATTCTTAATCCCTTGATTTAAGTAACTTCTAACATTTGTGTGGAATGTATTAAGGGAAATTAGACAAACATAAGAAAATTAAGTGCCAACAGATGCCTAGACGTCTTAGAACTAATACATACAAACATTTGTGGTCCATTCCCTACGACCTCATGGAATTGTTGGGATTGGTGTCCTAATTCTCCTGAAGTCTCGTAGTTTGTAAACATTATACACATTGTTATTAATGAAATAAGAGTTATTTTATTTGCATTTACTCATATCCAATAAAAAAAGATCTGTGATTATTGTATGTAAACTTAAGCATGTATATGAGATATACAAGCGGATCATGCCTTAAGTAATAACCTAAATGGTCTATAGTATATGGATTAAGGAGAGATACCTTATCCTGGTGACACTACGGATACAACCCTCTTTGTAGAGATTTATAAGTGTTATGAACTACTATAGGTGGTCTGATCCTGACCAGTCATGTGGAGACATGCGAACGGGAGTGTCCTATACAAAGAGTTTATATAAGATTGAACCACGAGATGATTCGTCTCTTTATTTAACGTTGTTGATATTGAGACTTACATCTCACTAAAACGACTATAGGTGACATGACCTTAATCCTGAGTGTTTTGGGAACTCTTGCCTATGAGGGCGATCTTTTGATTAGTATGAGTGAAAGTGGCCAAATTACCAACTCAACAAGCCTACTTTTTTGAGGATTTGTCTGATTGGGGAGCTGAGAACTCAGTTACACAAGACGGAATTCACTCATTCCCCAAAGCAGGGGTAAGTAGAGTCTTGAACATAATGGCCACATCCTTTCTTTGGAAGAGAGGACCCAGTCATAGTAGGACTATGACTTATTGTTCATTAGAGGAATCAGTGGTACTTAAGGAGTTAGATGTAACTACAGGGGCAAAACGATAAATTGGCCCAGCTGTACTTACGAGCGATCTGTGAAGTTTTATCGCACTGTTGATTGGTTGATATGGACACATAAATATATTTGTAGTGAGAAGAGTGCAGCTGTCAGTCTTTAATGGAGTGCTCGACAGTTAACGGATGATGGATCCCGTGAGTAAAGAGTTTAGTCAGTTATTTACGTATCATTGGAGCTTTAAGCTACAGTTCCATAAGGTCCCCTTGGTAGCTAAATGAATTCAAGTTGAAAATCAGTTCTTGGAGTTAGTTTGAAGTGTTCAAATTAACAAGAGGAAATTCAATTATATATATGATATAATTGGTGTGATGTATGAGATACATCAAATAGAGGAATTAATGTAAATATGATTTACATTAAGTACCATAAAATAGAAAAATATGGTTTATATGTTTCATGAGATGAAATATTAAAACTATAGGTTATAAATATAATATGGTAAGTTGGTTATCGTATTTATTTATAATATATTAATTATATGATAATTAATTTCTTTTTCTCTAATAACCGATTGAGTGGAAGGTTATTGATGGTTTTATGGTAATCATGAGATAAAAGGAAAATTATTTTCCTAAAATTAGGAGTTACTTTATTCGGAAAGAACTCACAGATAAGCTATCAAGTGAAAGAGTTTCACTAAGCGATAACTGTTGAGAGACCAAACGATTGCTTACCTTTGACTATGCGATAGTCATTCAGCTGATCGTAGCTAAATGATCAAGTGGTTAAGTCTATACGATAGGCCGCCATTTGCTACATGATTGAGCACATCGTCTATATGATAGATAGTGTCATGTCTCCCACTTGCTCGATCGTCTACTCGATCGTAGACCTCTAGTCTCTTCCTTAAGCCAAGAAAAGACAGAACCCACAACTTTTGGATTCTCACACGAGAATACCAAGGTAACCATTTAGTGATGTCCTCACTCAGTTCGTGGATCGAGTGAGACTCGATTGGTTTTGTGGAGGTTGTGTTCATCGTGTTCGTGTTGTGTACCGGTCGTTGCGTTTGAGTGTACTGTTCTTGGACGCTTGGAGATTGATCGAGGGAGTCTTGAAGAATGGTTCTTGAAAGGTATGCATCTTCTATCCCTTGTACCATTGTTTAGCATACTGTAATTTCTTGTTGTGCATGACCTATTAGTTTTCGTTTATACTGTAGTTGATTATGTTCATTCGAATGGAATTTGAAACGATCTATTCCGCTGCTCATGGAAATTCTTGTGATTGAATTTCTTTAATTGGTATTAAAGCCAGATTATTTTGATATTCCAAATTTCATTCCTGTTTTGAACTTCTTTTATAGTCGTGGTGGGTTTTCTACATTGCGTTTAAGTGTTAAATGTGTTTGTGGATGTGTTGATGAATGTTTACGGAATGGTTGCCTCTGTTTAAAGCTTTCTTTAAGATTACAAAGTGTTAATTTGTAAGGACCCCTGCATTTTTTTGGCATAATTAACAAGAAATCAAGTATGTAATTCAAAGTGTTTGAAGTTATTGAGTCGTTTGTGATGAAGTTTTGAAGCATGAAGATGCGGTTCTCATCGAGGAAGAAGATCAAAGGTTGGTCGTGTCATGTAGTCCAAGGTAAACGATCATTGAGATTTGGCTAAACGATTTTGTAGAAAAGTTCTGCGCGATCGTGTAGTATTTACTAAACGGTCGTTTAGCTAATGCTAAATGATGAGGTAAAGTGTTTACTTTATCGCGTAGCATTGGTTACTCGATCACGTGGACGTTGGAGGTAAACGATCGCGTAGAGCATTTAATGCTTATCGTTTAATAAAAGGTGCGCGCACTAGATGATCGTGTAGTTCAACATGCCTCATCACATAGTCACTGACTACACAATTACGCGGTATACAATACCTTATGCTTGCTCAATGATCGTTTAGACGATTGTGCTTCACCGCATCATTGTCGTTCAGTTGATCGTTTAAGGCTTGCATTGTAAGATGCACACTGCACAATCGCATGCCTTCATGCTTGATCACATAGTCAAAGGTACATGATCATTGCTAAACGATCGTTTATGCTCACAGAGAATTGGTAAACAATTGAGTAAAGAGTTTGCTCTATTGTGTAGGCGATCATAAAGAGTTAATACACGATCAAGGAGACGCGTTTCTTCGCTCGGACGGTTTAAGACCCGGTTCACTTATTTGAATCGGAGACTCATTGTGCTTTGTAATAGTTAGATTTGTTTTTTTTTTTTTTTTTTTTGTGATTTGAGGCTTAATTATCCTCCGATTCATCAACTTTTATTAAAATGTACATGGGATGTATGTTGTTTATATGCCATAATGTATGACATATAGATTTGAAACCCACCTTAGGTTATGTAATTATTCATGCATCATATATTATAAGTGTTATAATATAGTTTTTGGCATGATGAAATTACAAGAAAGCATGCACATGCATCATGAAATATAAGAGTTATATTTATGCATGCATTAAGCATATTCATGCATCATCTTTATATTATAAGAGTTATAGTATAAGGGTGTATGGAAGCATGTATGCTTGGTTCGTTGTTGTGTTATATAAGTGTTATATAAAAGTAGCAATGAATGAACAATGCATGGAGCATGACATTTAGGATTATTTGTAATAGTTATGAATGCCTTGTATGTGTAACTTTGCATTGTGGATGGTTTTGGTTGTTTCCTGTTATAAGGTTATAATGGAAATTAGAACTAAAATCGATAAGAAAGAGTTGCATGCGAACTTAGGCGAACTCATGTTTTAAAGGGTTTTAAAATTGGATTGAGATAGACCTAGGTTTAAGGTTCTAATGAGATTAGATACCTAAATTTAATCTTAATCAGTTTAATAGGATTAAATTGATTTGCATAAAAGATTAAATTTTTATTAAATCTATCTATAAAGAGCCTTTTGTCTAAGGCAGGTTCTATCTAGATTGGGGTACTTAAGATGATGGAAACGGAACATCCCTACTTGGGAACCTACCTGGAAAGATAAATTAGATAGATTTTCTGCAAGCATGCGACAGTTGATCAAAGACTTCGTTAAAGAGTTTAATAAATGATGATAAAAAGTTGTTTCAACTTTCCAAAGTAAAAGTTACTTTTGGGCAAACCTAAAAAGTCACTTAGTTAAAATTCTTAGCTCTGTTTTTTTTTAAGTAAACTAAACCCTAGGTTATAAAATACTTAGTGAGGGGAAGAGATATATATGATATGTCAATGATTCCACTCACGTTTCTCCCTGAATGTTCACGCTGTGAGATACATGTTTGGCCTCGTGCTGTTCTAGAAGCATCCCCTTTGGATGGTGTTTGCATGAGTCAATATTAAGGTGGACGAAGAGAGTATTTATAGTAAGTGAGTGAAGGGTGTGTGTCAACACGTCCTGCGGTCTCCTTCATTGGTTCACACCATGAGATCTTCTTGCACTCCTTCGTGGCGCCTTGAGAGCGTCCCCCTTCGGATGGGTTTTGTGCAGTTGGTCAATATTAAGGTGAACTCTAGAAATGGATAGGGTCACTTTAGTTTTTGCTCCAGTAGGATTTTTTCCCTTCGGATTGACTGCTTAGGGCGGAACTCTAGGGCCTAAAATCACGAGTCACACTTATGAGAAATTGTTAAGCAAGTTAATGATTTCTTGACCAAATCAATGATGGCTAGTTATTATAGGGAACAAGAGTTGTTCTGGTATTAATGGCTGGTTGAGAATGTCTCAATTCAGAGGAGGGATAAATTGACTACCCTTCGGTGGCTTTTGTCCTAAACCTTTCAGTTTTGCTAAATCGTATTAGATATTGTTTTTTCAACGAGTATTTGCTAAAACCTAATGTAGGTTAATGTGTTTTTTTTCCCAGCAACATGAATGATTTTTCATTAGTTGCCTCTTTTAATTTGACCGATTATATTCATTGGAAAGAGTCCGTTAAAACATATTTCATGGTAAACGAACTCGAGTTTGTCATGATTGAGGAGTGTCCTCAAGTCTCGACCCTTGATGCACCGTAAAATGTTCATAATGCATATGGGTATGGATAAAGGCTAACTTGTTGGCCCGACTTCACATTTTGGCTAGCATACCTGATGCATTAGCCAAAAGGGTTTAAAAGATGGTCATTGCATATGAGATCATGAACTTGTTGCAAGAATTGTTTGAACGTCAGTTCTCACGTTTTGAGCACAAAGGGACGGATGACAAAGAAACTAGTAGTATCAGTTCCCAAGATGACCTTCAGTTAGAGAAAGCAGGTGTTGCTGATTCTGGTGAAGTTCATCGACGAGAAGTGTTCTCTGAAATGGAACTTGGAGCTTATTTAAGTTCTGATACTGGTCCCACTACTCTCCAGAAGAGGAAGAAGTCTAAAGACAATGAATATGATTTATTGGTCTTAGAGATGTGTTTGGTAGAGAATGATGATTCTTCCTGGATACTTGATTCAGGTGCTACTAATCACGTCAGTCCTTCCTACCAAGGATTTAGTTCCTGGAAAACGTTGTAAGATGGAGAGTTGACTCTTCAAGTTGGTACTGGTGAGGTTGTTTCAGTTGTTGCTGTGGCCAGGCTGAAGTTATTTTTGGATAAGAAACGTTATCTGTTACTGGATAATGTTTTATAGTTCCTCATATCAAGAGGAACTTGATCTCGTTTTCTTGTCTCATTGAACAAGGTTATACCGTCTCCTTTTCTGAGAGTAAAGTATTTATTTTCAAGAATGGTATAGAGATTGGTTTTGGTTCAGTGGAAAATAACTTGTATGTACTAAGACTGTTAGTCATAAAAGCCTTGCTTAATACTGAAATGTTCAGTACAGTGACAACTGCAAAAAGACCAAAAGTTTCTCCTAAGAAAAACGCCCATTTTTGACATCTAAGGTTAGGTTACATCAACCTCAATAGGATTGAGCAGTTGGTGAAATGTGGACTTCTAAAGAGTTTAGAAGAAAACTCCTTGGTGTGATGTATGAGATGTTGGGATTGGTGTCCTAATTCTCCTGGAGTCTCGTTGTTTTGTAAAGATACACTTTATCTGATGAATAAAATAATTGTTATTTAATTCTGGCATTTACTCATATCTAATAAACAAAACTCCTTGGTTATCTTATGTGAATTTAAGCATGTATATGTGTTATACAAGTGAATCATGCCTTAAGTGATAACCTAAATAGGTCTGTAGTATAAGGATTAAGGTGAGATACTTGATCCTGGTGACACTACAGATACGACACATTTTGTAGAGGTTTGCAAGTATTGTAAACTATTACAGATGGTAGATCCTAACCATTTATGCGGAGACGTGCGAGCGGCGGTTCCTATACAAAAAGTTTATATAAGACCTGAACCACAAGATGACTAGACTCTGTATATAACGGCATTGATACTAGAGACTTACATCTCAACTAAACGACCACAAGTGTCACGACCTCAATCTAGAGTGTTTTGGAAACTTTTGCCTTTGAGAGCGGTCCTTTGATTAGTATGGGTGAGAGTGACTAGATTGCCAACTCAATATGCCTACATTTTTGGGTATTTGTTTGATCTGGGAGCTGAGAACTCAATCCACAAGATGAAATTCACTCCTTTCCTGAAGTAGGGATAAGTAGAGAGAATGCTCCCTTGAGGGCTGATTCCGGGGCTTGAACATAGTGGCCACAACTTCTCTTTGGAAGAGAGGACTCAATCATAGTAGAACTATGACTTATGTTCATTAGAGGGATCAGTGGTACTTAAGGAGTTAGATGTAACTACAGGGGCATAGTGATCTGTGAAGGGTTGTCTCACTTTTGATTAGTTAAGATGGACACATGATATATCTGTGGTAAGGAGAGTTCAACTGTCGATCTTTAGTGGAGTGTCTAGCAGTTAACGGATGGTGGATCCCGTGACTAAAGAGTTTAGTCAGTTATTCACATACCGTTGAAGCTTCGAACTATAGGTCCATAAGGTCCCCTTGGTAGCTCAATGGATTTAGTTGAGGATCAATTCTTGGTGTTGATTTGAAATGTTCAAATTGACAAGAGGAATTTTGATTATATATGATGTAATCGGTATGATGTATGAGATACGTCTAGTGGAGGATTAATGTAAATGAGATTTACATTAAGTACCATGGAATAGAAAAAGAACTATAGTTTATATGTTTCATGAGATGAAATATTAAAACTATAGGTTATAAATATAGTATGATAAGTTGGTTATCATTTATATTTATAATAATATTAATTATTGGATAATTAAATCTTTTTCTCTAATAACCAATTGAGTGAGAGGTTATTTGTGGTTCATGGTAACCGTGGGATAAAAGGAAAATCGTTTTCCTAATTTTAGAAAGTTTTTGGTCAAAATTGTTTTAGAGATTTTCTCTCTCGAAAAAACATCTCATGGTAGTTATCAAGTAAATACAGATTTACTAAGCGACAACTTGTTTTAGTAAAGGATCGTGTAGTGTTTTGTAAGCGACAGACACGAAACTAAGCGATGAGCTAAATGATTGCTTAGCTTTTGCTAGACGATTGCTTAACTTTTGCTAAACAATTGGGCATCGACCTATACGATAGGTTTCAGCCATCTCTCACTTGCCCAATCGTGTACACGATTGTTATTTCCTCCTTCTTCTGCCTCAAACCAAGTCCACACAGAGCCCAACCTCTGGATTCTCACACCGAGAATACCAAGATAATAATTTTGGTGGTGTCATACTCAACTCGATGCCGTCAAGGTTCTGTGGAGGCTATTCGTGTTGCTGAGGTGTTCGTGACCGAGGCGATCGTTGAGGACGAGTACGCGGTGTTCGTGTTGCGGAGTGGTCGTGTTGTTCGAGTGCTCGAGGTTGCTGTGTTCGAGCGTTCGTGATCAAGGAGCATGGAGACGAGTCTACAAATGTGTGTAGAGATTTCTCTTCTTGATCATTTGTAGTTTTCATGCTGTAATTTCTGTATTGATTGCATAACTGTTTGTCTTTGTTTACGACTGTAATTTATAATGTTTATATATGATTGTAATTTGGAATGATCTATTCTGCTACTCATGGAAATCCTCGTATTCAATTTCCTTCATGAGATACATCAAGTGAAGGAATTAATGTAAATATGATTTACATTAAGTACCATAAAATAGAAAAAAACTATGGTTTATATGTTTCATGAGATGAAATATTAAAACTATATGTTATAAATATAATATGGTAAGTTGGCTATCGTATGTATTTATAATATATTAATTATATGATAATTAATTTTTTTTCTCTAATAACCGATTGAGTGAGAGGTTATTGGTGGTTTTATGGTAACCGTGAGATAAAAGGAAAATTGTTTTTCCTAAAATTATGAGTTACTTCATTCGGAAAGAACTCACAGATAAGCTATCAAGTGAAAGAGTTTCACTAAGTGATAACTGTTGAAAGACTAAACGATCGCTAACCTTTGACTATGCGATAGTCATTTAGCTGACAGTAGCTAAACGATCGAGTGGCTAAGTTTATACGATAGGTTGCCGTTCACTACACGATTGAGCACATCGTCTATACGATAGATAGTGTCATTTCTCCCACTTGCTCGATCGTTTACTTGATCGTAGACCTCCAGTCTCTTCCTTAAGCCAAGATAAGACAAAGCCTACAACTCTCGGATTCTCACACAAGAATACGAAGGTAACCATTGTGGTGGTTTCTTCACTCAGTTCATGGATCGGTGAGACTCGATTGGTTTCTTGGAGGCTGTATTCGTCGTGTTCGTGTTGTGTATCGATCGTTGCGTTCGAGTGTGTTGTTCTTAGATGCTTGGAGATTGATCGAGGGAGTCTTGAAGAATGGTTCTTCAAAGGTATGCATCCTCTATCCCTTGTATCGTCGTTTAACATGCTGTAATTTCTTCTCGTGCATGACCTGTTAGTTTTCGTTTAGACTGTTATTGATTATGTTCATTCGAATGGAATTTAGAACGATCTCTTCCGCTGCTCATGAAAATCCTTGTGATTGATTTCCTTCAGGAATGGACAACAATATTTTATTATGTTCATAGACGAGTACTCAAGATATGGGTACCTATATTTAATTCATGAGAAGTCTCAATCCTTGGACGTTTTCAAGTCTTTCAAAGCTAAAGGTGAGCTTCAACTTGGAAAGGAAATTAATACTGTCAAATCTGATCGTGGTGGTGAATATTACGGTAGATATGATAGATCAGGTGAACAATGTCCAGGGCACTTTGCCAAATACCTAGAGGAATGTGGAATCGTCCCGCAATACACTATACCGGGAAAACCTAGCATGAATGGTGTAGCAGAAAGGCGAAATAGAACACTTGAGGATATGGTAAGAAGTATGATTAGTCATTCTTCTCTACTAGAATCCCTCTGGGTGAGGCACTAAAGACTGCAACATATATCTTTAATAGGGTACCTAGTAAAGTAGTAGCTAAAATCCCTTATGAGCTGTGGATAGGAAAGAAGCCTAATATTAGGCATCTTCACATCTGGGGTTATCCGCTGAGGCTAGGCCTTATAGGCCTAATGAAAGAAAATAGGACTCAAGAACTATTAGGTGCTATTTTGTTAGGTATTCTGAGCGCTCTTGGGGTTTCAAGTTTTATGATCCCACTTCTAGATCATTGTTTGAGATAGAAAATGCTAGATTCCTTGAGAATGTTGAGTTTGTGGGGGAAGATAACATAAGAAAATTTGTCTTTGAAGATGAATTAGTTTCTTTTCTTCATGTGGTTATTAATGAAGGCTCAAATTCCTATCTTCATTATTGAACCGATTATAGAACATGACAACATTAAAGTCCCTGTTGTTGAACCTGAAGTTCAAACTCAACAACCTCAAGAAGTGCCACTAAGAAGATCTACTAAAGAGAGAAGAAGTGTAATTCCAAATGATTATATTGTGCTTCTTCAAGAACATCAGGATGATGTGGGTGTAATGGAAGATGATCCAATCAACTTCCAACAAGCATTATAAAGTTCTAACTCTCAAAAGTGGATAAATGCTATGGAAGGGGAAATAAAATCCATGATAGACAATGACGTTTGGGAACTTGTTGAACTGCCATCAAGAGTGAAACCCATAGGTTGTAAATGGATATTTAAAACCAAAAGGGATTCACATGGCAATATGGAAAGATATAAGACTGATCTTGTTGCAAAGGGTTTTATCAAAAGAAAGGGATTGATTACAAAGAGACTTTCTCTCCGGTTTCATAAAAAAACTCTTTTAGGGTAATCATGGCACTGGTAGCTCACTTTGATTTAGAGCTACACCAGATGGATGTAAAAGCTGAATTTCTCAATGGGAATATTGATGAGACAATTTATATGGTGCAACCAGAAAACTTTTGTGTCTGGTAATTCAAAGTCTATGGTGTGCAAATTGAAGAAATCCATCTACAATCTCAAACAAGCCTCTCGTCAATGGTATCACAAATTCCATGAAATGATAACCTCCTTTGGTTTTGAGGTGAATATAGTGGAAGATTGTGTATATCACAAGTTTAGTGGGAGCAAATCATTCTTTCTAGTGTTATATGTCGATGACATACTCATAGCTAGTAATGATGTAAGTTTATTGCATGACACTAAGAGATTTCTCAAGAAGAATTTTGAGATGAAGAATCTTGGTGATGCTTCTTTTGTATTATGAATTGAAATACTGCGAGATCGTTCTCAAGGTATTTTGAGATTGTTACAAAAGAACTACATTGAAAAGATTTTGAGTAGATTTGGCATGAAAGATTGTGCACCAGGAGATACCCCGATCACTAAAGGTGATAAATTTCATTTAGGTCAATGCCCCAAGACCATACTTTAAACCAGGAAGATGCAGAAGGTTCCCAATGCATCGGCTATAGGAAACTTGATGTATGCTTAGGTATGCACACGTCCAGATATTGCATTCATAGTTGGAGTGTTAGGCAGATATTTGAGTAACTCGGGGATGGATCATTGGAAAACAACCAAACGAGTTATGAGGTATTTACAAAGAATAAAAAATTATATGCTCACTTATCGGAGATTAGAAGTTTTAGAGATCATTGGGTATTCTGATTCTAATTATGCTAGATGTCAAACCACTTTACGATCCATTTCAGGCTATATCTTCATGTTGGCTGGAGGAGTTGTATCTTGGAAAAGTGTTAAACAAACACTTATGGCTTCTTCTAGCATGGCTGCGGAGTTTATACATGTTATAGACATCTAACCGTAGAATATGGTTGCAAAACTTTGTCACAGGGCTGCGGATAGTGGTTGGCATAGAAAGACCACTAAAATTATTTTGTGATAATAAGTCGACAGTGATATATTCCAACAACAACAGAAGCAATATGAAGTCAAAACATGTAGACGTGAAGTTTCTGGTTGTTAAAGAAAGAGTTAAGAATGGTCAAATTTTGATAAAACATATAGGAACAAACTCTATGGTGGTAGATCCATTGAATAAAGGTTTACTACCTAAAGTTTTTCATGAGTATGTTGCTCATATGGGTGTTAGTCACTTTTCTGATTCCATAGTTTAGTGAGGATTTGTTATTGAGGATGTTCTTTGACCTTATTTTGTTTATTTTCTATATAGAATAAAGTTGATGGTTTATGTTTTATTATCTGAACTCGTTTATCATGTATGCAGTTTAGCATAAAGTTTTTAAGAATGATCTCATTAAGGAATTTCGACCAGTTGGAAATAGGCATGATCTAGATCACTTTGCATGTAGTTTCCATGCTATCCATCCATACTTGATCTATGTCATTGAACGTATTGGAATTGGTGATCAAGGAAGGTTTAGTTACAAGGGTAGTGACGAAAGCCGCCTTGATTCCGTACTAATATTGGAGATGGATCGGATTGAACTAAAGAAGAATTCTATTATTGAAATAACTTGTTTATGCGTGCTTAAGGTTTATGTGACAGACATAGCCCAAGTGGGAGATTATTAGATATATTTAAATAATAATATGTTTAATTAAAGTATGGGCTATGTATGTGGATTAATAATTTATCACATTGAGTTATTTTATTGGATTGGGCCCTATTATGTAATCTAATTAATTAAGGCCCTAGATTCCTAATTGAGTATGGACTTAATAGGTAGAAGCCCATTCCTAGTTAATTAGATTTAATGGGAACCCTAATTGAAATAGTATATAAAGAGACCTTAGGGTTATGGTCCGTAATATACCAAAACAATAAACACCCAGTCTTTCTTGAATCTGTTCTAGAGAGAGATTCCACTAAGGGTATTCAGAGTTTTGGTTGAGGAAGACCAGAGTCATCCATCATCATCTTGAAGCTATCATCATATTTGCAATGGAATTCGGTATGTTATTCTTGACAATTTGGCATGAATGATCTTAGGGTTTATCTATTCAATATAGATATTAAGAATTTATGCTAACTTTGACTTCTTAAATCAAATAGAAAGAAAAGATTTTGTGTGAGGTTTATAAAAAGTTTGAAAGTATATGTTAGGTAATCTAATTAAATTTGTCTTCACCCATGAGTTTAAGCTTTTGGATCAATTAGTGATTTAATATGATATCAAAGCAGGTCCTCTAAGGAGGTCTTGTGTTCTGGAGGACCTGTGTTCAAGTGAAGAGGAGTGTTAGATATTGTAATTAAATTTTACCTTCATCCATTAGCTTAAACTTTTGTGTCAATCAATGATTTAAAAACAAACTCACTTTTAAAAATATGAAGAAAATTCATTTTAATAAATAGTGAGAAAAGAATCCGTTCATCCGGACAAAAAAAAAATTAATGTTAAAATTATAATTACAAGATTTTTTAGAGTAAAAAAGTTGTTCAATGTTTTAATTGACAATTCTTAAATGAAGTATAAATTTTGTTGTTTTAAATATAATAATCAAAACTGTGACAAAAATTATTCAATAATGACAAGATTGTATACTTTAAAAAAAATATATATATGACGTAAATTATGAGTTTACTTCGCTTAAGTGAGAAACCAAATACAATTATAGTGGTTATTCCAATTGTAAATTTAATTTGTTGTGAAAACTAAATATTAAACTTACATAATTGTAAAAGTTAAACTCTTCCTATAATAAAGTGTTGAAATAAGTTGTTTGTCAAATTTGTTAATTCATAATTGTAAAGGTTAAAGTTAAACTCTTTTTAAAGAAAAATTGTTAAAATGAATCGTTTGTCAAATTTGTTAATTCAGTTTGTTAGTTATTGTGCATTTCTTTTTGAAAAAAAGTTTTCAACCAAATTTCTTTTAGAATTATTAAAGTATAGTGAAAACAGAATTTTATGAAACTAAAAGAGTATCCTTACAAAATAATTTAGACAAATTTGGGTGGGATTATAAAAGGGTTTTCTTCGTAAATTGCATTTAAAAATCTAAAACAAAACATTAAATTAATTCGAGTTAAAAGTCCAAGAAAAATACATCAATATCATATATATCTCTAACCTTTTATTTTCTTTTGTTCTCAAATTAATAATAAGAGTTTGAGTTATTTTTTAAGGAGGAAAATAAATCCTTTTGAATTACACAAGCATGCTAGCAAAACAAGTAATCGTCAAAATTAATGTTCCAATTGTTCTAGATACCCTAAAAAACATGCAACTTATTTTATATTGTTGTAAATTAACCTAAAATAAGATATATGTAGTTTTGACCATTAATTATTTTATTATTTCTAATTCTCCAGTTAGATATTTATTATCTAAATTTAATAAAATCTATATTTATTTGTTATTGAAAATTCACCAATAGAAGTGATGTTCTAAAGATTGTTAGCCAGTGTTTATAAAACATTGAAAAATATACTTTACATACAGTGACGGATCCAGAAATTTTGTTAATTAGGCTTTATTAATTTAATAAAAATAAATGTAATGAGTCAAAAGAAAAATTGACAGGGTAATTCAGATGAGATTTTCTCACACGCTTCTCTTTGGCATTTGACATGTGATAAAAGCATAGAGTTGAGTTGAGTTGAGTTGGTAATTATTATCTAGAGAATTACATTGTCTGTGTTTGGTGTGCAGAGTTGGGTTGGGTTGGTAATTATTGTCTGTATTTGGATGCAGAGTTGAGTTGAGTTAAGTTGGAGTATCTGGGGCTGCTTTTGTAAATGAAATTGATTTTGTCTTTTTTTTTTTTCTTTTTTTTTTTCTTTTTTTTTTTTTGTTTTTTATATTATTGATTTTAATTTTCAACTATATACATATTTTTCTAACTTTTCTAAGATAAAAACAAAAAACTTTCAATTTTTTTCCATTCTCAAAACATAACAAATTATCTACAAAGTATTCATATACAGAACACAAAATTTTGAATTTAATTTTTTAAACACTCAAATCGGAGTGATTATTCCATTAAAAAATCCAACTTAATCATTAATTACCATAAAAAAAAATGAAAAGGATTAATGCCATCAAATAAAATTATTGACATTGTTTTAAATATAAGAGATGACACTTAAATGTTAATCTTAAAAAAAACGAAAATCTACAATGTAAATCATAAAACCAACTATTAGATAATCTTTTTTGACCAATTTGTGAAATATGGATTTACCTTTTTCTAAAATTGGTGTAATGATTTTAGAAATATTGATGTCTATTTTTTCTACTATTATGTTGCATTAGTGTATAAACTATCTTTTTTTTAAAAAAAAAAAAAAAAACTTGAGTCATAATTTTAAATTCCACTATTTCATTAGAATTAAGTAATATTTGAAAACATCAAGGGATAAGTTGTTTAAAACATATTGTTGAACTTTTGTTTAGTGAAACAATAATAGGACGTCGTATGTAATATTTTTTAGACCTAAGAAAAAAATGAAATAGAAAAAGAATAATTAGATCTAAAAGAACAACCATTGAAAGAAAATCAAAAAAGAAAAATGAGGAGTTGAGAAAGAAAAAAGAAAATAAAACCCATACGAGCCAGACATAGAAAGAAGAGAGAAGATGAGAAAGACGAACTAGATGGCGAAAGAAGAGAGAAGATGAGAGAAAGGGAGTAAAGACGAGGTGGTCAATCAATTTTTAATAAAGCAGGCACACAAACCAAGCTTTGAGAGTCATAAGTTGTAGACTCAGAAGGGTTCCTGCGACTTTCAACTTAGCCTTATGTATTTTCTTTTCATTGTGAAATTCTTTATTACATATAGATGATGAAAACAGACTACTATACAACTGTCTTAAGTTCGGGTCAGATGGATCACTCAATGCAAGTGTATTAATTTCATTTGGATTTCGCAATCAAGTTGGAATAGAATAATCAATCCTGGCTAACTTTCAGGACCAATTGAGGGTACACAAAAGTGACGAAGTTGCTTTGACTACAGAACCATGCTTGTCTGTTGCCTGGGACTTAGGAGTCTCTTAAGTAAGGAAGAATAAAAAACATATTTCAAATGATGAATAGAAATATGCTTTCAGCTGAAGTACGCTCCAGATATATTACTCGAAAAGACAGATTTTTTTTGAATTATCAAGCCATCTAAAGTGGGAGTTTCCCTTGTATTTTGATCTGTTGAAAAGTAAAGCAGTGAAGAGCGCATGAGAGAGATAGAAATGACAAAGTAATTGAGGGAGTTGGGAAAGTAATGAAACTGCATGGGAAAACGAGTGAGAGTGAGAGTGATAAAATGGTGGGTAACTAAACCCATTATTTTATTTTTATCAGTGGTCGTCGAAGTTGGGCACACGAAGGTGGTAGGCAGAGTATGTCACTGAAGTTGCTTGTGCGAAGATAGTCGTTGGAGTTAGTCACTAGAGTTGTCGACGGAGGTGGTTGGTGGAACCCGGAGTCCTTCGTCGAAGTTGGTCGTGTGAATGTGAAAGTCAGAATTTTTTTACCAAGGTGGTTGTCGGAATTGGTTGCCGGAGTATCGTTGGAGGTAGTTGCCGGAGCTCGGAGTTGGCCACCTAAAGGTGGTCATCGAAGTGTGTCATTGGAGTGTGGTAGAAATAATCGCCAATCGAAACCGATGGGTGGAACCATTAAAAACATTGGAGGGAGAGAGAATTGGGGAGAGTTGGGGTGAGTTGATAAAATAACCAACTTAACCCCACCAACATTTAAAGTTGGTTATCAAACATTGAGTTGGTAAAAAATACCAATTCTCTTGTTGTCAAACACCCCCGTAGCTTTGTGTTTTTTATAAATGATTTTGTTATCACTCTTTTACAACTGTATTAACAGATTTTTTATTCAACTATCAGTTTATTTAATTACTCATCAATTTATTTTTGTCTTTTCTATATGAAATTCTTCTCGTCATTTTTTATTTTTATTTTTCTGGGTTTTGTTATAGGGTTGTTTTTAAATATAGAAAAATAAATCAAAATATTTGCAAAATATGGCAAAATTTTGGAACTATCAATGATAGACGCTTCTATCAGTGTCTATCATTGATAATCGAGAAATTTGCTATATCTTGTAAATATTTTCAATAGTTTTACCATTTGAAATAATTTTCCTTATTATTATATGGTAAAGACTTTTTATATTTATCATTTTATTTGTTTAATTTAAATATTTGATTTTCTTCATAATGATTTATTTTGGATTGTTTTTATCTATGCTGGATTTTTTTTCTTGTTGTTGAAGAAAATTAGACATGAGGATTTCCATAAGTAGTGGAAGAATCGTTCCAAAATTCAATCGTATATGAACATTAACAATTACAGTACACAAACGAAAACAACAGGCTATGCACAAAACCGAAATTACAACATGCTTTACTAAGATCAAGGGAAAGAATACACATACCTTTGAAGACTCATCTTCAACACCCTTGATTACGAACGCTCGAATAACCCGCAAGACTGCAACACTCGAATGCTTGTTCACCATGACCGCAACATGACACAATCAATACAAAACTCAAACATCGCGATCTCCAAGATCAAGAATACAACAGACTCCACACGAACACCACAAATGACCTTCAAATAACCTCAATTATATCGAGTTGAATATGACACCACCACAATGGCTATCTTGATATTCTCGGTGTGAGAATCCAGAAGTGTGGGCTCTGTGTGGACTTGGTTAGAAGCAGAGACTGGAGGAAAACAATCATGTAAATGATTGAGCAAGTAGGAGATGATAGTGTCTATCGTATAGACGATGCCCAATCGTTTAACAAAAGCCATGCGATCGTTTAGCAAAAGTTGCACGATCGTTTAGCTCATCGGCCAGCTGAGTGTCTATTGTATAGAAACACTCCACGATCGTCTAGTCTCTCCAAGCTGTCGTTTAGTAAATCTAATTCACTTGACAGCCGCCGTAAGTAATTTCCGAGAATAGAAAATCTCAATTCAACAACTACCAAATTTAGGAAAAATTTTTCCTTTTATCTCACGGTTACCATGAAACCACCAATAACCTCACACTCAATTGGTTATTAGAGAAAAATAGATAATTATCCAATAATTAATATTATTATAAATATAAATGATAACCAACTTACTTTACTATATTTATAACCTATAGTTTTAATATTTCATCTCTTGAAACATATAAACCATAGCTATTTTTCTATTTCATGGCACTTAATGTAAATCTAATTTATATTAATCCTCCACTTGATGTATCTCATACATCATACCAATCATATCATATATAATCGAATTACTTCTTGTCAACTTGAACATTTCAAATCAACACTAAGAACTGATCCTCAACTTGAATCCATTGAGCTACCAAAGGGATCTTATGGACCTGAAGCTCGAAGCTCCAACGGTACGTGAATAACTAACTAAACTCTTTAGTCAAGGGATCCATCATCCGGTAACTTCCAGACACTCCACTAAAGACTGACAGTTGAACTCTTCTTACTACAGATATATTATGTGTCCATCTTAACCAATCAATAGTGCGATAACCCTTCACAAATTATTCGTAAGTACAACTGGGCCAATAACTCATATGATCTTCTCTTCCTCCTTCCCTCTACCAAATCCAACGGAGCCCACACCTCCTAGATTCTCACATAGAGAATACCGAGGGTTCTAAGTGGTGGTGTCTTCCCTGTTGCTGTGTTTTTGTGGAGTCTGTTCGTGGGTAGAAGATCGTGATTTGATGGACGTTTGCTTGGACTTTCCCAGCAAGAGCGAGAGGAGCATTCCTCGGAGGAGAACGAGTTTTGGCGAAGAAGAGTTCTTCAACTGGTATGTATTCATTCTCTTATTGTTTAATTGTTCAAAGCATGCCGGTAATGTGTTGTATACTGCATAACTATTCTGTTTGATTGTGAATGCGTTAATTCTGTCACAATGAGTTTGGAACGATCTCGCTTCTGCTTAAAGGTACTCTTTGATAAGAGTTCCTTCAATTGGTATCGAGCAAGGTTCTGATATTCCAAATTTATTGATGCAAAGAATAACATTTACTTTCTCGGTGGGTAAAAACATGTTTGCTTTCTGTTTACGCATTAAATAGTTTGTGGATGTGGGATTAATGGAGTTTCTGGGATGAAGTCTCTAGATTGTTTAAATTCTTTTACATTTGAAGTTAATTGTAAGGGCCCCTGCATTTTTGGGCATATTAACTGCTATCGTGTCTGTAATTTCAAAGTTGTTTGGGTTTGTGAGTCGTTTATGAAGAAGCTTCAAGGCAAAGGTGGCCATTCTTCGAGGATGAAGACGACCAAGCATTGGTCGGGTCGTGTAAATGATGGGGTAAATGATCGTTGATTATCGGATACTCGGGAGAAGGATTACGAACGCGCATTAAACGATCGTGTAGCTCAACAAGCTTCATCGCTTAGTTCCTGAATACACGATCGTGGAGTAAACCGTTTACTTAGTGCTTGTTAAGTTATCATCTAGACGATCGTGCTTTACAGCTACGTTGTTGTCTAAATGATCCGCGTGTTTTATCTTGTGCACTAAACTATCGGGTACCTCATGCTTCATTGCATAGTTATTGGTACTCGATCGTAGCTAAACAATCGTGTACCCCGCCACGTTTACTAAACGATGGGGAGCTTCGCCTGGGCGGTTCAAGATCTGGTTCGTCTATGTGGACTTTCGAGAGTCCTTATCAGTCTAAAAGTAAAAACTGACCCTGAAGTGAACTTCCGAGAGTCCTTATCAGTTTAAAAGTTAGAATCCATATATCCAGTAAGGATCAAATCCCTAGTTCCATACATGAGCATGTAGTCCCTTGTTTTCCGAAGATACTTGAGGATGTTCTTAACTGTGGTCCAGTGACCCTAGCCTGGGTTAGACTGATACCTACTTAATATTCCCACAGCACAGCAGATGTTTGGTCTAGTATAGAGCATCGCATACATCAAACTGCCAATGATAGATGCATATGGGACCCGTCTCATCTCCTCAACCTTTTGAGGTGTCTTAGGATACATTTCCTTAGACAAAGTAACTCCATGCCGGAACGGCAGTAGGCCCCTTTTGGAGTTCTACATCGAATACTTGAGCAACATCTTGTCAATGTACGATGCTTGAGACAGTGCTAGCACTTTGTTCTTACGATGTCGAAAGATTTGTATACCCAGAACAAACTGAGCCTCTCCCAATTCTTTCATTTGGAATTGGGTCACTAGCCAGTTCCTAACTGCAGTCAATAGTCCAAAATCATTCTCAATGAGTAGGATATCATCTACATACAACACTAGGAAAACTACTGAACCATTGATGATTTTCTTGTAGACACAAGTCTCATCAATATTTTGGTCAAAGCCATACGATTTGATCGCAGTATCAAACCGAATATTCCAAGATCGAGACGTCTATTTCAGCCCATAAATGGACTGATTTAGTTTACAAACTTTTTGCTCTTGACCTTGGACAATGAATCCCTCGAGCTGCACCATATAAATGGTCTTTTCAAGATTGCCATTCAGAAAGGCACTCTTGATGTTCATTTGCCAAATCTCATAATCATAATAAGCGGCAATGGACAGGAGGATGCGGATCGATTTGAACATGGCAACAGGCGAGAAAGTCTCCTCATAGTCGACTCCCTCCACCTAGGTATAACCTTTTGCCACAAGTCAAGCTTTGAAGATTGCACCTTTCCATCGGCACCCCGTTTCCTCTTGTAGATCCATTTACAACCTATTGGTTTGACCCCATCAGGCTGATCTACAAGATCCAACACTGAGTTAAAGTACATCGACTCCATTTTGAAATCCATGGCTTTGACCCATTNCAACACTGAGTTAAAGTACATCGACTCCATTTTGAAATCCATGGCTTTGACCCATTCATCCCGGTCAACATCCTCCATTGCCTTCTGATAAGACAACGGATCCTCAACGTCGCCATCGGTTACCATAGCCAGGATTTTCGTGAAACCTAGATAGCGAACAGGTGGGTTCGCAACCCTCCCACTACGTCAAGGTTCCCTTAACTCTTGAGGTGGAACTGACCTACCAGATGAACTATCATCAACAACTCTTACTGATGAAGCAGGCCTTTCAACAACTATTGTTGAAGTTTTAATAGCTTCGTTTGAAATCTCACGTAACACGACCTTACTACGTGGACTATGCTCCCTAATATGATCCTCCTTTAGAAAGGTAGTGTTCATAGAAACAAACACTCTGTTTTCCAACGAATCATAAAAGTAACCCCCTCGTGTACCTTTGGGGTAGCCTACAAAGAGACATAACCTGAACCGTGGTTCCAATTTCTTTGGATTACCTTCAAGCACATGTGCTGGGAAACCCCATATGCGGAAGTGACGTAAACTAGCTTTACACCCGTTCCATAACTCCAAAGGTGTTCTCGCAACACTCTTGGAAGGAACACAGTAGAGTATATACACTGCAATCTCCACTGCAAAACCCCAAAACGAGCCCAGTAAGGAAGCGTAACTCCTCATCAAACGAACCATGTCCAACAGGGTTCTGTTTCTCATTTTCACTACACCATTTTGCTGAGGTGTACCCGGCGCTAAGAGTTGAGAAACAATTTCATGTTCTATCAAATATCCTTGGAACCTCAAATTCAAAAAATCTCCACCTCGATCCGATCGAAGTGTCTTAATCAGTCTATCCAATACATTTTCAACTTCAGCCTTGAACTCTCTAAACTTTTCAAATGATTCAGACTTCCGTTGCATCAAATAAACATACCCATACCTAGAGTAATCATCAGTAAAATTGATGAAATACTCATAGCCTCCCCTAGCTCGCACATTCATAGGACCACAAAGGTCAAAATGTACTAACTTTAGAGGCTCTTTGCCTTGTGAACCTTTTCCAGTAAAAGGCCTTTTAGTCATCTTACCCTCAAGGCAAGATTCACACACCGGTAAAGAATTTTCCTCTAACTCACTTAGAAGACCATTCTTCATTAACCCTTCAATCCTATTGAGATTGATGTGCCCTAATCAAAGGTGCCAAAGTTGGCCATTTTCTTTTGAAAAAACTCGTTGACATTTATTTTAAGTTATAGCACCTTTAAACATCTCTATGTTATGAAGGGATCTTAATGCTAACGACCTTAGCACATACAAGTTATTTTCCAGTTTTGCTATACAGATCTCAACTCCATCTTTATGAATAAACACTTTATTCACATTAAATTCAAGAGTATATTTACACTGCAACAGACACTTTATAGAAATTAAGTTCCTTTTCAACTCAGGAACTACAAATACATCTTGTAAAATAAGAAATTTCTTCTGTAAAGTCAACTAGACTCCTCCCACTGCCACAGCTGAGATGACGTGGCCGGTGCCTACTCGCATCGTCATCTCACCAGCCTCCAGCTGCCACCAGGATCTAATCCCCTGAAAAGAAGAGCAAACATGATTAGTGGCGCTCGACGAACATGCTTAAGTTTACATATGATAACCATGAAACTTTGTTTATTGGAAATGAGTAAATGTCAGAATGAAATAACTCTTATTTTATTTAGAACAATGTGTATAAATTACAAACAACGAGATTCCAGGAGAATTAGGACAGAAATCCCAACAATTGTCACATTGTTGCTGCACCTTGCTCTCTCCTCTAATATTATGGAATGCTTTTCCTTTGTTTTATATATTTCTAACATGAAATTTTTCTCTTTTTCACTTTTGTATTTTATTAATTTTTATTATAAATCATATAAAAATAGATGCCCAATGCTTAGTGTCCTAAAAATCATGTATCAATATTCACGTTGTCCATGTGCCTTGTTAATTATTGCTTGGTGTTTATAATAGTGGCATTTGGTAGATCTTGAAGATACACACATAGGTGAGAAAATTCACTTCAAAATTTCACTCAAATTTTCATATTATCCAATTTTCATAAATTTAGTTTTTGAATTTTGTTATTATATTATATTATATTTATTTATTATTATATTATGTTTTTTTTTTTTCATATTTGTGTTCTCTTTGTGTTCTGTTGTGCTCCTCAATTTTACAATATGTTATCAGCATAAACTCCTGTCGCTTCCTTACTAAAGGTAGTAAAGGAAATCTAAATAGAGATCCTTTGAGCAGTAGAAGTGGATCATTCCAAATCTCATTCAGAATGAATACAAACAATTACTGTCTTAAACAGAAATGAACAGATTATGCACAATTATAAAATTAAGCATGCTTCTTAATAAAGAACAAAAGGATAGAGTTGCAAACCTTTGAAGAACTATTCTTCAAATATCCCTCGATCGTTCAGCAAATCGTTCAATCAGCACAAACACGAACATAACGAATGGAACAACCAATAACACAAACAACTAGATACACCTCGAACCTAATCGAGTCCAACTCGATCCTCGAACTGAACAGGAACACCACCACAATGGTTACCTTGGTATTCTCGGTGTGAGATCCAAGAGTTGTGGGCTTTGTATAATCTTGGATCTAGGAAAGCAGGAGGTAGACGATCGAGTAGACAATCGAGTGAGTGGGAGATGAATATTTTCTATCGTATAGACGATGTACTCGATCATTTAGAAGATGAAGCCTTTCATATAGACTTTGCTACTCGATTGTGTAGCAACGATTAAGCGAGTAACTATCGTATAGTCAACTCGTAGCTCGATCGTATATGCTCTCAATGCTATCGCTTAGTAAAAATACTTTTTACTTGATAGCCTTTTTTGTGAGATTAATTTCGTATGAATCATCTACCATAATTTTGGAAAACTATTTTCCTTTTTATCTTATGGTTATCGTAAAACTTCCAATAACCTCCCACTCAATTTGGTTATTAGAGAAAAAGAATAATTAATTATATATAATTAATATGTTATAAATTAATATAATAACCAACTTATCATATTATATTTATAACCTATAGTTTTAATATTTCATCATATGAAACATATAAACCATAGTTATTTTTTTTATTTTATGGTATTTAATATAAATCATATTTATATTAATTCCTCAAATTAATGTATCTAATACATCATACAATTATATCACATATAATTGAATTTCCTTTTGTTAATTTGAACACTTCAAATTAACCCAAAATCTGATTCTCAACTTGAACCCACTGAGCTACCAAGGGGACCTCATGGACTTATAGCTTGAAGCTCCAACGGTACGTGAATAACTGATTAAACTCTTTAAAACAAGATCCACCATCTGTTAACTGTTGGTCACTCCACTAAAGACCGACAATTGCATTCTTCGCACTACAGATATATTTCTGTGTCCATATAACCAATCAACAGCGCAATGACCCTTCACAAATCGCTTGTAAGTACAGCTGGGTCAATTTACCGTTTTTTTCCTATAGTTACATCTAACTCCTTAAGTATCACCGATTCCTCTAATGAACAATAAGTCATAGTTCTACTATGACTAAGTTCTCTCTTCCAAAGAGAGGGTGTGGTCACTATGTTCAAGACCCGAAATCATCCCTTATGGGAGAAATTTCTCTACTTACCTCTGCTTCAAGGAAGGAGTGAATTCCGTCTTGTGTAGCTGAGTTCTCAGCTTCCCAATCAGATGAATCCCCAAAATGGTAGGCTTGTTGAGTTGGCAATCTAGCCATTCTCACCCATACAAATCAAAAGTCCGCTCTCATAGGCAGGAGTTCAACTCACTCAGGATTAAGGTCATGTCACATATGGTCATTTTCGTGAAATGTAAGTCTCAATTATCAATGGTGTTTTATAAAACGACTAATCATTTCGTGGTCTGGTCTTATACAAACTGTTTGTATAGGATACTCCTACTCGAATGTCTCCACATGAATGGTCAGGATCAGACCATTTATAGCACTTTACAACACTTGTAATATCTACAAATCGGGTCGTATCCGTAGTGTCACCAGGATAAGGTATCCCTCCTTTATCCATCTACTGTAGACCATTTAGATTATTACTTAAGTCATGATCCACTTGTATGTCTCACATACATGCTTAAGTTACATGAAATAACCATGGATCTTATTTTATTGGATTTGAGTAAATGCTTATAAAATAACATTCATTTTATTAATAACAATATGTGTATAAATGTTTACAAAGTACGAGACAATTGGGAGAATTAGGACACCAATCCCAACAGGTAGGTCAGTTCTTTTCCTCTTTATTATAGTTAATAAATTAAATATTCTTTTGCATATTTAATACATATTAAATTTCTAATAATAAATACAATGTTCTGTGATAGTATTGCCATGACAAACCTTACGAAATTAGAATTTGCAACCCTTGATATTAATGACAATAATTATTTGTCATGGGTGCTCAATGCTGAAATCTAATCGGATGCTATGAACTTGGAAGAAATAATTAAAGAAGGAAATACGTCATCAAGTCAGAACAAAACAAAAACTATGATTTTCCTTCGTCATCATCTCCACGAGGGATTGAAAATGGAGTATCTTACAACAAAATATCTTCATATCTTATAGAAATATTTGAAAGAAAGGTATGATCATAAAAAAAAAACAATTATTCTTCCTAAAACTTGTTATGAGTGGATGCATTTGAGGCTACAAGACTTTAAATCAATAAGTGATTACAATTATGCATTATTTAAAATTACTTCAAAATTATTGTTATGCCGAAGAGAAAATTACTGATGTTGATATGATAGAGAAGTCATTTTCTACATTTCATGCCTCGAATATGCTATTGCAGCAACAATGTTGGGAGAAAGATTTTAAACAATATTATGAAGTAATTTCATGTCTTCTCGTGGCCGAATAAAATAATGAGTTATTGATGAAGAACCACGAATCTCGACCAACTGGAACAACACCATTCCTTGAAGTGAATGTTGTGAATGTTAATAATCGTGGTCGAGGTCATGACCATGATAAGGGAAGAAATAATTATTATTTTTTTGGTGATAATTCTAATCATTCAAAATCCAAAAGAACCAAACAAAATAATGATCACAAAGGAAAAGCTCCACAAGATAAGAGTTCAAAGAGTGTTGAAAAAAAATGCATTCGACGCGGAATGAGTGGGCATTAGTCATGTATTTATCGTATGTCAAAAGACGTAGTTGACCTCTTTAAGTCTCCTTGAAGGAAAAAGGAAAAAAATGTGGTAACAAATTTTGCATACTAGGATAATGAAATATTTGACCCATCTCATATAAAAAATTTGGATGCGGCGAACTTTTTTGAATCTTCTGAAGAGAAGATCGACACAGTTGATAGGACATCAAGTGTTTCTTTTGACTTTGAGAATATCTAGACTTATTGTTGTTGTTTTCTTTTATCTATCTTCATATTTTTTTAGTAAATGTTGATTTTTGTGTTTCAAGTGTTGTTTTTCTTATTGTAATTATTTTATTTTAATGAAGAAACATGGATAATTTTCATATTTAGTGATTAAAAAATGAGCAAAGAAGATATGTCTCTAGCAAACAGTGAACTACGCATATACTTACAAATAAAAAATATTTTTCCAAATTGACAATGCTGGAAGCAAAAGTCAGTGCATTATCAGGTTCTGCAAACCTAATTGAAAGATTTGAAAAAACAATTATTATTTTTCCTAGAGGAACAAAATTTATAATTGACAATGTATTTTTCTCTAGTCAATCAAAGAGAAATCTTCTAATTTTAAAGATATACGTTGTAATGGTTATCATATTGAGACTGTTAGCAAGAATAATGTGGAATATCTACATATTATCCCTATTGTCTCAAATGAAAAACGTATATTGAAAAAGTTCTCTACTTTATCTTCTGGATTGTATTATACTCACATACGAGTAATTGAAACATATGCAACAATGAACCTGAAGTTCATGAATCTAGATATATTTTTTATTTGACATGATAGATTGGGTCATCTAGGGTCTATAATGATGAGAAGAATTATTGAGAATTCAAATAAACATCCATTTAATAGCTAGAAAATTCTTCAATCTAATGAATTATCATGTGATACTTGCTCTCAAGGCAAATGAATAATTAGACCATCACCAACTAAAGTGGGAACTGAATCACTTGCATTTTTAGAATGAATTCATGGTGATATATGTAGATCTATTACCCCACCAAGTGGACCATTTAGATATTTTATAGTATTAATAGATGCATCTAGTAGATGGTCAAACGTGTGCTTATTATCAAGTCGAAATCTTGCATTTGCAAGATTACTTGCTCAATAATTAAGTTAAGAGCATAATTTCCTGATTATATAATTAAAACCGTTCGTCTTGATAATGGTGGTGAATTTACATCTCAAGATGTTGATAATTATTAAATATCAACTGAGATAAGTGTTGAAAATCCTGTAGCTCATGTTCATACACAAAAGGGTTTAGCAGAATCATTTATTAAACAAATTAATTGCAAGACCATTATTTATGAGAGCTAAGCCTTCTACATCTATATGGGGACATGCTATTTTGCATGCAACATCATTTGTACTCATTAGGCCGGTACCTTATCATAAGTACTCGCCAATACAATTAGCCTATGACTATGAGCCAAATATTTCTCATCTGAGAATTCTTGAATGCAGATATGTTTCAATTGCTTTACTACAACACACTAAGTTGGGTCTGTTGGGGTTGATGCCCTAAATCTCATAGGGTCATGTAGTTTGTAAACACGTGTATGAACAAATATCTGTGATGTAATAATATGAGATATTTTCTTCACTATTGTCTATGAAATATGAGATATTTTAGTTGCATTAACCACAAATATTTGTGTTCATTCATAGTCGGACTTTGATGTGTTATTCATTAGAGGAATCAGTGGTACTTAAGGAGTTAGATGTAACTACAGGGGAAAAACGGTAAATTGGCCCAGTTGTACTTACGAGCGATTTGTGAATGATCTTCGTACTGTTGATCGGTTAATGATTTTCTGAGTTCTGGCTGTTTAATTCTCTTTAATTTTTCATTTAAATTTGTAATTGGCTCATGCTTGATGAGATTTGATGTGTTCCCAAGAGTCTATAACTTATTTGGAGTCATTAGAGTTGAAATTAAGTTGTAAATCGAAGAAACAAGCGAAGAGGCCGAGTTGTAGTTCCAGAAAATCAGCCTATGTTCTTATCGTCACTGAGCTTCAGTATCTAAAAAATCGTTTAGCTTCATGCGTTAGAAGATGTGAAGAAAAGCTAGACGATCGTATAGCAATGGGCGTTGGTCGTTGTGATGTTGAACGTTAGACGATCGTGTACCTGCGGGAGCTAAACGATGCGTTCAATTTGCTGTACGATAACACTAAGCGATCATTTAGCTTTGGTGTGGGAACTAAATGATACGTTGAATTTACTATACGATGGGACTATGTGATCGTTTAGCAACGATGCGCGCTAAGAGATGTGATGAAGTGCTACGCGATAGCGCTGAGCAATCGTTGAGATGCGGAATTAAGCGATCGTGTAGACGAAGTGCTAAGTGATGCGTTAAAGTTTCTATGCGATGAAACTAAACAAATTGCTTACCTACGATGCTAAACGTCGTGATGATGTTCTATACGATGGAGCTAAGCGATCGTTTAGCTATGACGGATACTAAACGATGACATGAAGCACTAGATAATGGTGTTAAGCGATCGTTTGGTTCTATACATAGAACTAAGCGATGCGATGAAGATCTATACGATAGCCCTGAGCGATCACTTACTACGATTGTTTATCTTTGATCGAGATCTAAACGATGCGTTGATTGCTAAGCGATAGCACTACACGATCACATACCTTTGTGCGGCAGCTGGGCGATGCGTTGAATACTATGCGATGGCAGTAAACGATCGTTTGCCTTTTGCGCACGTTAAACGATTGACTTCGTGCATTAGACGATGGAGTTAAGCGATTGTGTAGTAAATTGTCCGTGCTAAACGATGGACTTGAGCGATAGTGTAAGACACTAAGCGATCGTGTAGCTTCCTTCAATACTAAACGATGACACTATGTGATAAAAGGAAAATACTACATGATCGTGTAGCTTTGCTAAACGATTAAGCATTTACTAAACGATCTGGCAAAATGCAAGACGATGGTCGTCATTACTAAACGATGAGACTTAGCGAGATGTTGAACATGTGCAAGGGTTGCCAGTTCGACAGGTTCTCTTGTTGTCTGGTTTGGTTCAACTTCGAATGGTTCTTAGCTGGTCCGATTCAGACGGTTCAGGTCCAGTTTAAGTTACTTGAGTTCGTTTTGGAGCGGTTCAAAGGCGATTTTGAAGCTGATTTGTAATAATTAGGTTTTGTTCGCTTATTTTTTTGCCAAAACTAAAACCATATCAGTCTGTGTTTAATTATTTATGCATTTGATGTATGTTATAATTAAATAAATCTTGTATGTGCATATAGTATGCCATTTAGATTTAAAATCCTACCATAGGAAGCATGTTACATGCATTGAAAGTATGTTATAATTGTTATAATATATAGTATGCATGTTAGGGTTTCTCTTATTTAATATAAATGTTATATTAAATTTGAATGCCTCATGTATGTTATGGATGAATAACATGTCTAAAGTTTTATAAGTTGTTATAAAATCTGGTTAGACATTTAAAATCCATAGCAACAGTTGCATGCTCACGTAGGTTGACCACCTGTTTTAATTGTTAAAACTTATAAAACCTAGGTTACAAACTCAACCGGTATATAATCCTGTCTAAGGCAAGGGATACTTAAGTTGACGGGTTACGCAACACCTCCTACCTGGAGATTATGGCCGAATAATTGAGCATTGGTAACCGATTTTATGAGCATACGTGAGTGATGTGAGGTAACAAAATGGTTTATCACCTAGACTTCGTAGGTTAAAATCCAATTATAAGAGTGATACTTAGATAAACCACATAGACTTAGGGTTATTTTATTAGTTGAAAAGAACCTAAGTATAAATATACCCAAAATAGAACACTTCAGTGGCAGTTTAATAACTTCTATATGATAGAGTTATTAGAAAACTTCAGTGGGAGATTAATAACATATATGATACGTTATTTTTAGCTCTCACGTCTTTAAGAGTTCACAATCCAGATTTAAGCTGTACTTCGTTTCACCCTGGGGTGACCTCCCTTCGGAAAGTATTTTTTTAGCTTAAATCTAGATTTCGGTGAATAAGAGGAAGTTATTCAAATATAAGTCTATTATATGATAAATAGATTTCAACTACCATGTTTCCACATAGTTTACATCGTGAGATTCATATGACTCTTTGTGTCACCTTGGGAGTGACCTCCCTTCAGAGAGTGTTTTGTATAAGTCAATATAGGAAGTAGTTCATAGTAAGTGGGTGAAGAATATGTGTCAATATATCCTACGGTCTCCTCCATTAGCCTGAACCGTGAGATTCCTATGTTGCGCCTGCTGGTTTGCTTTAGGCGACCCTTTGCTAGTCGTTTAGCTACGCTATCCCCTCGAAGGGTTGTAACATAGGATTCGAAATGGTATCAGAGCATTCCATCTTGGATGTTGTCTTCTATTTCGGAGGCAAATTCATACCATCCTATAGGATCTGAAAATGGCAGATCACACTTACAAGAATTACTAAGTTGTTAGTAAAGATCTTGACCGAAAATGATAACTAAACGACTATAGGAATAAGAGTTATTCTGGGGATAGTGTTTCGTCAAAACTGTTTGCTTCAGTGAAGGAGTATCTACTGCCCTTCGGTAGCACATATTCTGAATCACTAAAATATCGTTGCAAATAAATAATGGTTATGGGTACATTATTACTTTTTGCTAAAATTTGATTTTGGATTTAGTTACAATTTGCTAATTAGAATTTGTTTGAATTTTATCATCATGTCAAATTCTTCTAGAATACTCACTTCCGATATTACTAACAGTAAAATCAAATCAACAAACAAACAGATTACTAGCGGTTGATTATACCAACAGAGTTGTAACAGAGGATTGTCCTCTATCTCCCAACTCATCTAAAATTATGAATTATGTAGATGAGAATGCTGAATTCAAACAACAAGATAAATATGATTTACCTGTTATCGAAGCATGTTTAGTGGAAAACGATAAAATTTGGATAATTGGTTTAGTTGCCGCTAATCATGTATGTACTATTTCACAAGAAATAAGTTCTTAGAGACAGTTAACAGAAGGTAAAACAATTTTTAAGGTAAAGACTAGAGAGATTGTTTCAGCCAAAGTAGTGAGAGATATGAAGTTATTTATAGGAGATAAGTAAATTTATTTGAAATATATGTATTATATTCCTTCTATGAAAAGGAATCTAATTCCTTCTATTTGCTAGAACAAAATTATAAAGTTTATTTCGAAAATGGAGAAGTGTTCATCAAAATGGGAAATAAACAGATTTGTTATGCAAAATTAGAAAATAACTTCTACATGTTAAAACCAACTAAGTTCAAAGTTGTTTTGAACATAGGTGTTTAGAACATAGGTGTTTGGATGCAGCCTACTCTGTAGTTGTTACAAAGAGTTGTATAGTGCTACATACGATGTGATCCTAATTTGTACATGTTATGACATGAGGAGTGGGGGCGTCCTATGCAATGAGTTTGCATAAGATCAGGACCAAGACATAAGCCACTCTTACTTTATAACATAGACTGACTATTTCGCCTAGATGACCTAGGTAACTCCATCTTAATCCTAAGCTAACTATGAACTTCTGTTTATTCGGGATTGCCCTTCGATTTGCATAGTTGAGGGTTGGCTCAACAGCGCCGGCACAATAAGACTCCCATTTCAGGGGTAAGACTAGATAGATAGCTGAGAACATAGGGTGAAAGACGAAGTTCACACCTACCCGATTTAAGGATAGGAGAAAAGTTGTTCTCTCTAGGGGTGTACATAATCCAGGTTGGAAGATTTTTGTGGACCAACCCAAAAATTCGGGTTGGGTAATAATGAACCCCTATAAGTTCTTTTTTGGAGGGTCAACCCAACCCAACCCAACCCAAAATTTCTGGGTTGGTTCACCGGTATTTTTTTTTTATTTTAAATTTAACTGTTTTTTCTGTTACTTCCTTAATCATTCTCTTCTCATTCTCTATTGAAGGATTTGATTTTTGTGGATCAATAAACCTTCATATTTAAAAAAGTGAACTAATTCTAAATATATTATATCAAATCAATTAATAAAAATTGAATAATAAAAAACATGTAATCTTTGTGAAATTTTAGCATTGACATTAAAATACAACCACCATAAATTTAATATAAACTTCAAAAGAAACTTCCTCAAATAATTCAATTCAAATGTTCAAGTTCAAAATCTCTACTCAAAGACACAAAGTTCAATAATAATCATTCCAAGTTCAATAAAAAATCCAAGTTAAATAATAACTATTGGTTTGTTACATAAAATTCCAAATCATTCAAAAGCACCATGAGCATGAAGAATGACTTGAGTGAGTTTTCTTCTTCATCTTTGATTCTTTGGTCACTTCTCAATTCCTGAAAAAATTATAAATACATTAAATCAATAGGATCATTAATAAGTAATAATAATATTTGATCTTATGGTAGTAAAACTTACCACTAAAATCATCATTATGCTCCAAATTCAATTCCTTATTTGAAAACAATAGAGGATGATGAAATCTCTACAAAATAAATCATGCAAAATTAAATATATTAATTATGAGCATTAAACAGGTTAGATATGTACAATAAAAAAATTATTTAATCACCTTATTCAATATTTTCCCAAGTCTCTAACTCTTCAAGTTGTGGATGGAGATCTAGTAACACTAAGCCACCATGAATCCAATTTTGTGTACATATCAAGGCCTCCACTGTTTTTGGAGTCAAAGAACTTCGAAAGAAATCAAGAATCCTTCTTCCTGTACTAAACGCAGATTCAGAAGCGACTGCAGATATCGGAACTGCCAAAACATCTCGAACAAGTTTTGATAAAATGGGATATTTGTAGCCATTCATCTTCCACCAATACAATATCTCAAAATCATCTTTATCTTCTATAACCTTGTCAGAAAAATAAAAAGACAAATCATTCTCCACTTCCAAAGAACTTTCTTCTTCTCTCAACCTCTTAAAAGTTATCCACGGATCATCTATATTTTCGTCCACCCCATGATCATCTTCATTTATATTGACAGTTTTTCATTGTTGAGAATCATTGGTACTATGACTACCTCGAAGTGAAGCGTTATGTGATTTGTAAAAGTCATATAGACGATACAAATATAATTTCACACTCTCAACTATATCCTTAACCATATCACTGTCATAAACATTGGAAAGACAATAATTCAAATACTTTAAGTTGTACCGAGGATCAATGACCATAGCCAGAAACATCAATTTATTCATTTTTTCAAGCGAACCCCAATACTTATCAAACTTGGTCTTCACATTCATAGCCATCATACTTAGAACAGAGTTGGTATTGTTGCTCCATTTGTTTAAAGCAAATTAAATTTTATTAATTTCCTTATAACCAACATTAGAAGTCATATATGAAGATCCACTTATCGTTGTGGTGGTATCATAAAACCTCTTTAAAAACTTAATAAACGCACCTACAGTCAACCAATCAGATGTACTTGGGGGCCCCAATCTTTTATTTCCACGATCATCTTCCTCGAAGTAATCAACAAAATCTGAGTCTTCTTTCTCCTCTTCTAAAGTTCTAAAAGTTTTCTCAAATTTAATTGTATGTTCAAGCATTAAATAAGTAGAATTCCACCTAGTTGCCACATCTAAATAAACAAGAGCCTTACACTAAATTTTTTCTTGTTTCACGCAAGCTTTAAACTTTTCCATTCTCCTAGGTGATGATCGAACATATCTCACAGCATTACGAACACTAGCAATAGAATCATGCATATCTTTCAATCCATCATTCATAATAAGATTAATAATGTGGGCACAACACCTCACATGTAATAGTTCTCCATCTAAAACAACCGATTTCCAACTTTTAAGTCTTCTCTTAACATAAGAAATAGCCACATCATTAGAACTTGCATTATCAACGGTGATGGAAATTTTTTTTTCAATCCCCCATTCCAACAAACAACTCTCAATAATCTTCCCAATAGTCTCCCCCTTATGATTAGCAACTTGACAAAAGCTTAAAATCTTCTTATGCAAAACCCATTTAGAATCAATAAAATGTGCAGTGATGACCATGTAGTTCACATTTTGTAGCGAAATCCATGTGTCGGTAGTAAGACAAACTCTTTGAGAGCTTTTAACTAGAAATGATTTCAACTTTTTTTTTCTCCTTAAGATAAAGTTGATATACATCTCTAGCGATTGTGACTCTTAATGGAACATCAAACTTAGGACACGAAACACTACAAAAGTGTTTAAAACTCTTTGTCTCAACAAATTTGAACGATAACTCATTCATAATTATCATCTTAGCGCATGCTAGTCTACACGCTTGTTGGCTAAACAATGTCGTCACAAAGTTACTAGCATTAACTCCTTTTCCATCATTTGAAGGTACGAGAGTTAGGGTGGTTTGTCCTTTTTCTTCTTCTTTATATGGGTACTTTTTACATTGATTTCTTAAGTGCTTCCATAAAGTACTAGTTCCACAAGTATTACATCACATTCGTAATCTTTACCACAATAGTTAAACTTGCACCTAGCTCCATCATGACCACTTGCTTCCATTTTTGTGAAATGATCCCACATAGACGAGGTTGGTTTATTAGGTCTCTTTCGATTGGACTTGGGAGGTAGAGGTGGTATATTTGTAGGAGTTTGGCTAACATTAGGAGGGGGAGGAGGAGGAGGAGGAGGCATTTCATTATTACCGGTTCCACTTGCATTACTACTACTGTTGTCCATCTATAAAATAAACGAAACTAGTAAACAACTAATTACACCTACCTATACAATTGAAAAAAACAAACAAACACTATCTAACTGTATAAAGATTAACTCATAACAAACAAACACTATCTAACTTCTCAATAAACGGTATATGTACACACCACACAATAAAAATTAACTGTTAATAAACAAACACTATCCAACTTCTCAATAAACAAACACTATCTAGCTTCTCACTAACTGTATAAAGATTAATTAAATTAGTTTACTCACGGGGAAGTTTGAAAATGGTAATTCAGAAGTGTCTGATTCCGTGTCCGTTGTGACGACTTTGAAGAATCTATCTAACTGTTCTCAAGACACTGCGAGATTGAACAAAAATTAATGTATTAATAATCCCACTAATAGAACAATATCAGTAAATAGTAGAAATTCCACTTATAGAACAATATCATTAAATAGTAGAAATTGAAGAAAGTCGTTAAACCAAATTGTTCTGTATGTTATCAACCAAACATATATGTTATCTACTTGCTTTATTGAAGAAAATAGAGTCTCTATGTTATCTACTTGTTTTATTGAAGAAAATACCCCTAATGATGAGTCGTTCGTGAAGCTTGGAGCAGTAGGCGAGGCGAGGCGAGGCGGTGATTGGATCTGACGAGACGGAGACAGTCTGAGGAGAGCAGACGACTCGATCTGCAGTCGATGGCGAGAGAAACGGCATCCAGCGAGGATTTCAAGTCGATGGCGAGGGTTTGAAGACAGTACCGTTGCTCGGGCAGTGTAGTCGGGCTCGCTGCTTATGAGGTGAGGGGAGCAGTTGACTCTATTGGCAGTTGTTGGCGAGAGAAGCAACGTCTGACGAGGGTTACCCAACCCAAAAAAAAATCTAATCCAACCCAACCCTTGCGATTTGGGTTGGGTAGTCCGGGTTGGTCGGGTTATTGGGTTTTTTAAACACCCATAATTCTCTCAAGTACTGAATCCAGGTCTTGAACCAGGGCCCCCACCCTCTCACTGAGCTAAGAGATTTTGGTTTAGTGATTGGATCACAAATCAGTTATTCATTAGAGGATTGGTAGGGACTTGAGGAATAAGACGTAATCTCGGGGGTAAAACAGATATTTGATTCAACCGTTATTACGAACAACTTGTTAATGGTCGACTTGCTGATTATGGTTAAATCATGTGGACATAATATATCTACAGTGAGGGGAGTGCATTTATGGGCTTTAGTGGAGTGACCCATTAGTTAACGAATGGAGATTAATTTGGTCTAATGAGTTTAGCCAATTAATCTCAGATCGTTGGAGCCCATGATCTGTAGGTCTGCGAGGTCCCCTTACTAGCTCGTAACGGACGAGTTCTAGAATAGTGTGATAAGTTAATTTGAAATGTTCAAATTAGAATTAAGAGAATTAGTAATTATATGAGATATAATTATATGTTTAATTTTAGAATTAAACGAAATAGGAGAATTTATATATTTAAATATGATTTAAATATATAAAGATGGATATGTGTTAAAATTAATTTAATATTTGATATTAAATTAATTAATTTTATTTAATAATTAATTTATGAAATTAATTAAAATTTCATTTTTAAAATCAAAATTTGATTTTTAGATAAAATTGAAAAATTGGAAAACAATACACACAAAATAGAAAAAGATTGATATCCCAACATAGCAAGTTGTCATTATCTTGGCCTTGTCTTCTGTAAGCATGAGCTGCAACTCATGCAACTATTTTCTTTGCATGTTGATATACAATATAATGAAAAGATTGGAGTGAAAATCGTGCATTCAATCTATAGAGATTTTGAGAGAAAAATTGGTTTGAAGAAAGAGTTCTTCAGCTGATTTTCTGCAGTGAGCATTTCTCCTTCTACTCTTGATTCAAGCTTGTTTTGAGTCCCACAACTCAATCTAGTACACCAAGAGTGGGGAAGATCTTGAGGTGGTCTACAACAAGATTTGGAGAAGATAGCAACTGGTGGAGGAGCTTTGAAGAAGTTCTACAAGAGGTATGTCTTGAAACTATTTTTATCTACAAAAGCATGCTTTATATTTTGCCAAAATTAGTGAATTTGGATGCTTAGATGATCCTTGTCCTCCTACTGTTGTTAAAACAATCCTACATGTTGATTGAGGGAATACACGAAGAAGAGTTCTTCAAAGGTATGTCACTCGATTCCCTTTGGTTTTAAATGAAAACATGTTGTAATTTCCTCGATGATGCATAACTTGTATGTTTCTAAATGCTTTATTCTTTCACAATGGGTTTGGAACGATCTTGCTTTTGCTCAATGGTTCTCTTGTATAAGAGTTCCTTCAAGGTCCTCAAAGAGGTTAGGAATATATGTTGGATATGATCCCCCATCAATTATTAAATATCTTAAACATTTGATGTGTGATGTATTTACTGCTAGATTTGCTAATTGTCATTGTAATGAGACAAAATTTCCAACATTAAGGGCAGGAATTAAGAAGTTGGAAAAAAATTACATAGAATGTATTGTTATTGTCTCATTTAGATCCCCGTATAGATCAATGTGAACTTGAAGTTCATCAAATAATTCATTTGCAAAATATAGTAAATCAGTTACCAAATGAATTTATAGATGCTAAGAAAGTAACTAAATCACATATACTATCTGTAAATGTTCCATAAAAAAAATTGATATCCCAACATAGCAAGTTGTCATTAATGAGTTTGGAACACGCCAGAAGTGTGGTAAACCAATGGGTTCCAAAGATAAAAATCATCGAAAAGGAATAATAATTGATAGTAAAAACGACTTGGTTGAGGATGTAATACCCATAAAGGAACCCTTGACATGACTAATGAGAAAGATGAGATACCTAAAGATAATAATGAGATTTCAATAAATTATGTCATGATAGGAAAAAGATGGAACCGGACTCATGCAGTTATCGACAACATTCTTCCATATAGTGTTGCTCTTGATATTATATCTGAAAATGAGGATTCTTAACCAAAATACGTTGAATAATGTCGATATAAAAAAGATTGGCTTCAGTAGAAAGAAGCAATCGAGGAAGAATGAAAATCACTTTCAAAACTTCAGGTTTTTTTACCAGTAGTTCAAACATCAGATGGTGTTAAACATGTTGGATACAAATGGGTATTTGTGAGGAAAAAAAAATAAAAATATGAGGTCACTGAAGAAACTTGTGAAGGCCCTGAACGGAAATGTGGGGATCGGTCCCAATTTTAGTTTTACACAGAACACAAATTAAAGTCACAAAATTATGCAGAAAAGGAAATTTACAGCATGTCACAATATAAAAATTAAAAAAAGGAAATTAGGGTTTCAAGAAACCTTTACCTTTAAAGTGTTGGGGTTGATGCCTTAAATCTCGTAGTCCTATAGTTTGTAATTGTAATGTAGAAACATCTTATTTATTTAATAAAGTATATGGTGTTTTATTTCATTTTTAGTTTCATTAACCACAAACCAATAAACCAAGATCCAAGGTTATCTTGTAGCTTAAACATGTATGTAGAGACATACGGAAAGATCATATTTAAGTGATAACCTAAATAGTATGTAGTAGATGGATAAGGCTGGATACCTTATCCTGGTGACACTACGAGTATGACCCGCTTTGTAGATGTTACAATTGTTGTAAAGTGCTACAAATGATCTGATCCTGATCATTCATGTGGAGACATGGGAGCGAGGATATTCTATACAAAGGAGTTTGTATAAGATCGGACCACGAAATGACTAGTCTTATTATATAACGCCGTTTATAATAGAGACTTACATTTCACCAGGATGACCATAGGTGACATGACTTAAATCCTGAGTGAGTTGTGAACTCCTACCCATAAAGATGGTCCTTTGATTTGTATTGGTGAGAGTCGTCAGATCTTCGACTCAACAAGCCTACCATTTTGGGGACTCGTTTGATTGGGGGGTTGAGAACACAGCTACACAAGACATAATTCACTCATTCCCCAAGGTATGGGAACGTAGATAAATTACCGCCTTAAAGGCTGAAAAATGTGATGCCATACTCTCTCTTGGCTTGAAAGAAGTCTAGTCATAGTTGGATTATGATTTATTGTTCATTAGAGAGATCATTGATACTTAGGGAGTTAGATGTAACTACAGGGGCAAAACAGTCATTTTGGCCCAACTGTACTTACGAGCAATTTGTGAAGGGTCATCGCACTGTTGACTAGTTATATCCAATTGACACAGAAATATATTTGTAATGCGAATAATGCAGCTGTCGGTCTTTAGTGGAGTGTCTGACAGTTAATGGATGTTGAATAATTTAATTAAAGAGTTTAATTAATTATTTAAGTTCCATTGGAGCTTCAATCTACAGATCCATGAGGTTTCCTCTATAGCTCAATAGAGATTAAATGAGAATCAATTTTGGATGATTTGAATTGTTCAAATTAATTAAGGGAATTAATTATATGTGATATAATTAATTCTAGTAATTATATTAATTATATGTGATATAATTAATTCTACTTAATTATATATGATATAATTACTATAATGCATTTGATACATTATTTGAGAGGAAATAAATATTTGAATTTGATTCAAATATTAATTATGTAAATTAGATTCATATAATTAAGTTTAATATAAATAGGATTAAGATTAAATATCGTGCATTGTTCAGAAAATGAAAACTATAGGTTATATTGTATTTGATACAATATTAAACTATAGGTTATGTGTTATACTAGATATAACATATAGTTTAATATATATTATATGATAAGGTAGTTATCATGTATTTATATGTTAAATTATTTTAATTTATTTTGGAATGGTTTTGGGAGGGAGTTATAACTCCTTTCCCTTTATTTCTCTCTATTTTAGTGTATGTGTGGAGGTAGTGCTCAAAGAGATTGAAGTTTTTCTCTAGAAAAACAGTTTTTCCTCCCAATCATTTCCACTCTTCCAAAAACCTAAGAGCCCACAACTCCTTGGTGATTCTCATCCCATTAGAGAATACAGGAGGCTCTTTTTCGTGGTGGTGGCCATTTGGATCGAGTTTGTTCGTGATAGATCCAAAAAAAGAAAATATGTGAAAAAGGGTTATTCAAAGGTAAGTTTTCTCTCACCCTAATTCTCTCATTTCCTTTTTATTTGCATGTTGTAAATTTATGATTATGCATAACATTTGTACTCTGTAATTTTGATTATGTGAAAATAAATTTTTGATTGATCTCCACGCTTCCGCTCAAGGACCTTCAAAGGTTCCTTCAATTGGTATCAAAGCCAGGTTTTCATCTCCAATTTTTATTGTTCCAAATTTTAATTTTACAAAATTGGTGGGTAGCATTCTATATATGTTCATGTGATGAATGTTTGTGAATGTAAATGATTTGTTATTATTGGATGTTTTCGAGATTGGACTGTTTAGATTTATCGCTTTCAATTTACAAATTGGTTTGTAAGCACCCCTATTTTGGGCATTATTGTTTGCGATCGAGTCTGTAATTTAAAGTTTTAAGTCGCTCGTGTTGTTCCCGGTGTGTTTCGGAGGAAAAACAAAGCAACGTTACAATGAGGAAGAGATCGCTCAGTGTTTGCTAAGAGATCACGTAGCATTTTCTAAGAGATCGCATAACGTTTGCTAAGAGATCACTCAACATTTGCAGAGAGATCGTGTAGAATTTGCAAAGAAATCACATAGCGTTTGCTAAGAGATCGTGTAGCATTTCTTAAAAGATTGCGTAGCAATGACTAGGACCATCGTCTAGCGCATGACTTTTTTTCATCGTTCTTAACCCCTGGGTCCATTTTTGCATTTTTGCCCGCCGAAAAATTCGCGCACAAAAATTGGGCCACGGGGTAGCCCCGTCGAGCCCAATAGCCATTTGGGCACCAAATGAGCTCTGTTCACAAAAACCATCTGGTGACCGGCTTTTCATCGTTCTTGACCCCTCGGTCCGTTTTCACATTTTCGGCCTCCGAAAAGTTCGCGCACAAAATTTGGGCCCCAGGGCAGCCCCGCCAGGCCCCATAGCCATTTGGGGCAACAAATGAGCTCCGTTCACAAGACCATTTGGCGCACGGTTTTTTTTCATCATTCTTAACCCCTGAGTCCATTTTCACGTTTTTGCTCAACGGAAAGTTCGCACACAAAAATTGGGCCTCAAAGCAGCCCCAACGGGTTTGATAACCATTTGGGGCACCAAATGAGCTCCGTTCACAAAACCATTTCTCTACCTCTATCTTCTGCTATAAAGATAGGGTTTTGGAGGTTTGTAGCTGGCTATGGGTGTTGGTCGCCATTTTTTGCACTCCTAGAAAGATTGGAGGATCGACCACAGGAGGGTCTATTCAAATCTGTCACACGAATGTGGTTTCTTTCAGGCTCACTTGTGTGCTCAACTCTTTCTACTCCCAATGCTTTCACCTTTGTTCTTGTTTCATTCGACGAAAGGTTCTTTCTATTTCAGGATATGGCTCAACAAGGCAAGGCCTTCTTCTCATGCATCCACCTCTTCTTGGCAAAACAAACAACATAAAGAGATAGATTTTTCCTGAAATAGAGTCAATGCAGATGCATTGTCACAGTCAACAATAAACTTAAAAATTACACTGGTCCCTGACAACGACATCAAAAAATTGATCGACTGAATGTATGAGTGATGTGGTATTTTGTTTTGCTCACATGTGTACGTGGTCAAGTTATAATATTAAAATGACTTGTAAAGTCGAGTATCGTCCATGGGATCAAGTTAACGGTTATTGTTTAGCTATCTCATAATTGTGTCAATTTTAGCTAAAGAATCAAAATCGAGTTAGAATTTGTAGTTTTGTAAAGCAATAAAAGAAAGCAATAAAAGTGTTTAGAAAATATGAGAATAAGAGTGTTCTAGGGTATTGAATCCATTAATTACTTCATTAGATCTACTCTAATCAATTCATGGAATCATGTATGAATATTATGTCTAAGTCTAGAAACTTAACTCAAGATTATTTTCTCTAAAAAATAACCTATTCTCATATAACTTAATTGATAAATATATCTCGAAATCATATTAAGAAACAAGACATTAGGAATTATCATCAACAACTTTCACTATTAACTTAACTATGAGCATGAAAGATTAATAATGATTTGTGATATAGATCCAGTAAAACATTTATTCTCTCAATTAAACATTCAACCTAGCAAATCATCAATGGCCAACCAATAAGAATGAAATACAATATCATTAAATAGCAAAGAGTTCCACAATATCCATGAAAAGAACTAAACACAATCTAAATTTAGAACAACTTCATCAATTCAAGCAAGTTTAGCCACTCATAGCTTGCACAAACATATTTTCATACATCAGTTCAAGTATAAGATTTAGAGAAAGGAAAGGGAACCAAAGAAGAATCCTCTCGAAGACTTCTTTGATCTCTTGAATCCTCCAAACTCTCCTTGATCGTCACATCGGGAACTCGAACAGCCTTTAAAATATCCCTTAAATTCTCTGACTTTTTAGCACAAACTCTCTTTATGTCAGAATTTCATTCTTGGTGTCTCTTTTTGGGTGCAATTCTCCTCTTTCTTGGTGTAATTCTCAAAATGTTGAAGATCGACCAAATGAATAGAGGAAGCAAACTTGGAGCCCAAGATCTTTCCTAAAATGCAGGATTTTTCATTTATGAAAAGGCAATGTTGCAACACTTGGCTGCATACTTAATACGTGCCGCCTTTTTTTGTCACTAAGTCGTAGTGTAACAACGTTACGCCCTAGCGTAGTGATGCTCCAATTAGGGTAGCTACTACCTTTCAACATAACGGGGCAACGTAGCTACTCTGTGCGTTACAGTGTCCGTTTAATGACAGATAAAAGATGACAGTTGGCAGATCTTCACATCTTCATGTTTTCTTCCTTCTTTTCTTCCTTCTCTTTAATCCATTGCTCGGTTTTGACTTATTTAGGCATAATTTAGTCCTTTTTAGCTCACTTTGAATATATTTCCATTATCGAACACAAAACCTAAAAATCACTAGAAAACACATTCAATGTTATAAAATCATATAACAAATCATCCTAAATCTAACGTGGTAAGTAGCCCTTAGTGGAAATTTAATTGCACAAAAAATTTGAGGAAGAGCAAAAAAAAAAGGGCAGGGGACAAATTTGTTATTGAAGCAACTAGAGGAGGAAAATAGCAGTTTGAACCGAACCAACAAAGGTTGTGAAGACATAGTTAAAAGGAAAAAAAACATAAAAGTAATAAAGAACCTTAATATGGAAATCGAAACCCAAAAATCCCACTAAAAAAACCTACAGATCTAACGTATTCTCAGAAATCGAAACCCAAAAATCTAAAGAAAAAAACCTACTCGAGACATCGAAACCCAAAGATCCATTGAAGAAAAAAAAAAAAAAAAACCCTATAGATCTAACATATTCTTTGAAAACCAAAACCCAAAATCCAAGGAAAAACCTACTAAGGACATCAAAACCCAAAAATCAATCGAACAAAAAAAACCTACAGATCTAACATGTAGATAAATTTGATTGGGCCTCAAAAAATCGTGGAAAAATTGAACATGGAACAAAAAAACATAAGGAGAAGACAAATCCAAAACCCATAACAAAAACTAAAAAAAAAAAAAAAAACGAAAAAACGAAAGAGGAAGAAGAAACTTAATCGGATCTATACAAAATAACCACATACATAATAGATCTTCGAGAAAAAAAAAATGAAAATAGGCTTAGAAGAATATACAGAGAAGAGTGATTCAACAAGAAAAAACCCAAAAACTCTGGGAAGAAAAATGGACGAGATGATGAAAATGAACCACGCAGATGAAGAAGAGAGAAGATGAAAGAGATAGAGATAATGTGAAAAAATAGTTGAGTGAAAGACAACGATCAGAGGAGACTTAAAAGAAAGAGTAATTTAAAATGCACTGAATCAGGAGAGTTAAATCAAGAATAAGACTGTGAGTTACTGGGCCAAACAAAAAAAAGTTCACACAACCCAACTCTCCTAATTTTATCCAACGTCCCCTAAATACAAAGTTTTATTTTAATTTGAACAAAAATCTGAATAAGAACATAAATAAAAATTAAATCTTATTTTAACTTATCCGATCATGTACTGGGGCAGGGCAAAAAAATATTGGAAGAGGCCAACTTTGATATTTCAAAGATTTATCATACTTTTAAAATCTAAAAATTTGAGAGAACAAATTGAGAATCTTAAAATATTTAATTCTAATTCTTTTAATTTAAGAGGGGCAAATGTCTTCCCCTCTTTCAGTGTCATAAAATTTTATGTGCTTCCACCTACTGAGCATGAAATCTCAATCAGAAGACCATTTTAAGAAATAAATAAAAAAGCAGATGAAAACTGGCTTCAGTAACATTATCTCTATCAGCAATGTTTGCAACTACAAACCTATTCTAAATTCTAATTGTCTTTGCCTTTTGAAATATCACATGGTAATTGGTAAATGCAACACAAAGCTCTCCAATCATGGATTCTCCTTCATGGGGCTTGAAGATCGATTCATGGGGCTCGAAGATCGGTTCACTGGGCTTGCAGGACAGTTTTCTTCCGTTTCTGAAGTTGGAAGTTTCTGAGGTGCATTTCGCAGGAAGCTTCTAGCATAAATCGAACCAAAGACCAGAACCTGAACATGATTGAAAAAGAAAAAAAACCAAGAGTTATGATTGAGAACTTCGAAACTGTTATTAGACATTAGCAAAGGATTGAAATCACGACTTACAGCTCCAATCCATTGTTCCCAGCTAAGAGGATGAGAAAACCATACACAAGATAACATGATGCTGACCAACTTCAACCAAAAAAGAAAAAGGAAAAGAGTATGGCTCAGCATAATAAGAAACACGACCAAGAAATCGAATCGGAATGTATAAAAGTTGATGAGATTTAAGAGTTAACCTGTCTTGTTGTCATTATGGTGGCAAAAGTCAGAGCTCCAAAAGTTCGAATTGTGTAAGAAATAAAAAATTGACTAGCAGTTGCTACCTGTGGGAGTCAACATTAGTACCGCTCACTATCCATTTATTCAAGCTAAGACTTTTAACAATCAAATGAAATGAAGAAGAATGTGAAGAGGAACAACTTAAATTCGAAGCAGAGTAAAGGTTACTCACTGTGGAGAGAAATGCAATGTCGAAGAAACAATCCTTATGAAGATAAACAAAATCAATTGCAGGAAGTAGATGGCCTTGTAATATAAGACCTACGTTACAAAGCAAAAGGTTTGAACTGAATATCAATTTGAAACTTTTGCAGTTCAAATACTATTAAGTGCCATGCATATTAGAAAGAAAAAGATTTGATCAATTAAGCAAACACTCCTTCACAGCAGAAAATTTTGATCCCAGAATGAATTAAACTAATGGCCTAACATCGCCCACCCCAACTTCCGTTTCCTAGTATACATGTTTCTCTGGACTCTCATAATCACATAATCTGGAGATGAGAGTTCAATTCTGTGAAACAAGTTCTGATTTTCAATCTCAACGAGTACTCAGTGTAATCATTGCACCTTTCTCCCTCTTAAAAGTTTTCCTTTTCTTTTTGATACCAACATTGCTATACAATCCTCAACTAATCTCATGAAAGCACAACCTGACATTGCAACTGCAGCATCTTGTTGTTATGAAACATATAGGATTATAATATCCTAGGCATAACATTCTAATTCCAAGGTAGGTGACCACCTGGATTTGCACCAACCCAAAATCTTTACCTTTTTTCTTCTTCTTCTTTTTTTTTTTTTTTTTTTTTTTGGTCTCTTGACCACTAGGTGGCCATGAAGTTTCTAAATGTTCAATCACAGTCAGAAAAATACAAGATGCAATGCAATCCAAAGTATCCTCCATGAAATCAATTGAAATGAATCATCGAAGGTCAAAATGAGTTTACCAGGTCAACAATGAGAGCAGGGAACTGACCTGTCAGACTAAGAATGCAAGAACACAAAGTTGTGTAGAAAATTTGATTGTGGATGTCCATATTATAGCCTTTGAAAAGTTTATCTTGAAATGTGCTTGTAAAGCCATCAAACCTGTTAATGCCGAGTATTAGAGATTTATATGCTTACTTTATACATTGAGAGATTTAAAATGTAACAATGAGCATAAGATAATGGTAAAAGATAAAGCATCATGGACATGGACACAATAAAAGATAAAACCTTATAACTAATGCAAATTTTACTTGCCCCTAAAATCGAGCTCGAGTGCACCACTCCAATAAATTCAAGAAGAAATAGTATCATCAATATATATGCTAAATGTATGGTTCTCAAACTATTCTCTCTCAATGATACCTTCCAAATATTGCTTTTCCATTGTTCTCCTCCCAGGAGGGGAAGGCAAGCGTTATTATCTGTTGTCAATTTTCTATATTTCCTCCCTTGTAGTTATCTACCATTTTCATGATAGTTCTAAACTAAAAATTCAAAATAGAAGGGAAACGAATATATCATCCTTCAACTTCAATATAATGAGTTACAAAATATTACCCAAGATAACCAATCATAAGTGAGACACCCCAAACCGTGCTTTCCCTTCCTCTATCGTATGGACTAATCTCAGCTGATGCCTACAATTGAGGGAAAATTTAATAATCATTTGTAACTGGATTTAGGGTGTAGCATTAGCAACAGAAAAATGAAAACAAACTTCAAAAGTATTATTGATATCTGATCTACCATATCGATATCTTCTCTACATGTTGCCATATAGGGACAAAAATAAACACTAACATATGTATGATTTAATCCATGAATTAGTACCAAAGCCTAGACATGTAAAGGTGCAGACCACATCTTGAAGCAATTAAATTGATGAGAGGTGAGTGACATGGCATGACACTCACCAGATAATAAAGATAAAAAATCTAAAGATGGCCTAAAAGTAAAAAGAACTATTTATTTCCAAAAACTAAATCACCACTTGACAAGCTTTCACTATTCAAGAAATTCAGAAAATTTAAACGGAAATTCAGACAGTTCCAGTTAGTTTTGATTCTTCAAAATGTTGAAGTTAACAGAAGAGAACGTTCTGTGGCATAAGTTGGTAGTTACAAGCTGACTTTGAACGTCCTTTTTCATGGGTAACTTTGGCACTAGACAATAAATTGCATGAGGTGCCAAAAAAGACAAAGTAGGTTGTTACAATTTCCCCAACTCACACAAATGCTTGAGAGAGGGGGGAGGGAGCGGGGAGCAGGGAGCTGGTGCCTACAAACAAAGCCTTACCGGATAGAGAACAAATATCGAACAACCCAGAGTCACAATAAGAGCCAGCAAATAGTCATGACCCTTATATTTCTTTTGCATAATAATGGTACCCCACACCTGTATAACAATGGATAACACTAAAACAATTAGTCACTCAAGAATCTAATGCCAATTCAATCAACAACGATGCCTCTCCACTACAAATTGAAGGTAAATCAAATACTAGAACGGGAAAAAATAAGAATGCAGATTAAGATAGAGTAATAACTACATCAACAAAGACATTAAAAACTCTCACCATGACAGGTATCATTTTAGCACACTTAGCCAGAGTTTGAACAGGAAAACTGACATACTTGAGGGCCTATAGAAAAACATGAGACGATCAAACATGAATATGACTGGATGATATAAAATACCCACAAAAATAGTTTATACAGTAGCAAAGGAATATGTAGTGTGCCACATTCGGAGAAAACAAGTCAGCTTACCTCATACTGACATGTGGTGGTCAATATATTTGTTATTGAAACAAGGCAGTATTTGTAAACTGGAGCTACAGGGTCCACTGTCTTTTTACTTGCCTATGTAGATCAAGAGAATCAATAGATACTTCAGAAAAGAAAGTATTCATAGTGTAAAATTTGAGTGGTTAAGTACACAAAGGACAGGTCGACAGTAGCATAAAGCAAATTCTAGTAGCAATTCACCGGGAGTAATTTAAGTTTACTCAAAAACCCTCGAGGAGTACACATAAAAGAACAAGGATTGCAGGAAGTATCGAATATCAGGCTCTTACCAGTAGAACACCTGCAGAAACTGCAGAAGTGGTGATGCGGTTACAAAAAACAAGAAACAAGGAATGCTTAAAATAATCTTTGTTCGTCCCATATGGAACTCTCATGATCTTTTCCTGCAAATAACACAGACAAAGTGAGCTAAATAACTTATGGCAAGTTCTCTCTATGAAATTGCAACAAGACAGACAAATAGCTTTGCAGAAGTCCAAGACAGCAGTTTACATTTAGACTATCAATCAAGCATACAATTGAGCAAATGATATGTCAATAGTCCACTAGTCTACAGCAAGTACAAACCGCACCAGACCAATTCAAGGATCGCATGAGGAGACCAGGCATTAACAATGGACATTACCGTTATAGTTAAGTTACTCCTAAATGTTTCAATATACCCACACCCTTCTTCATTTCCTGCAAATTTCCTTCCTTAATCCTTGCACAACTGCTAAAACTAGAACGAGGAAACACTGAAAACATGTACTTGACAACCGATGAAGACAAAACATCAAAAGCTTAAGTTAATCAGCGAATTGAAAAACATGTACATTCTAAAACAATCAAAACTGTTGATTCGATCAAATATCAAACTCAGGAGCCGAAGGCACAAAATTCCGACAATAATGAAGAATCAAAAAGAGGTAAAACACGAAAAAATGTTGGGAAAGTGACCTGTAAGACTCCATAGGTGACAAGGGTGGTCATGATTCCGGCCACCGCAAATAACCCTTTCCATAGTTTATTGTCTTTATGGGTAGGTTCGGCCATAACCCAACAACAGTCTCTACTGTAACGTCCGACGCTTTATTTTCCGATTGTCGAAGAACATCGATTCCATTTCTCGAGAATCAAGAGGAAGAAAAGAAGAAGAGAGCCATAAGAGGCGTAGAGCTCATAGATGCAGAGCTGAAACTGTGAGAAAAGTGGCGACGCAGAGAAGAATGGGAAGGATGTTGAAGATGACTGGTTAATGCAACGCACGACGATTTCGGATCAAAGAGATTCGAGGGAAGTGGGTGTAAGAAAAAAGGCCTAAAAAGGGAGTCTTTACTGTTTTGCGCCCGAATCGTTTCTCCGGCGTCATTCTCTCCTTCCTTTACTTTTTGTTCTTCGATTTTTTTTTTCTTTTACAACTTTTTTTTTCTGTTTTTGTGCTTTATTTTTATTTATTTATATTCCTTTTGAATATGATTAATGAAAATTCAGATCTCTTACCTCAGTTTGAAAATATAAGTACGAGGAGCTATTCTCATTTTGGTATTTTTGTATGTATTCTAACTTGCCATTTTTTTTGTTTAACTAATACATGTTCTAAAAAGATATGTAGTTCATATTTATGCCTCATTTGTTAACCATCTCATTTTTTATTTTTTATTTTTAAAAACTATGCTTATTTTATTTTATTTTATTCTTTTGCATATTTTTTTTAGGTACAATAGTTGAATTTTTAATCAAATTTCAAAAGCATAAAATGTTTTTAGAAACTACTTTCTTTCCAAAATTTGACTTGATTTTCGAAAATATTGGTAAAAAGTAATAATAAACAAAAACATTTATGGCCTCTTTGGAACCTCATGATTTTGAAGAATTTCAATTCATAATGGATTTCAAATGAATTCAATTGTTTGGTACTGCAGAATAATTTTAAAATTCGGAGTGATTTCAAATTCTATTTTACTTAAAAAAGAAAAATAAAACTTTTCTAACTAAATTGGTCGGATTGGATTTTAGAGGATTTGAAAGTAAATTACTTAATTAATTTTGTCAAATTCTAATTTTCAATTAACACATCATGGTTAAAAGTTTATATTAGTAAATTCTTAACTTTATTTTCTTTCTTGTTTACCATTCAAACACAAAATTTTAAATATATTCATTTCAAATCTTTCTCATTCAAAACAAAGTAATTAATTGTTTTTCGAATTTCAGATCATAGAATTTAAAATCATTCCTTAAACTTTCTTAAATCTAAATGGAGGGCTAGAGGTGAAAGCAGTCGAATGAATATTTTTAGGCTTTAACTTTCAAAAACTAAAAACAAAAAGACCAAATTATTACCAAATGGGACAAGAGTCTAGGTTTTGGATGCCAAGGACATATAAATGTATTAGTGATGAAAAGATGTTAATGTTCACATCCTCAAATTTAAAAAGATTTAATTCCACCTTAAATCTTCTAACTAGTTTAAGTAGAAAGTTTAAATTTAGATTTAATTAAACGATGTTATATTTAGCAACTTTGATCGGAACACCATATATTTATTTTGTATTATTATTATTATTATTTTTAGATAAACAAAAGAAATAATCAAGCCATGACACCCCTAGGTCGAAGGATAAAGTTCCTAATATTGAACTGACAGTTGGCTACTCAACAAACCGTAGACTCTAGAAGATAGCAACAACCTCAGCACGCAGAGGAGAAAAATGCCGATCCTGAAACCCATACGCTACAATTTTCAATACGGTCGAATCATGTAGAAGGACGATACCAAAACTCCACACATCAACCTCCTTACATTAAGGGTTTACAAACTTTTAATTTAATCAAGATCCAACATGCATTTGAACTCATTTTGGAGAAAAACGGAGAAATTTTGTGTTAATAAATAAAAATGGAAATTTATACATTTCACTAATGCATTTACTTAATTTCATTGGATAAATTGGAATTAATTGGTGTTATTCAAAAGGGGGAAAAAAGAATTACTAGATGAAATACTTGGAGAAAAAAAAAATCGCCGGCTTCATCACGAATGTTGCTTCCGTCGATTGATTTGTTCATCGATTTCGTTGATCTGATCCTTGAACCGATGCATCTCTTCTCAATTCCGGCTGCTGCAGAATTTGAGCACGAATCGTTTCATAATGCGCTACTCTTTCTCGTAGGGCGTTTTCTCCTCTAAGCGTCTCCATCATTGCCGAAGAAGAATCGCGAGTGGAGAAACTCAAGACTTGCAATCTGCAGAGAGGGCAACTCGAATGATCACGAAACCAGGCGTCGATGCAACAACTATGAAACGAATGATTGCAATTCGGTAAGTGTTTAATCAATTCCCCTTCTTCGAATTCACCCAAACAAACAGCGCATTCCGTATTGAAGCTTGCCGTTGATTCGGATTCTTCATTCTTTTTGAACTGTGATATAGGTAGCAAACGAATCATGGAGGCCTCCAATCCATGTCCATGGACTTGCAGAGAAGGACCATTAGGGTTTTCCTCAAATTGGACCCTAGGTCGACCGGAAATCAGTCCATGAAACACACGGAACAGATGTTTCAAAAGTCTATAGTTGCTCAACAGTAGAAAGACTATGCAGACGATGGCGATGGTCGAGATTGACCACGGACTCCAGCTAGAGTAATCAGGCACCGGAGATGGCGGCGGCGGACTCGATGGCATGTAAGATGATATACTCGTAGATGAGACGAAAGCATTTGAAGATAATAAAAGTTAGTGAAGGGTTTCGATGATTATTGTTTTGGTCTATAAATAAGATGAATAGTGAATCTCGCACCTGAATTTCTCCGTCAAAAAGCAGATTAAAATTGTATTTAGATGATATCTAAGTAGAAAACGAAAGAAGACATTGAAAGCTAGTTATAATATTTGGATAACAATGCAAGAAGTTAAAGTTTCTTATCAATCAGATTAACAAACCACCCTGTTTAAATATTGTTGTTTCTTGTCAATATGGGAAAAAATGAAGTTGAGAATTGATTAGCATGATGGGGTCGATGAAGTTAATTTTGATGTAATTAAAACTTCAAATCTCGTCAATAAAACTACTACCAAGTCATTTTTTACACTGCCAATTCCAGATCTTGATTTGTACAATGGTGGGTCATTGAATTTTCTGTCTCTTGGCTGCTAGAATTTGAGGGTGGTTAACATTTGGAGCCATCAGCAAGGCACTGTTGAAGCAAGAACCAGAAGGGCCATTTGTGAAACTCAACATGGAGGAAGCTGAACAAATTTGAGAAGATCCACGGGACATTTCAGTGCGTAGAAGAGAATGGAGTGGCTTTGGGGAAGGGTTGCTAGGTTTTGAAGTGGTGTTTTGATTGATATTTTTAGTGTTGCAGCCATCCACTAGAAGAGGGGGAATCTTGAACGCTTGCAATGGCGGAGGATTACGCCATTGGGGAAGTGGCCCAGCGACGAGAAGCGTCTGAAGTAAAGGACCGGCTTCTGTAACAGCTTGCAGGAGCTTTCCTTTCCGAGGCAATGTTTTTCCCTTAACAAGATTATCAATCACTGCATAAAATGGATCAGCCTTTTCTGTTTTGGGAATGTCTAGACCTGTGGTCAGAGGAGGCTGAGGGGGATTATACTCTGTGACAAAGGGCTGATTTACAAAACTTATCTTGCTTGAATCAGCCATGTTTGCAGTGGAGAAATCTGGTGATGAAACTCCATCAAAGAATGAATCTGCCGGTGAAGAACCGTAAGAATGGTGATTATAAGTTTCATATAGACTGCTTGATTCGGTAATGCTTGAATTTGCTTTGGTAGGTATGTTGAGAGGGCTTTCAGGTTGGAAATGAAGCAGAGCTGGTAATTCAGTTGCAGTAGTTGGCATGAACTTGTTCATCAGTTTCTGCAGCTGATCTCTTGCTTCATCTCTTTCTTCATATGCTGCCTGCAGGAGAAGAAGTAAGCTCCTCACTTTTTCTTTGTTCTTTATACTTTCTTCATTGGCTTCCATTTTTAGTGACTCCAGTTCAAAAGTAGTCTGTAGAAGTTTCTGCTTCAACTCCTCCACGTTCTGCCAATTGAAATTAGTTTTATTAGTATAATCACAACAAAAGATTTGTTTTAAAGAGAGAGAAAAAGTGAGAAGATAATTATAAAGTATTGGGGAATGCCAAGAAGGCACTTGGAAATCCAAAGTCCAGTGTCAAATAATGCTGCAAATTAGTTACTATTAATCAATGTCATGGAATAACATATAGAATAATTCTCATCAATACCGACATATTCTTTTCTATTTGCAACCAAACATGCTCAGATCAAAAAAGTCAGCACACACGTCGTGAACAGCACAAACACTGTTACTTCCCTTCCCTGCTTCTGCTACTTGGAACAAAACAAATAGAGAATTTGCAGTTCATTCCCCCCACCTAAGAACAAAGAAAACAAGATCTAGCTGGAACATGTCTTCTGATATAGGAAATCATTACAACACCCAACTTCAGTGAACTTAAGTTATCATTTTCCATTAAAAAAATTTGAACTCTTAAAGAAAAACAGAGTGAACGAGATCAGGGGAAGACCAAACAAACAATCATTAGTTCAAACACCCAAAATTGAGAAGACCCAGAAGAATAAATGAACTGAACCAACTCTTGGAACATGAAAAGAGAAAGAAAAAGAGAGACCCACCTCCTGAAATCTCCATAAACAGCCCAAATCCTCCATGGTTTCCACTTCTTGGCCAATATGGAGAAAAGTATAGGGGAGTTTAAGAAAGAAAGTTGGACCCTGAGACATTTATAAATTGATGAGAATGATAGGACAGGTTATAAGCTAGAGAGAGAGAGAGAAATGTTCCTTTTTTAATTTTTTTTTTTTTTTTTTTTTTTTTTTTTTTTTTTTTTTTTTTTTACAAAGTTCCAGAGAAAAGGAGAGGGTCATGTATAGAAAGAAATGAAATTCCAAATTCTACGCCCGAGAGGCAGGGGGGGTATTGAATTCCATTATAAACCACTTCATCTCTCTGTGAATACTTCTCTCTCTTTGCTCAAAAATGGAAACAAAGAAAGGGAATTCCCTCTCTCTCTTTCTCTCACATGAAGGTCAAGCAGTAAAGACCGGTTAGATTTCCCTTATATAAAACTCCCCTCACTACTACAATACACAAATACTAAGCTTAGACTCTAATAAAGTTTAAAAATCCCAAATTATCTCCTTTTAAATTTTAATTTCCCCCCGCCGGCTCTCTCTTTTATCTCTATTAACTGTAACATTTTTACGTGTACAAAGGGGTGGGAAATGGGCCCATCAAAGCCCATCTTGTCATTCATCCATTTCTGTGGTCTCACATTATGGATCCAAGTAATCTGTAGAAAATTGGAATATTACAACTTTTCTTTCTTTTAGAAAAAAAGGGTTCTTTTTTAAGTTCAATTATAAGTTGTCTTTAAATTTTAAAGATGGTGTGGATTCGATAACTAAGATCTCATTTGATAATTTTTAGTTTTTGGTTTTTAATTAAGTCTATTTTTTTCATTTTCTTATAATCATTTGCATTTTTCTTAAGTATAAGATTTAAATTCTTAGTCAAATTCCAAAACCAAAAACAAGTTTTTAAAATCTATTTTTTTTAGTTTTCAAGTTTTGGCTTAGTTTTTTAAAACATTGGTAAATAATATAAAAAAACAAGAAATTTAGAGGTAAAATGAGTGTTTATAAGCTTAATTTTAAAAAATTTAAAACTAAATAGTTACCAGACGGATTCTAAACTTTCAAAAGCATTTAATAGGATAAACTTTTAGTTTTGTATTCTATAGTTTATTTAACTTTATAAAATGTTTAATGAGTCAATAAACTTTTAATTTTGCATCCAATATATGTTTCAATTTTAAATTTTGTGTCAGATAGGTTATTTATCTATTCTATATATTTTTTAAATTCATGGATCTATTAAATACAAAATTTGAAGTTTAAGATTTTTTTAAGACGTAAAATTAAAATAATATCTAATATATGATTATTCAAAATCTTAAATATGTCAATGACCTATTAGACACAAAACTGAAAGTTAAGGAGCTTATTAGACATGAACATAAAATTCATGAACTAGATTTACAGTTTAACAAAATATATAAACAATATACGAGCTAGGAGATTTAAACTTTAGACTTCTTGGTCGACGATATATACTTTGATGATTTATAAAATTAATAATTGAGTTTTTCTTTACTCTCTTAAGTAAGGCATAAATTGTATTATTAGTACTTATATTTATATTGGGGATGTGAAATGATGATAGCTTTTTATATTTTATTGATATATCGATGAATATTTTAATAATTCTTTTATGGTAGATGTAATATTCTAAAAAGTAATTTTTTTTAGAAAAAAAGAAAAAGAAAAAGTAATTGATAGGGTGAGAGGGAGAACACTGGCTATTTTGAAACAATGGCATTTATTTTTCTTCTTATAAAAAGTGTGACTCTTTGTTATTTTACGTTACATGACACAAATGTCCAAAAAAGAGGAGACCAAACTCGCTTTTACCTCCCTAGTTTCCTAACAGCTAACGACTTTACCTGTCGACAAATCCTTGGAATATCGTGGAAATTATTACAAAATATATACCCACATACATAGACTCTTCAAATAGACATCAATATTAAACTAAACTATGGTTTTAATTTAATCATTTTTTTTTCCTCTCCTTATGACCGAATGATTATTTGACTTCCCCAGTCTAGGAACATACATAACGTTACGTATAATAATTTATAAAATTAATATGTTATAAAGTATAATTTGGAAATAAGTCTAAATCATAATAAGGGGTGGGATTAGGACTTGTGAGGGGGCTTAATTAACAGAGAGGTCTATGGGTTGGATTGTCGTGAAGTGCAAATTCACATGGGAAGTTAGGTAGGTGTCTGAGAGGGGCCATGGGATTTGACACGTGGACAAAATGTCCAAGTTGGCGTCGCCGTCTTCTAAATACGTGGCACCGGACTGTGACCGGAGTTCTGCATGGTTCGGAGAACCTTTGTTTTTTCCTCTTTTTCTTCACCGTGCGATGTGGCACATGCACTTGCCAATTAATCGTGCTACATACGTGGCTACTTCTAGCTTGCACGTGCTTCCCCCCCCCCCCCCCCCCCCCCCCCAATTTATTTTTCGTTAATATTAATTAGTGGGGATAAGTATGAATTGGTCTATGTCCTATTCTAATTCTTTCTCAATAACCGCCGTACTCTAGAGATGCGTTTCTTTTCTTACTTTATATAGATATACACAATTCATTTTTTCTTTGGGCTAAATTACCCATTTGTGGTTTGAGTTTTGATAATTCACATGCACTTTTTTTTATAAAAAAAAATTGTATGAATGATTCGAAAGATTAGGTAAAAAATGTCAAATGACTCAAATTTTAAAGAAAATGTTAAATAATTTTTTGCTAACATCAAATTCGGGTGAAATTATCTCGTGTGGACATGAAAAAATATCTCGTTCTTGCTCTCTCTCGCACTCTCGCACCATCACCTCTCTTGCTCCATCATTTTCCTCTCCACATCATTGCTCTCCTCCTCACATAGATCTGTTATCTCGTTCGCTCTCACTCTCATTCTTGCTTCGTCTTCTCTCCCTTTCGCTCTCGGTCGTTCTTGCTCTCGTCTATTGGAGAATCTCTCTTGTCTGCTGGAGAAGGCGTGGTCGTGCTAGAGAAGAAGAAGACTCGTGGAAGAAGGAACAAAAAAAACCCAATCGGAGAAGAAGAAAACTAGGGAGATGAAGAAGATGTGAAGTAGAAGAAGAAAAAAAAATCCAACCAAAGAAGAAGAAGACACCGTGAGAAAGAAAATTATAAAAAATAAAAATAAAAATAGACCTATCAGTGGTCTAGAAAAGAAGAAAGAAAAAGGAAAAAATAAATAAATGAAGCACAATACCGTAAGTTTACTTGTCTATAACATCAACAGAAGGTCATTTGGTATTTTTTTAAAAAAAAAATTTGGGTCACTTGGCATTTTGGGTCTAATTTTTGGATCATCTTTGATCCACTATCACTGTTGTTACAGTAAATTTTTGTTTGTAAGAGTATATTTTGAATATTGCGTGAACTTTAAAATAAAGTTTTTTAGCATGTGTGTTTTTAGATTATGTTCTCTACATATATAAGTAGACAAAATGTGTGGTTGATGCTAATTATGTCTAGTGAGTTGATGTTGAACAAAAAAAAGGGTACGGTGATGCAATATATGACACGGGGGTCGTATGGGTGTTTAAAAAATTCGATGACTCGAAAAATCCGATTAATCCATTCTAAACCATACGATTTAGATTGGACTATTAGTTTTGGTTGGATTTGGTTCAAATAAATGAAAATTTTATAATTTGAGTTGGTTCATGAGTTCACCAAAAATAACTTGAGTCGACTCATCTAACCCGAATTCATTATTAATATTAAAAAGTATGTTTTTTTTAAAAAAAAAAACTTCTAATACAATTATATACACCAATATTTATTTTAATTTCACTTACTTTCATGATTTTCTTAGACTATTTATTATCCATCAATAATTTAAAATGATTTTTTAACATTATGAAAATAATTTTTTCATAATATAATTAAAATTCATTTGTTAATTTTATTTCAATACACGAAGATTTTTAACCAAATTTTTTTACATATTAACATGCTACTTTTTAAAAACAAATTTTTAATAATGACCCGAACGATTCGAACTAATCCAGCCTAAAATTTTTAGGATTGAGTTGGGATGGATTTATTATTTAATAAGGGATGTTTGAGTTGAAGAAATTTACAAATACAATGATTATATTAGGTTTAAAAAGTGTCTCAATCTAACCTATCTCAACTCACGAATACACTTACGAAGGGGTTTAAAATATGATCAACTATGTAAATTTGTTTGCTTTTCCAATCAATAATCTCTTTGATTTTAAGAAATCTTTCCGAGAAATGTTTACAAACATATGGTGATCTTTTTAGATACGAGTTTTAAAGAAGAAGAAAGAAATGAGGGAGAGAGTTATGAGTTTAAAATACATCGTTAATTCGTATATCATAATCGAACATTTTTTTTAAAATGTTGAAAATAAATTGATACAAATTTTAAATTTCATGAGCTAAAAATATATTTTGCCCAATATTTTTTCTACACTTAATATTTTACTAGAGGTTGGCACTGGCAGGTTAAATAAACAAATATTGTAAGCCACATTAGGGCTTAATTTTTTCTTAATAATTAAAAGTGTACGTTGATTTGACTTAATTTGATTTTTCTTTATCATAATAATGATTTCATATCAATTGAGTTACTCTTCTATTTTTTCTCTCTTTTAAATAAGATTTTCATATTGACCACATATCTTTAAAAATAACTTGAGTGTAGTTATAATTTTAGATAATTTCATTCTTATTTGTACAGTAATGTAATATCGTTGAAATAATATCTAGAAAATTAAATAAAACCAAAAATTACAATACGAACAAAATTTAGACCTACGACCTTAAAATAACTTATAATTAAATTATGCTTCCATCGATCATTCAATTTAGTTATGAATACCATGCGTATTCAATTTTTAAAACAAAATATATCCAATGTATATAAATTAAACAAAGTCTGAAATCAAAGACAATTAGATTTAGAATGATTACAATGATTACAATGCCATTTATAGCAAAGATGATTAGAATGATTTTATATGTAAATCCTAAATATTCTAATATAATATTTGAAAATATAATGGTTAAAATAAAATAAACAAAAAGGATGGAAATTATATCTATCAAGTATCAATTAAAATTTAATGATTACTGATAGAATAATCAAAGGGGAAAGGCCCCTAATTTTTAAGAGAGAATGCCCACAAAAATAGAAGGAAGATGATTGCGACAAATGGTGGTCATAATTTAACCGACGAACGATACTCTAGTAAAAGCCTCAAAGCAAAAGACTTGGACAGGAAAATTCACTGGGAATAATCATTTTGGAGCTTGGGTTAATTGGGTTTGTCGAGATGGAAAGTAAGTGGTTTCTCAGAGGAAGAAGGAATTCGACAGGTAAATTTCTCGAAAGTCATTGTAAAACTTTTTTAGTTTGGTTGTTATTTGAGTGATTAAAACTTAGAATTGTTGGTTCATGTGTTATGATTGCCATGATTATACACAAAAAGCAAAACCCAATGTGCTTAATAACTCAATTCATGTCATAGGATTCTTAATTCCAGCTACCCAAGTAATCAAACCCTTCAAAATTTTCTCCAATCCCCCAAATCCCATCCCTTCAAAACCGGTCTTTTTCATTGGTCGTTTCTACTGTATTGTTAGCATTTGGATTGGCTGTATGGCAGAGGGAAAGGATGCCCATTAAAGGCTGTGGATTTTGGAGAGGCAAAGGAATGCCCACCAAGTGTTCGATAAAAGTCCCCAATGAACTTTTTAGTGTAGGAAAAGGGTTGTCTGTTTGCCAATGCGTAGGGAGCAGTTGTGTGTAAGTGTATCGAGTTATATGAGACATGACGGCAGAGGGACGAGTGTGTGTGATGTGATGGGGTGGGGGGGGGGGGGTTGGGGGGGAGCTGCCGATAATTTTGCGTACTCTGTGCATATAAACTAACACTTACACATTCTAAACTCAAAAAGTCAATACTTACTTTCTCTCTGCTTTTACGAAATGATTAGATTTGGTGGGTGTCTCGGGAAAATATAAAAGAAAAAGGAGGACGGGAAAAAGGGGTAATAAAGAGTGGATATTTTTGAGACAAAAAGCTCGGTGAAGGAGACCACCGAACCGAAAAGACAGATGCAAAAGCAATCAATAGATTAGTGGACACAGAAAGTCAAAAAACACTTTTTTTTCCCCTTGGAATAAAATCATGGCCATTGCAATCATATATTTGAATGCTTAGTTATTTGCCAAAGGGGAAATGTTCTTTCCCCTCCATTTATTTCGTTTTCCTCCTTGAATTTCAAGTTTATATCCAATTTGATACTTCAAAAAAGTTCTAAAAGTGACAATTATTCCATCAAGCTTATTGTTGTAATAATGTCATTGGTCTTATCTCTATTAAGAAAAATGATTGATTGTAGTATATCTGACATGGTCTATTGTAGTTGTGTTGCATCATGTAAACCAAAACATCTACACATTTCATTTCGTTATGCATAAAATATACATGAATGTTTCGAACATTTTTGTTTTGACTGATATGTAAAAATGACTGATAAATATTTAGATGTCTTTTTTCTTAATCCTGACAACCAAGCAAAACATGTCATTGTCATAGTAGATTGTTCTTTTTTCAGGATAGATTTAGTAATGAGAACAACTTTTTTAAAATAATTAAAAAATATGTTTGGGACATGACTCGAGTATATAAAAACATTAAGGTCTTATTTCAAATAGGCCTATATAACTCAAGGATGGAAAAAAAAATAAATAAATAAACCCAAGAAAACTGATCTAGATTTGATTTTCATCCTTGTTTCATGCATATAACTTACTGTTGAAGGCAATTACTTCAAATACGAGTTTGCCTTTCCAACTTTTTCTTCGTTTTTTTTGTTAAAATACTACTTTAGTCAATGTATATTTAGTTAATTTTGATTTATTTTGATTCCTATACTTTCAATACTTGTTTATCTTTGTACTTTCAAAATATCTATTTTGGTCACTATATTTTTGAAATGTTTATTTTAGTCATTGTACTTTCAAAAAGTGGCCATCTTAGTCTTTTAATTTTCATTTTTTTCCTATTTTTTTTGTTCAAATTTTTACCATAATATTTCTTCACTAAATATAAAATTGTATTAAAATATTTCTGTAAAATTTATGTCAAAATTTTGGACCAAAATGGCTATCTTTTAAAAGTATATGGTCCAAAATTAACATTCTAAAAGTACATGAACTAAAATAAATTAATGTTGGAAGTATAGGAACTAAAGTAATATTAATTTTTTTTTAAGTCTTCAAACATTTATAATTTTAATTTTATCTCATCAAATTTCTTGAAGATTCAGGTTTAGTCTCTAGCTCCATAATCTTAGTTTGAAGTTAACAAAAATGTGAGATCAAATTATTCATTGTCCAATCCGTTATGCCATGTTATCACTTTCACAATAGAAGCCAGATGAAGAGTTCAAAGAAATTTGAATGCTTAACTTTAAATTACTTTTAGTATATAGATTAGTAAACAGATCTACAGATTTAACTTGTACTTTAAAGTGAGGCAACTATATTATAGTATTCCTTTTCTTTTAAAGTCAAAAGATCAGAGTCGGAAAGTCAAAATTATTTTATTCTTTTTTTTCCCTCCCTTTTTAACCTTTTGTGTTCTTGCCGAAGGAGTTCTTTTGATAACTAACATATTTTTTAAATCAATATTTTACAAAATAATAGTTCTCGAACTAATTTACTTGAAACAAAGGTAATTTAACTATTAAATAGGCAAGCATGCAAAAGAGTTGTATTTTTCATCCACACTTGCCGCAGTGTAGATTTATTTATAATCTTAGGCCCTTTTCTTTACTTTTTTTCCCCCTAAAAAAAAAAAAAAGCTTTGTCCCTTTTCTGGATAGGTTAACGAGGAATTAGATGTGTCGGAAGATTTTCTGTAATAACAAATGATGATTATAACCTATGAAATAGTATTTGATGTCTTATCCACTGTACGTTCAGATTCACATAAGTTTCTCATAGGTTATAAGACATGATTTCCCACTAAGTATAATTATTGAGTCAAGAATTTGATTAGACAACTTTACATGAAGACATCACATTTCAATCTAACATAACTGATAGACACCCGTGAACAAGAAAAAATAGATATATATACAAGACAATTACTTGTTGACGTAATAATATATTTAAACAACTACTTGTTGAGACGATATCTTATTTAATAAGCCATTAGATTCCAATTCATCCGCTTTAGCGTCAGCTAGCACACACAATTTTTAAATAAAAGTGGTATTGATGATGGGTTATTGGTAATATCTAGAAACGAAGATCAATTGAACGTGGAAAAAATCAACAAATAGTAATATAATTCAATGTCATCCGTACTGAAAAATATCATCTACGGCTCATAAATTTATATTCTTCTGCTTTTCCTCACCATTCTGGTCATTGGAAAAATCATTCTTGAACGAGGGCTCCTCCCTCATTCTAGATTAAGCAGACCACATTGAACCCAAACATTGAAAATTTTCCTTTTTATATCTTCATACTAATTGGCTAGCACTAGATGCTATAGAATCATTTCATCATCTTGTGAATCACCATTTATAAATCCAAGCATCATCGTCAACTGTCTAAATTATCAAACTCCAAGAATGAATTGTTTACTGTAGATTGATACAAGATCAGCCTAACCTTTAGTTTCTCTTCTTCTTATGCTGCTTGCCCAATTTTGATCTCCTTTGCTTGAACAGATGTAGGTACAGTTTCAAGAACAATAATGGGTAGACAAGAAGCAGAACCTGAATAACAATATTAGAGAGGAAGTTAAGCATATATTGGCAGGACTACATCTAGAGTAATCTCACTTCAGGTAAACCAAAATAACCAAGTTCTTCTTAGAAAGATCTACTGAGGGTTTGGACATACCCTGATGAAATTGTAATAGCTGAAGGGGAGGTAAGCAAAAACATCTGCATAGAGGTTCTTCTTTACCATAAATGGAATTGCTTGGTACATGAGCCACACTGAACAAAATAAAACGTTGTGATAAGTCGCCTTGATGAAATAGAATATTAGTTTCTGTTCTGTGCATCACTCAACAGTAAATTATACAAGTAATTTTAAAATATTGGTAAGGAGAAGAGGGGATATTTGACTCATTGTGTAATAAAGCAAGGTGGTTCATTTTGCGTAAGTTAGGGTTGAGAAGGTTGAGTTTATGTACTAATGATTATATTGTGTGTAGAGGAATAAATTCTTGAAACTAAGGTTTTTGAAGCATCTGTTTGGTTTCTAGGCTCGTGTTTTGTAAAAATGTATGGCTTGAGAATATATTTGGAAGCTTGGGTTTATGTAGCCATACATAGCTCAGCTCCACAACTGACTATATAAACCCACATGGGAACTAAGCACTCTGCCACTTCCTTGGAGATATATCAAATTTTAGAAATCAAGATGAGTTAGATGTTGTGTACTCACTTTCACCAATTGTCACTCCAGTAGGATAGAGAACTATGAATGCAGTGTACCTAGACGAAACAAGAACACATATTTAAATATGGAAATTATTTTTTTCATTTTGAGTACATGTAGTTTTCTTTGGAAGAACATTCAGGAAGGGTACCTAAGATATGTAAGCCAAAATGGGCAAACTCCCAAGCAATTGAAAGCATGATGAGAATATCTGATAACCTGAATCCATTTCATCACAGTAAAAATCCAGAAACCCAATTGAATGAGGAAACCTATGAAACAATTACAATGTGAAGCAGAGATCTCCAGGTAAACCAATGGAAATAAGCAGCAAAGAGAGAAAAGGAAATAGTTAAGAAGTCGGCAAACTAGCAAAGTACAAAATGCAAGATCAGTTTCATTTTACTTTGAGATTGCCATTAACCTTTTTCTTTCTTCCTTTCTTCTTTCAGATATGGATAGGTTGGATCCAGAAGACTTAGATTTCACTTTTCATTTCTGATAAATAAGTCAACATTAGGGTTTCTTAAATGATCTCTTCCATTAAGGTTTAATTAATGTCTACTTTATCTAGATTTTAGTAGAGGAAGGTCAAATCTCTGATATTTGTAGCAGATTACAATTATGTTTGCATGATTATTGCTCACTAGCTCAGCCCTACCAAACCACCTGTCTATAATTATAGACTAAATTGGTATTTGGCTACTTGTCTCTGACAAACAAAAAAGTCTAAAATCAAGCTCTAATTTTGTTCTCAGATATTTGTTTAAAAAATGTCTGCTTGTTCACTACCCAATTTTCTTTGTTAAGTAATCTAAAGAAAGAAATGAGCAGTAAGCCACAGATATCTAATTTTGAAAGGAAAAAGAAAAGAATTTACCTCAGATAAGCTCCAAGCCAGGAAAGTGATGAAAACAGAAGGCAACTGTTGAATCTGTCAATCAAAAAGAAAGAATTGTGAAGTACTTGTATTAGTTGTGATTCTTATGGCTGTTTATATTATTCAATTTGTAATAAGACTCTTTCAAATAGTTTGTTAGAGTAGTTAGTGGAGCACTGATGCTTATATATACCTATGTTTACTCTTCATTAATAGTACAATTGAGTACACAATATTTCCAATATTTCTTCTAGTTCTTTGGTTGTTAAATCATCAATTGACTCAAAATCTTAAATTAATAGGCGGAAGTAAATTTAATATTAGGGGCAGTTACAAATATAGCAATCAAGCTACAAAAGAATCTGCAAATACAACAAAATTTAGATACAACTCTTGGAGTTTATTAGTGATAGATTATATTGCTAATAGGAGTCAATCACCGATAGAGCCTATCATTAATAGATTTTGCTATATTTGCAATGTTGCTATACACTTAATTATTAACCATAAAAGTGCTACCCATTCCAATTACCCTTGATATGAACACTCCACTCCCCTCACTTGGGTTTGAACACGGGATCTCATGCTCTGAAACTATGTTAAATTATCAGTTGACCCAAAAACTTAAATTGATAAATGAAGGTAAACATCCAACATTATCAGCGCATATGAGGAAAACATCCAACAAGAAACTACACCTTTCTGGTAAAGAAAATGCAAGGAAATGAGAAAGACAGAGAACCTCATCAAGTTGACGAACAACTGCAACCACAAAATGCACCCTCCCACCCCACTGCATCAGAGGAAGCAGCACTCCAGTTGGTACCAGACCTGGAGTACGTTTAAAGGAAAAATCCCAACCCTTTATCATATTTGGATATCAAACAAAAGAATAACACCAAGGTTCCTTTAAATTACCAACAGCTCCATGAATGATTTCCAAGAATGCAGCAGCTTGCAGGAAACCTTCGAAGAGAAAGGAAAGCACAATAACTTCTCATATCCACAATCCAATTCAGCCGATATTTCCTATCAGAATTCTCAACTTTATCCTAGAACAAAACCGAAGGCAAAAAACTTACAAACAAGTTCTCCGGTTGAAGAGTAAGCCCCACTTGTAGATTTAGTGGCTGCAAAATTGCCCACAAGTCTATAAAGAGAAACCATCCTGATAACAAGAAACATAGTTCCATGCTGACCAAGAACAACAGGAAGATAAGCCCAGAAAATTGAAAGAGACAAAAGAAAAACACCATTACCAGCCCAAAGCTTGGAGGGAATTGTAAGTTAGAAGATAGAAATTTGATAGACGAGACATTGTGTTGTTGGCAGTTTGAACAGTAACCTACTTCTTGACTGTCAAATCGGAAATGGAAACAGAAAGTTTCTGTTTTGATGGGTTCTCTCAGGTTTTTCCCTTCGAGAAGGCAATTTGGGAATTGGGAAAAATCACATATAGGACAAGGGCAATAGGAAAATAGGATTGGAATTAACCTGGTCTTATTGTTTTCTTTGTTTTGAGTTTGACTCACTTTGGCCTTCGAGGTCAATAAATTGCCAACCATAGAACCTGTTTTTCCCAGCCAAGTAAATTGCGAACCCTTCTGTCTCCGCATTAGGGAAAAGGGCTAACGATAACAAAATTTAACTTCTTTTCCTTTGTAAAAATAGGAAATCAACATCTATTTGTAAAAATGACCAAATAAATTAAAAATAAAAAATAAAAGAATTTATAAAAGTTTAAACTAACCCAATTACATGCAAATGAATTGCAATTGACTTATAAAGAAATATTTGTAATTATACTGTAATTAAAAGAAACATCTAGAGACTATCGGTTGGTCATATTCTGAACACCACACCAATCTCTTCTCCAATCAAGTTGTCACCATTTTTCTCTCCGAAATCAACTCCACCAATAGTGGCGATACCTCCAACTTGAATTTTGTCTTCATCCCTTGCTTCGTCGAGGGAGTCCCTTTTCTTCCTCCAAGACTTCACCATTAGCTTCGACTTCGACTCCTTTTCTACCGGCTTCATTTATTGCTCCTTCTATCCCAACTTCAGAGCCACTAGTGATCATTTCAGTTCCATTCTTCTGTCCCAACTCCAACTCCTCCGACACAGGCTCCATCGTCGATCTCAACTCCTAACAATGATGTTGTCATGTATAGAACTGTTGTCTCTGAATCCATCATGGCAGCCATAATTTCCTCCACCTTACTACTTTAAATGCGATTGGTTCGTCTTCACTCTTCACTCTAAACTTTTCAAACTAATTTAAAAATCAAAATTCAAAAACATAAAATGAGTTGAAAAAAGATTAAGAAAATCAAAACAAACAAATAATGATAGTTGAAAAAAATGGTTTAGTTCTAATGTTGGAAGAAAAAATAACAATATGATTTGATGATTTAAAACATGAGAGATATTTTAGGAGAAAATAAAGATGTATGATAAAAAAAAATAGTTACAAGGGATTTGTAGTCATAAAAGGTCTTTTTAAAGTTTTTGGCAATATGAGATAATTATGTAACCTACAAATACATGTAATTAATCTCCAAACTACGCCAAACAAATACACTAAACTTAAAAACAAGTATAATACAATTCAAAATCAATTAACCAAACCATCTAAATTGCTTTTGAACTTACCCAAAATTCTGTAACAATATCTTTTCTTGTTCTAGATCCAAAATATAAGTTTAGAAAGTTAGGGTTAAACTGATAAAAACTTTATCTAAATAATTTTATTCACGAAGAAAGAAACCGATTTAGATTGGAGTATGAAAATCCCAATTAAAGATCGTCAATTGAAACTACTAACCAATTATGATGTGGTGTTGATGTCAATTATGGAGATCTCTTGAAAAGAAGAGAAACAACAAATATTCAACGATGGTACATCTTTCCTTGATTGAATATGTGAGGTAGGTTTAAGGCCCCAAGGCAAACTGGTTAATACCAATACTTTCCATATCCTTAGCCTACCATTTATGCATAAGTGAATTTGATTGATTAAGTCAAGCCTCCAGAGTAGACTTGTCGTCGATTGAGAACAAAAAATAAAATAGTAAAAAAATATGAATATTAAAAAAGACGTGTTCGAAGCAACAGAAACTTCAATAAATCAAAAGTCATGATCGTGGTTATTTTTATCCCACTTACCATTGAACAAAACAACCATAACAAGAAAGTGTTCAATACAGATGAAGAAAGCTAGGGCTACTTGTTCTATTATAATATTTTATATTTGAAACAAAATATCATAAATATAATGTTCAAAATAATTTAAAATCCGTGAATCTTGATTAAGATTAATAGAAAGTATAATAAGAATGACAAATCTCAATTAGGATAATTAATATATATTTTAAATTTCAAAACAAGATTTGAAAATGAGTTGATGTACAAGATTTGAAAATTCAAAATAAGTATTAAATCTAATTCGAAAATTCAAAACAACTATTAAATCGCGAGATTTATAGAAAATTATCCGGAAATGATGATCTTAGTTGACGTTGAAAGTGTTGGATATATAATTGAGCAATTAATTACAGTTTCAATAATAAAGATGTCGAATTAATCACATTGCAATTAAAAAGGACAATGAAGGTATTTTAGAATTTCATAAAATTGGATTCACGTGACATTGATGTATTTTGTTATAATTCAAAAGGATCCTATCTTTTGCTATTTTTTAAAATGATAGTATAATTACTGTTATATACCTGATTAAGAGGAAAATCATTTGGGATGCGGCCACAAATGGTTGAATACATGTGAGAAAATCTGTAAAAAAAAAGAAAAAAAAAAAAAAACAACGAATCTGTATCTAAAAGTAAATAAGAGAATGTAAATTTTTTAATTTACATCTTATAATTATCAAAAGATGTCATATTGTGGTGGCTTTCTTTGAATAATTACTTGTAAATTACATGGTTTCCTTCTTAGTTTTTAGCCGTGTGTGAAGAATTAAGAAATTTATTTTAAATAGAAAAATACTAAAAATATTTATAAATAATAGTAAAATGAGATGCCACACTTTATTTGCCATAGATTACAATCTGAATCTATCATGATATAGATAAATACAAATAGTAGTCTATCACGATCTATCGTAAAATTTTGTTATATTTATAAATATTTTGATTCATTTTCTTATATTTGAAAACGTTAGTGGGATTTTTTATTTAGTGAGTTATACCTTTACTATTCTAATCACAAAGAAACCATTTAAGCTTGTTGACTGGTCAAATGAGGAATTATTCCCATCCCCACTTTTCTCTCTCCATTAGGAATGTGGTTCAGAATCATGGACATGGACTCTTGTAAATAAGTAATCACTTAGACTCCATTACTTACAAAGGAATTACACATTAGATTAATTATAGGATGGGTATGTTGTTTGATTAGACTAATCAAGCATCAATTAAAATCAATTAAATCAAAGCATCAAAATGTGACATACTTCCATGGCACAAAAAGAGGTGTACACCATAAAACAATATCTTTTTTTTATTTCAGTCACTTCAGATTTATTATTATTGCCTCAGCTGACAGACATATAAACGTCGATCATATATGTACTCAATTTTATTGATACGAATTAACATGTTTTGATGTGACTATATCAACCGAATGCATTATTGAGTATTACAAGTGCTCTTTCTTACTTTTGTGTCGTGTCTAATCGATCTAAAATAGTTCTTTAGTCTCGGTGGCTAATTGAAAGATGAAGATGTTGAACTTTACTGTTTGCTTAGTGGTGGGTGAGCTAGGGCTCTGGTCAACCCAGCCTAGAGCTAGCAACATACCAAAGAAGTAGAATGGGTAAATGGATGTTATTTTATTTTCTCTTTAATGTTAAAAATTAACCCATAGCATCAATTATTTTGTTTCTTCTATATAATAATTGGCAGATACTTTCTTCTGAGAAGGGTGATAGATACTATTTGTTATTATTATCATTATTGTTTCTCTTTTGACAAACTATAGGATACATTTGGTTTTTTTTGGAGGCATCAAGTGTATCATACTGTTGAATATGCTCTTCCACTTATCAAAATTTTCTGAGATGGAAAATCATTCACTGTCCTACCTTTTACTTCCATCCATTTCTTTCCATTTTCTAACATTTTGCCTGTCTTAACTCAACTTGCACCTCTTTTTTTAGTAAAATAACATTTTAACATTTTACATTTGTGTGATAAATTACTTATACTCCCATTTTATAACCATTTTGTTTTTGAAAATCAAGTCTATTTCTCCCCTGATACAATGATTTGCATCTTTCTTAAATACAATGGTTGAATTCTTAGCTAAATTTAAAAGAAAATAGATAACAAAAGAACAAATTTGGAGATAAGAGTAGTGTTTATAGACTTAATTTTCAAAAACGAAAACAAACAACTAAATTGGTACCAAACGGGGCCTTAAAACTTTCAATTATGTTTTAATTAGATCTCTAAAAGAAGAAATTAAATTTTGTATCTAATAGGTTTTTGGCGTATTTGACCTTTAAAAAAAATTAATGTATCTACTACCCATAACTTTAATCTTTTAGGGTTTCTTAAACATAAATTTCAACTTTTTTTTTTAACCCTAAATTTTTAAAAATATATATATAAGTGAATATGTAAAGGATGTATAAGATAGAAAATTTACAAAATTAAAAGTTGAGGTTGAATAACTTATTAAACATTGTTATTAAAGAGACAATAAATCCGAAAGGTCAGATTAAACTGGCAATAACATTAATATATATATATAGCGATGTGGTGGAATTGAATTGGTAATGGTGTTGATGGAACTGTCCAGCTAACAAGATATAATTTATAAATCAGCCTCAGAAAAGCAAATGCCGCCTTGTGTTTTTAACTTAACCACTTTCTTTATGTTTATGTTTATGTTTATCTTTCTCTGTTATTTATATAGTCCGTTGCTTTTGATTAGAAGATAGAAGAAACGAACAGCCATCAAAACAACTAAAATTGATCATAACCCACAAGTGGAAATGGATCTAAATCCATCACTTTCCATTATTCTTTAACTTAGTTACATGAACAAAAACACAGCTAAAAGATACTACCTTACGATGGCATTTGTTAACTTACACAGCACAAGAAGGAACACGCTTCTTAGATAATTATCAAATTAATCACTACTGATTATACACAAAATTCAATAGAAAAAATTCTGATTAGGCTGAGCTAAGCCATGGCCTGGCCACCCAGAGAATATTAGCTTACTTTCTTCCTCCTCCATCTTCCACAGAGAATCCCCACGGTAATAATCCTCCCATGAAGAAGGAGAATTCAGAGCAGGACAAGAAAAGTTATTATTGTTGCAGTCTTCTTCACTGTACACATCTTGATTCATAATCAAACTCTCATGATTTGACACCTCAATATCTTTCCATATATCATCCATGGAGTATCCATTTTGATCACCCAGTTCTTGATTTTCTTCTATCTTCTTCTTTGTTGATGATGAAGCTGAGATTTCAGACCCCCCCGAGTCAAAAAACTTCACTGGTCCAGTATCTGCAGGAAATTCCTTTGCTGGGTTGTGGAAGGAAGAAGAAGAAGAAGATGATGATGATGATGAGGAAGAAGAAGATGAAGACAAAGCCCTTCGTTTCTCCTGTGCTTTCTTCCTCATGTGGGTTCTCCAGTAGTTCTTGATTTCATTATCGGTTCGACCTGGTAATTTTCTAGCAATTTTGGACCATCTGAGATGAAAACAAAAAAGAAAAGAAACAGAGGAATTTAGAGATAATGGTTTAGATTTAGAAAAGAATCTATGGAGTTGTAGAGATAAACCTGTTTCCCCATTTAGCGTGAAGTTCAAGCACAAGTCTTTCTTCTTGAACAGTCATTTTGCCTCTCTTAAGACCAGGATGAAGGTAATTAACCCATCTAAGCCTGCAACTTTTGCCTGTCCTATTCAATCCTACAACACAAATTCCACAAATTTCCCAAATTCCAAAGTAATTAAAACAGAGCCCTTTAACAAAAACATTAAATCTTCAGTTTAGCCTACCTAGTAACTGTCTCCCGCCACCTTCAAACCTGAAACTTTTGCAATGAAATCCCATCTTCGATCGCCAAATAAGCCCACAAAGCAAATCAGTTGAATGTCTTCTTGCTCTGTCCATGGACCCTTTCTGATTTCCTGTCCTTCAACCATTTTTCTTTTTCTCTAGACAAAACCAAACCCCTTTTCTTCTTTCTTTCTTCTCTCCCACCAACTCATGGAGATTTTGGGTTTATTCTACTAATATTTATAGCATCTAAATCTCAACCAAGTGACTTTACTTTATGAGGGAGTTTGAATCCTCACCGTACAAGTAATGTAATGGGGGCAGGGCCTTCATGGAACTGAAGTGGGCTTTTAGTGATAAGTAACCTTATGCATATGATGTAAGCCATTAACACCAAAAATAATCAAAGTAGGCGATTGATATGTTGATGTAGCTTTCAAAAACGCCTCTTTCAAACCCAAAGGGCGATCAATTCTTCCTGTCTTTTTTTTTCAAATCGTTTTAAAGAAACCCCACTATGTATTGAGATTTTCCTCCTTTAATAAAACCCACGTTGGGATTGATCTGTTGGAAGTTCAAATAAGGTGGAGTCTGCTTGTGGAAGGCATTTGGTACAAGCGTTGAAAGTGTTCGACGAAATGCCCCAGAGAGTTCCAATTAGCAAAAAAATTAAAATTACTGTCTGTAGTAGAAAGTTATAAAGTAGTTAGTGGGATCCTTTTACTTTTATGAAAATGCTTGTCAAATCATTTGTATTCAGAAAAGACACCATCTAAATTCCACCAGCAATAGAACAGCAAGACAAACGGCTTACAAAACCATTTTTTTATCCACAGATTTGGAGATTTATACTCTTCAACTACTCACCTCTCTGTTTCTAGTAATAATGCCTATTACTTCACTTAAAATAATATAAATAATCAACTTTCACTATTTTTCATCGTTATAAATATTAAATTTAAATTTTCACTTCATAATTCTTTTAAATTAATTAATATATATTAACGTCAAAAATTGATAGGGAGTATTTAAAGTAAAACCCTGAAATCTAGAAACAAATTAAAATAAAATTCAAATCTGAAAGATAAAATTGTAACAATTTGAAACTTAGACTAAGTTCAAATCAAAATGCAAAACATAACATTTTCAAACCTAGAAACTAAATAGGAACTAGACAAAAATCTAGGAATAAAAAAAAATTTATTTTGATGTCTTTTCTATCGTGTAGTTAGAGTAGACTACAAAAAGATGAGTGTAATTTAAAATACATCCATTGAATATGTGATGACCAATTTGAGGCTTATTGAAAGGAATTTGTATAACTTGTATTTGGAACTTCGATTTGTCATTTAAAAAAAGCTTTTTTTTTTTTTTTTTTTTAATACAATGTATGGAGACTTGTAGGACAATTGGAACTTTAAACTTCAAGATGGATAGTGAAAATACTATGTTAATTGAGCTATACAATACAAGTCTTGTAAGCTTAAATCTATAGAGTTTGGATAAACTAACAACTAACTTAGTATATGAAATCTAGACTTATTTATCTTCGAGTTAAAAAAGCTTCGGCTATGAGTTAGACCTCTCTTCAGCTTTTTGCTTCAACTTGATAGGAGTAATTAAGATAGATTTGATATATTTGTTTGCATGAACATTTTAGTAGTTGGTATAGGTTTGTCGATGGATTTTGGTTCAACTTTGTTCAATAATTATCGGGTGAAAGATTAAATTATTGATTTTTAAGATAGCAATTAATATCTTATCAATTGAGCTAGACTCAAGTTGACCGCCTTTTAATGATTTAGGCTTCATTTGGTAATCATTTTGTTTTTTATTTTTTATTTTTGAAAATTAAATATATCTCCTCCTCATAATAGTTGAATTCACAGTCAAATTCTACAAATAAAATCAAACTTTTAAAAGCTAGTTTTTTTAGTTTTCATTTGGCTTGTTTTTTTAAATAATTGGTAAAAAGTTAGATAACAAAGAAATAAATTTAAAGGTGGAAGTAGTGTCTATAGGCTTAATTTTAAAAAACAAACAATAAAAAACAAAATGGTTATCAAACGAAGTCGTTATTGTGTTTTAACCCTTTTTTTGGATGGAGTTTTAGTCATTTTTATAGCTAGATGTTATGTAGGATGGTAAATATTTTTTTTTAGGTTTATAAGTTTTTAAATCCTCTAAGTTATAAACTTTAAGTCCAATATTATTTAGTAAAATTCATTTTAACATTTAAGAAAACACAGATCAAACTTTAAGCGGCCATTTGGATTGTGGATAATGTTTCATGGATATAGATATTAAATATATAGAATTTAAATCTTTATGATTTAAATATCTAGAGTAATAAATGTATGTATTTGGATATGTAATATAATTAATATCTAAGAGTTAAATGTTTTTGTTTATTTGTTCAAATTTAAAATTAAATGATACAAAATAAGAAAATTAATCATTATTTAATATTTAAATTAATTTAAAATTATATTTTTAATTAAAAATATAATATACTAATTATTTCCAAATTTGAAATAATCATGTTATTGATTTAGAAAGAGAGGCAAGAATTTTTTTTATCTGACAGACCGTTTTTTTCTCTCTCATGCACCATATCAAAAAAAAAAAAAAAAAATAATCTACCTTTTTAAATGATAATAAAAACCTACTCTTTTAATAATAATTTTAACCATAGAAAATTAATACCCAAAATTTCTAAAACTAAATTACATGAACCAAACACATACAATAATTTTTCATACAAAAGTCGATTACATATTTTGGAAAATAAACGGACCATAAAAGATATGCAAGAAAACCTTCAAACCAACACGACCATCACAATTATACACACAAAAGGTATTTGATAAAAGTAATTGCTTTGAAGAAAAAAGAAAAAAAAAAAAGAGAGAAGAATTCAATCAAAACTCCCCACTAAAAATAAGAGTATGATTTTGGCCAAAAATCCTATCCACACCCTTATCTTATCAAATTAAGTTCCATCACAATCTTATCAATTCCTCCACAAAATGAAACATCCCACTATTTTGGGACTACAGTACTAACCAGATATTTATTATTTTCCCTCTTAATTATCGATAATTCCACATCATTAAAAAGAAGCTCATAAAATAAAAATACAAATTCAAATATTAATAAAGAGAAAAAAAAATCATATAGATTGTGAAAGTATTGAAACTTCTCTACTTCAATTCCCAAATTTAGAAACATGCATTTGGACATAAATTTAGAAAGCCATTTAATACTATTTTGGTAGAGAAAGAAAAAAAGAAAAAATAAATAAATGCTGGAAACATTATAATTAATATTATGAATAAATTATTTTGAGTTGGTAAAATGAGATGACAGCACTAGGAAACATATGATAAGGAGGAAATGGAATTTGGTATCACCTGGGGTGTGTCTCAAAATTCAAATTCAGACAAAATGGCAATTAATAAAATAAAGAAAGATTAAAATATTATTTTAGTCCCAGTACTTCGAGATATGTTTAATTTTAATCTATGTATTTTTAAATCTTCAATTTTAGTGTTCATATTTTCAATAAATTTTAAATTTAATCATCGATATTGAAATTAAAAATTATTAAATAATAATAATATTCATGAAAAAAATATACAATGTGAATACGTTTCTAAAATTTATAGTAAAAAATTTAGTTATCAATTAAGAAATAGAAAAAGAAAGCAACTATAATTAGAAGTATGGGCTAAATTTAAGATTTATTGAAAATGTAAAGACTAAAATTGATCATTTGAATGTATATAAAGACTAAAATTGAAAATAAAAAATCAATGCCCTGTTTGGTAATCATTTGGGTCATGTTTGGTAATCATTTTGTTTTTTTTTTTTTTTTTGAAAATTAAGCCTATAGACACTATTTTTATCTCCAAAATTCTTTTTTTGTTATCTATTTTTTACCAATGGTTTAAAAAATCAAACCAAAATTTGAAAACTAAAAAAAAATAGCTTTTAAAAAATTTATCTTTGTTTTTAGAATTTGCTAAGAATTCAAATCATTCTAAGAAATGAAAAAGAAATATGCTCAATTTTTAAAAACCAAAAACAAAAAACAAAATAATTAATATACGAGACCTTGGTTTTTGGTTTTTAAAAATTAAGCCTATAGACAAAGATATCATTTCCATCTAGTAGTATCTATGGGTTTTTTATCTACACCTTAAGAGTGTTTTTAAAATCAGAGCCAAATTCTAAAAACTTAAAAAAAGTAGTTTTCAAAAAGTAGTTTTTATTTTTAGAAATTGGCTAAGAAATCAAATGCGTACACATGAAATGTGAAAACCATGAGTAACAAACTTTTAAAAAATAAGTATAATTTTCAAAAGTAAAAAAGTAAAACAAAATGGTTACTAAACATACTCAAAGTATAAAAAGAATAAGGACAATTGCAAATATAGACATTAGACCCAAAATATTAGCAGATATAACATAATATAAAAAAAATTGCAAATATGACCAAATGTAAATAATCTGTCGAGTCTAAACCATATTACTAATAAGAATCCATCAAGATAGAAGTTTATTGTTAATAGACTTGTCTATATTTGTATTTTTTTTAGATGATGATATACACTTATTTATTATTTCTAAGAATACTATCAATTGCAATTATCTAAAAGAATAAGTATTTTAATAATTTTTTGTTTCTAAAAAATATAATAATAAAATAATAAGGTGGGTGGCGCTAAGAGTATTGAATATGACTATGAGCAGCCATTGTATAGTGTGAGGCATTTAGCATTTTGCAATTAAGAACCCACCAAATATTTTATTGCCTTTTTGCACCCACCCCCCTTCAATTCATCCTTTCAATAACCCTTTTAGTGCCAACACTTTTTTTTTTTTATTATTATTATTATTTTCATTTTTTTTAAGAGATAAACCACTCGTGACGTGGAAATCACCACCTTTAAGTTTTAATTTTAACCCTCCCTAATCCCTCTTTATCTATTCTTTTTATCTTGATTGATATGCTAATTCTAACGTAGTTCAATTGATATATAATATTTATTACTATTTTAAATATTAATGATTTTATTTTATTCTTGTAATTGTTTTATTTAATTCAACAAACGGAGATAGAATATTTGAATCTCTGATCCGATCGAGTACATATGACACTATTATTAAATTTAGACCGTGTGTTACTCTTTGATTTGCCATATGGATGTTGTTTGTGTTATCAAATTATTTAGTCAGAAGTATTTAAGGGAATTTCTGTTTAATAAATTTGTTTTGGATTTTGTTTTTGGGTCCAAATAGCAAAATTTCTAAAAATGACATTTTTCTAATGGTTCAATTGTAGCTAGGGTTCTTGCATTGAAAAAAAATGATAAAAACATAGTATTTCACATTATAAATTCGTTTCATTTTTGTTAAATTAAGATTAAGTATTGTATAATGAAATATAAATTATAGGTTAAATTATAAAAAATACTTAAAATTTGAAAAGTTCGTTTTAAGCCTTAAAGACTTTTGTTGTTAATTTTATACACAAAAAATATTGTGTTTGCTTACTGTTACTTAAGTAAATAAATTTAAACACATACGATGAGTAATTTTGAGAGTTAAAATTAGCAAAAAAAAATCCTGAGCGAAATAATATAAAATTTTGGGTGTGGAGTTAAAATGAGTAAGACAACAAGTATAATTCATAAATGCGTCGTGTGTCTTTGTTTTTTTCCCTTACATGTGTTCACATGATTGGAAAACAAACATTTTTTTTTAAAAAAAAAAATTGATTAAATAACTTTTATAAGGCTTTGTTTATTCCTTGTAAATATAATCCATCAATGGTAATTTGAAAATGAGCTCTATTTTATTATGTTTGTTGTTGTTTATTTTGTAATAATAATGAATCGTGGGACCTAATATGAAATTCAACTTGTATTTTGTAATAATAATGAATTGTGGGACCTAATATGAAATCCTTAATCAATTAATACAATCCGATTATGGAATTGGGGATGATTAATCCGACCGTGTTTTGAAAATTACGTGGAAGCCACCCGTTTTTATTAGATATCTTTTAACGAATTTCCAATTGTTTTCCCACACGTCATCATTTATTGTTCTAATTGATTCGGTTGGTAGGCAACAATAAGTCAATAAAAGTGATTTTATCATTTTTTTTCCTTTCTATATGGTTATCGATCAAATTGGTTTGTGGTCGATAATGGTAATGATAAACAATTTCTTTTATATTTTTTTTCTCTTACTCAATCTGATTACAGAGATCTTGTTCACTGTCTAACGAGATCGATGTGCACATGTATGAATATTATGTTATTTTACATGAACTTTTTGTTCAATACGTGTTCAAGTATTCATTTGTTCCGAAATATCATGAACTAGATGAGGCACATATCATATGAAAAAACCGTTCATTGATAACAAAAAGAAATTAAATAATCTGGGGATCCAACAAGAACAAAGAACCCTCCAAGAAGGGGAAAAAGGACCTTACTCTGAGTCACTGGAGAACACCAGTGAAGTACTTCCGATCTTCTTCTTGTCCTCCTTCCCTTTTCATGCGATGAACATAAAATCGAAGTGATATGAAAAGTTTGAAATCAACCATTAATGGAATACAAGAACTCAAATATATTGTACTTACTGATGATCGAATAACCTAAAGATAAACCTTGGTGTCAGTAGAATGTATGAGCAGGGAGAGAATGAAACTGTCGACAAACTTTTGAAAATGTGAGTGTTTTTAAATTCAGGGTTTGACGTTTGTTGGGCGTAAATTTGTTTACACCGATACACTGATGAGGTAGTTTAGTAATGTATGCTTACCATTTCATCTCGCCTTCTTCGTAATGACATTTAACGGTATAATGACAAAATTTTAATTATCAACCACTACCAATTAGCTAAGATATACTTATAGAGACCAAAATAGTATTTAAACCTAATAAGATTTATACCTTGTTTTGATATTTTATTTTTCTAAAAAAAATTTAACTTATTTAGAAAGTTAAAAGAACTTCATCATGAATTTTAGTTAATAGATTTATGAAGGATTTGTTTCACAGAAATATTCGTTGATATCAACAATCAATACATTCATATAATTGAAACCTCGTTATCGATAGACATTCATATTTTAATCCTTGATGAATAAGATTTGGAATTTTTTTTCTTTTCATTTTATTGGCATAATGGAAAATATTTGTGGTGGTTGTTGTACCACGTTTTACTTTTTGTCATTTTTGTTTGTTTTGTTTGTTATTCAATCCTCTTATTTACTTTATAATTTAAACATAGATTCTACCAAATAAGTAATACATATATGTTTCTTTTTCCACTCACTCTGTGATGAGTCATTGTGCTAGCATAAAAAATAAACAGTGTCTTCCATATTACTCTCCACATAAATCGTTAGATTATGTTTAATAACTATTTTATTTTTTATTTTTATTTTTAAAAATCGCCTATAATACTACGTTCATCCTCAAATTTCTTCATTTATTATTTATTTTTCACCAATGATTTAAAAAACCAAGTCAAAATTTGAGAACTAGAAAAATTAGTTTTCAAAAAATTATTTTTGTTTTTGAAATTTGGCTAAGAATTCAACCACTGTATTTAAGAAAGATGTAAATCATTTTAAGAAATATAGAAGAAATAGACTTAATTTTTTTTAAAAAAAAAAACAAAGAACCAAAAGATTAACAAACAACGTCTTAGTGTTTCTTCAAGAATATCAAAAAAAAAAAAAAAAAAATCAACACATAAGTTTTTTAACTTTAAATTTATAATTTTAGTTTTAGTTGTATGTTATTGAAATTGTGCTTGTTTTTCCCAATGCAATGAATTTTACTTCTTAAGAAAAAGAAAAGAAAAGAAAAACAAATACAAAAACTTTTGAAAACTATTCTATTTTTAATTTTAAAATTCTGGCTTAATTCTGAAATGAGTTCTAAAAAATAAATAATAAAATCAAGAAATATAGTTAGTCGTAGTGTTTATAAATTTAATTTTAATTATTAAAATGAAAAATCAAATGATTATCACATAAAACGTTAATCTTTATTTTTTAAAATTTTATAATTACTTAAGAGTGTAGGACATATATGGGAGTGTTTTAGAAATAATGGTTCTAATAAAAATGATTTATTAACATAGGATTTGTTAAACGTAATTTTCATACAATTATCTTAATGTTCAGATTTTACATTTTTAAAAGTGATTTTGTATCATCAAAATTAAAAGTGATTTTCAATTATTTAAAGGCATGTTTAAGAATTGAGATTGACTTTTAGAATAATTGTTTGAGTTAAATTAGTTAATTATAATCAGTTTTGTAAGAACGTGATTAGTCATGTTGGTATTTGATTCTATATTCGTTCAAATGATTTTAAATTAATTAGAAGTATTTTAGATTAAAAGTTTCCAAAGGTGGTTTTGTAATCATCAAGTTATTGAAAAAACGTTATATTTGAGATTGAAAAATTAGAGGTAGAGAAAATTATATAAAGAGAAATAAAAATTTTAAGGGAGTAAAAAATAAAGAGCTAGAGAAAATTTTCAAAAGAGAAAAAAATTGTTATAGTCAGATAAGAAATTTGGAGAAACAAGGTTTGAGTGTCTTTAGTTTAACTTTTTAAGTATTTAAATTTCAGAGTAAGGCATTTTAGAAAAAATCGTCAAATAACTTTTTTAAAAATGAGTTTATGGAATAAATTGGTTTAGGATAAATACTTAAAAATCAACTTTTAGAAAAATGAAGTGTTTAATGTTTAATCTCTCCCAGATTTGTAAATTCTTTAAAATTGCCAAAACACCATCAAAAGTCATCTAGTTCACTTCCACTATATTCTCGTGATTACCATTGCCCTCCGCTGTAGAATTCCGACCACCACCACCGACCAACTCCAGTTGTCACTGTCGATGGTGTTGTATATAGTAATTTGATATTAATAAAACACTTAATATAACAACAAATAAATTTGTATATAATAACATTGTTGAGAAAGAGTTGTCAAACATATGAATATTTTTATTTTAAGACGTTTTTGTAGAAAGTGTTTAAATGAAAATGATTTTTTGAAAACATTTTTCTTCCCAATCAATCCAAGCTTTTAATAAAGACCGAAGATTTGAAGATAGAGAAATAAAGTTACTAAGATATATAAAAAAAATAATAAAATTGGAGAGATAAAAATAATAATTTAATTATGATTAAATTTTGTTGATACCAAAATTTGGATTGAGAAAAATGTACATGACCTTCATGTGATATCAATAGTAAATTTATAATTTGGAGGAGAGAGAATCTATAAAACAAAAAAAAAAAAGTTTCAATGCTAAAGTCAAGAATTCTATATATAATGGAGAAGAAATTAGAAGTTTAAGCTACCTAATATAGGGCTATAATTATGGATTTATAATGGTTTGATATAAGATTTATCTTAATCCTACCCGAAATAGGATTAATATATAAATTTTTCCTAATCTCAAATAAGCTAAGGTTAAATCGGATCATTTTTCTGATTTTTTACTTATTTTGTCGGATCAAAATGCATCCCTAGTAACGTTAAAGAGAGAAAAAACTCAAGCGTGAGGAGAAAAAAAATTTCATTGCAAATTCTTAGAGAAAGAAGTAAAAAGAAATAGTGAAAAAAAAGTTAGAGAAAGAGAAAAAAAAAAACTAGAGAGAATTAAAACCATTGGAGAGATAAAAAGTGAGATAAATGTCTAGTTAAAATCATTGGGGAGATAAAAAGTGAGATAGAAGTATATATATAACTAGAGGTAAATGTTATAAAAACTTTAGAGAGAAAATTAGGAAAAAGGTAAAAATTAGAGAGAAATAAAGACAAAAATGGGCAATTTTTTTTTTTTTAAAAAAAGAATACAAAATTTCTAAAAATTTAGGACAAAATAAAGTGAATATGAGTAGAATTTTTTATATGAAATAATATACTTTTTAGGGATAGTTTGCTTTTGGAGAATATAAATAATTGAAATCTTTAGATGTCTGAAATTATAGATATACAAAATTATAGACGTATGACATCTCTATATTATCATTTTTTTTTGTAGGAATAATATCTAAAAATATTTTGATAACTAGGATTCTACTGAAGAATGTCTTAAATTTATATAACGTTCCAAGAAACCTCTCACGACTATTTATTAATTTATAATTAATTTAATATAATTTAAACTTATATAACATACTTCTTTTTATCTATTTGATTTTTCGTTTTAAATTAATACAGTTTATATTATTTTTATATGTTATTTTTTCAACAAAATGATATATCATAATTTATTTTTTTAATAATATAAATATTAATTTAAATTTGAATTTGAATATCTTGCTTAAAAAATTAGGAGAATTATGATATAACAAAAAAAATGATATATATAGACAATATTTATTTCAATTATATAATGCAAATGAGAACGGTTATTTATACATATATAAGAAAAAAAAAAGGTAGAAAAATAAAGTGAGGATGCCCTCTACTCGAGAATTTAGAAAATCCATATTTTAGGAGGGCATCCAAAATTCATAAGGGATTCTTCAAACGTCTGGACATCTTTTAATACGATAAAATAAACATGGTAATCTAGATGTCTACTCCATGAAACAAATGACCCCTTGAAAAGAAAATCACTTACAAACACTAATAAAAAAATCACTTGCAATCACCTTTTTAACTGATTTTGGATATTCTAGTAATCACTCTCTCATTATTATCAAATCACAATATAAGAAAAAAAAAATAATTTTAGCTAAGTCGCAAGTGATTTTGATCATTTTAAAATTACTCCCAAATGTGTTATACTACAATGGTACAACTCGGATGAGATTAGATTTTTAATAATTAACTTTTTGATGATGTTAAATATGCTTTTTGTGGGTTTGAGCATTTTGTTGCCAAGTCTATGCATTTTGCAATTGCTTAATTTTGTGGCTACTTTTGGGTATTTCTCTTGGTTGAGTTTGGACATTTGCATAATTTAAGCTCCGTTAGATAATTATTTGATTTTTTATTTTTTATAAAAAAAATTAAGTTCACATACACCTCTATCATCTCTAAATTGTTTATTTTGCGACTTTTTCTTATGTTTTAAAAAATCAAGCTAAATTTTGAAAACTAAAAAAGTTTTAAAAATTTGTTTTTGTTTTTGTTTTTAAATTTTGATTAAAAATTCAACTCTTATACTTAAAAAGATATAAAATATTGTCACAAAATTTGAAAAAATCGCTTAATTTAAAAAAAAAAAAAAAAACAAAAACAGAAAATGAAAGGTTACCAAACCAATTTTTAATTTTGTGTTTTTAGTACATGCCAATTTTAAGTGTTTTTTTAGTTAAATTTTGTGTATTTTTTTTTTTTAGTTTTTGTTGTTGGTTCATGTATAATGTTCTGATTTAACTTGAGAAAATATTAATTCCACAATTTGTTGAAGTTTTGGAATTCAATTTGGTAAAATTGAAAGCATAATGTTAGATTTGACCCGTTGAACCAATTATAAGAGTAGAGAAGGATTCTTTTAGGTTAATTTATAAATTTAGAATCTATAATTTACATAAAGTTAGAATTTAGTCGTTAGGATTTATAATTAGAATTTAGTAAAAATGTCTATTAGATGATGATGAATTTTCTATCCTCACAACCCATTTCATTCTCCATTTTTACGAAATTTTCAATTTAATTTTACGAAGATTGGATTATGAATTCCCCACAAAATATCAGCGAGGGTCGACTTCCCCTCAGAGTTTTATCCTCTATTTAATTTTTGTAGAAAAAAATCAATGAAGTAGTTTTTTGAAGAAAAACTTTCAATTAGATAGTTGGTTTTCCACCATGATTTATCCTTTAAATAGTTGATTCCTTACGAAAATTTCTTAAACCTCTTAAATAAAATAAAATTTCAAATTAATTAAGTTATTTAATTATCCATAAATGCAAGTTTAAAAATTATTCAAACAAATCAAATTATTCATGCAATATCATTATGGGACAGAGAACTAGGATGGTTCAACATATCAATCTATATTACCATACCATCTTCGTTTAACTTTCGGAGAATTTTCTTTTCCCATTTCTTATAGAAAAAATGGACATCTCTAAAATTTAGCCTCAATAATTTGATAAAACTATCCTAAACTATAAAGAATATTTATAAGAGTTTCAAACTATAAAAACTAAATTTTAAAGTAAATATCATAATTTTTTTAAATAAGAAATTATTCAAAATATTTGGATTCATATCATTATTTGAATCCACATAAGTGAGAGAAAGAGACATTTCTAGGTGTTTGGTATGAACAAGTTATCAAACAAGTGGAATTTGCAAATTGGGTGTCTATTTATTTATTTATTGTTATTGTTATTTTTATTTTTATTAAACAACTTGTAAGTCTACCCAATTAGATAGTTCTCATCATTATCTTCCAATGGGAGTCAATTTTAATTGATTAATTTATAATTTAGATTATATTTATTGATATCCATATGAAATTGTTATTCGTTATTGACGTATACATTGCGAGAATCTTGCATGATTCTTAAAAGTTGTTTTTATTTTATTTGTTTAAGTTTAGGAAGAATGGAGAGAATGAAATGCAACTACCAAACTTGGATAAGTGTATCAATATTATACTTTTGGTTAAATCTTCGTTTTAATCACCATTACAAAAGAATAATTAAATTGCCATTACTTATAAGATGACCACCATCATAAAAATCATAAAGTCGACTCTCAAAAGTAGGACCTGCAAGGGAAACAAATGATCTTTTGTGTTTCCTCGTTTTTGGTGTTGTTACCACTAATATTGACAGTAGGGAAGATTCAAGCAACGACAACCATGACATGTTCATCGACTTTGACTATGAAGTGTTTAAGCTCCGCTAAAACGTGAATAGGAATAGAGAACAAGCGGTGATGGACAAAATGATGCCCCATGAATACGTACTTATATTCAATCATGTTAACCACATTAATGGCCTTATAAAGGATAAAGGAGACATTGATGTTGGAGAGAAAGGAGATAGAGATTCCAATAAAGGCAATTCTAAAAATATTGTGTGCTCGTTGCTACGAATGGAGGACAAATCGAGCTTGTGACCAATAAGAAATATTAAAAAATAACAAATTAATATTAGTGACTGATTCGAAAATGAGAGTACTCCATTGAAGAAAATTTTGGTATAAATAAGATTTGTTTCTACCACAAGTTGATGGACAAAGTAAAATGTTGGCTTGAAATTAAAAAGCTCTTCGACAAGTCTATTAAAATTTCTTCTACAAAATATATATATATATATATATATAATAAATATTATAAAGCAAATCGTGGCTTTGAACATGTGTGGAAAATCTTTCTAATATAAGGATCGAAACGAAAATTTAATAAAAAATATAAATCGAAACATTTAGTTAAGTTTGAAATTTAAATGGATGAAATTGAAAATTTATAATTAAAATTGATACGAATTTCTATGATTTTTTTTTTTCAATCTGCAATATTTGAACAAATCTAAGATAAGAATATCTATCATATCTAATATAATCTAACAATTTGGATATGTTAGTTTAGTTGTATATATTTATGTAATTTTTATCTAATTAATTTTTCATCTCAAAATATTAGTATTGGATTTGTTTTTTTAATTGCTAGGAACTATCATTTAGTTGTGCATTAGATCATTAAATTTATGTCAAACAAATAATATAACATAAGTCATAAATGTTATGTCACGTGTCTTTACATAAACATAAATGGGAAAGAAAACATTAGTAATGGAACTTAAATCAATAAACGAAAATGAAAACAAATATTTTATTCTTATTACTAAGACAAATAATATTACTAGATATTTGTAATCAATCATAATATAAATAAATAGAATTGAAGCAATCACTAGTGGTGTTGTCATGTGGCAATAATAATTTGTATTGGTGACATCTAGTAATCTCTAAATACATATTAAATTCATAAGATAATTAAAACTATGTGAGGAGATAAGGTAATTTATTATATATCACAATGATGCAAGTGATTCATTAGAAAACAACATTGGATTTTTCTTTTGATTAGGTATATTGGGAGATGATCTAATCATATATTATCAAAGAGACACCCAAATTCAATACAAATCTAAAAACTTTGGTTTTAGTGGTTTCTTTTTTTCCTATCTCTAGAAACTTGTAAAAACGCATTAATATTTACTTAGAAATTTTAATAGTATAATGTTTCACTTTAACTATACATTTTATATAATGGGCCGGTTACAAAAATGAGATTGCTTTAAAATTCGTATCTTTTCTATGATTAATCAATTAGAAAAATGAGAGTATGGCTTAAGCTATTGGGATTTAGGTGAAGTGGAGTGTTTAAATTTTTACTATTTGACTCAAACTTGAGCCCATTTTTAAAATAATAATAATAAGAGGTTAACATGTATTTTTTATTCCTTGAGTTTGTTCAATTTTAATTATTTTACTTTTAAAAATCTTATTGTTATCGATTAGCATTTTTATTATAAAATTTGAAAATAAATTCATATAGTGTATTTTCTTGTATGAAAGTTTGGTCAAAATTAATTTTGAGAGACTAAATTTAAGACTTATTGAAAATATATGGATTGAAATTAGACAATTGAAATTGTATAGAAACTAAAATTATATAAATTTGAAAATATGAAGATTAAAATGATATTTTAAATAGCCCATTTGGCTCAATCTCTTTATTGGCTTAAAGATAATACAAATTTAGGGGTTTTTTCTCCTTTCGATTTTGGTCGTTTTGGTTGAGGGTTTATATATAGATATTTCTCTCATGCAGTCGTGAGGAATTCGTTTAAGAATGTTTTTCTAGTAATTTGGATGTTGTTAAGAATACATTTTTAAGCATCAAGACCTTTTGATGGAGAATATATATATTATGATAGACATTATTGATAGAAATAAATTATAAGGTAAATTCCTATATTTGACATTTTAAATGAAATTTGTCATTGGTTCTTCGTTTCAAAATGGTTTTGACTTTCAGGAAACAAGTATAATTCAACAAACATAGTACGTGTTAGAGACTAAAAGGTTATGAGTTTGAATCTTCTTATTGTTATTCATGTCAATAAAGATTTGAATCATTGTGTTGTGGCATTGTCTTGAAAGTAAATTTGGTTCAACCTCGATACGAATTGTTTATGGTAGTTATTTCCTAAGGCTAACACAACATCCAGTTCGAATGTGCACTCGTCAGATAAAGGATTGGAATTGATCCGAACAAACTTGTTCAAAAATCAAAGAGAGTCAGAGAAAGAAGATAAAGAAATCTAATAAATCTAGAGGAAAGCGTTTAGGATTTTGAAGAAGGGAGATGGAAAAAGTTCAGATTTGAAGATATTACACATTAAAATTCATATAAAAAATTTAATTCCATAACAATTTAAAAGTAATGTTATGCAAGGAGAAGAGCATTAACTACTACTCTATCCAATTTTGTATGAGAATTATAGAGCTCTTATATTTATACCATATTTCCAACCTTTAAACTTTAAATGTGGGACAACGAAATCTCCCTCAAGTTTGAAAATGTTTTGGGCCGTGAACTTAGATAGTTGTAGGTTATTTCCAACACTCATCCCTATTATACTTTAAAAATAAAATAAATAAATAAATAATTGTTGGCTTTCAAGAGTTTTAGAGGGCGTTTGAAAACTGTGTCTGAAGTGTAGTTTTTGAAAGTTTGAAAGCCTGAGAAGTACAATTTTATAAATCTTAAGTTTGTGGAATATTTTCGTGTATTTAATTGGCGGTTAGATTTTAGATTAGTTTAGATTTATCATCTTAATTATTTTATTATAGTTAAGTTTAAAATAAACTAAAAAATTTAGAAGAATATTTGTTTTTCTTTCTTAAATTTTGAAATAGAGATTTGACTATAATTATAATTTTATTTAATCTATTATTTTAATAATTTAGTATTTTGATTTTACTAGGTTTTGAAATAAAATTTCATATACTTTTGTCACTTTAACTAATTGAAATTAGAACTTTCTACACATATAACAAAAATGAATATACCTAATTACACAATTGTGGTCTAACGAACTACTATTTTACACAAAAATCTAGCTCCATTTATTTTCTTAGCCCTCCTTACTATTTAAATAATAATAATAATAATAATAATAATAATAATTGTTGTTGTGGTTGATACCCTAAATCTCATGGGTCCTATAGTTTATAATTGTAATATACAAATAATTGTATTTATTTAATAAAATATGAGATATTTTATTCGACATTTAGTAGTATTAACCTACCAACCAATAAACTAATATCCAAGATTATCTACTGTAGCTTAAACATGTATGTAAAGACATACTAGTGGATCATGTTTAAGTTATAACTTAAATGGTCTGTAGTAGATGGATAAAGTTGGATACCTTATACTGGTGACACTACGAATACAGTCCGCGTTGTAGATGTTACAATTGTTGTAAAGTGCTACAAATGATCTGATCCTAATCATTTATGTAGAGACATTTGAGCAGAGGTATTCTATACAAAGAAGTTTGTATAAGACTGAACCACGAAATGAATAGTCTCATTATATAACATTGTTAATAATAGAGAATTACATTTCACCAGGATGACTATAGGTGACATGACCTAAATCCTTAGTGAATTGTGAACTCTTACCTATGAAGGTGGTCATTTGATTTATATGGGTGAGGGTGGTCAGATCGCCGACTTAATAAGTCTACTATTTTGGGGATTTGTCTAATTGGGGAGCTAGAAACATAGCTACACAAGACGAAAACCACTTATTCCCTAATGTAAGTAGATAAACCGCTCCCTTAAGGGCTGATTCTAATGCTTGAACAATGTGATACCACAACCTTTCTTGACCCGAGAGGGGTCTGGTCATAGTTGGACTATGACTTATTGTTCAATAGAGGGATCAGTGGTACTTAAGGAGCTAGATATAACTACACGGGCAAAACGATAATTTTGGTCCAGCTGTACTTATGAGCAATTTGTGAAGGGTTATCGCACTGTTGATTGGTTGTATCTAATAGACATAAAAATATATCTGTAGTATGAAGAGTGCAGCTGCCGGTTTTTAGTGGAGTGACTGACAGTTAATGAATGTTGAATATTTTAATTAAAAGAGTTGAATTAATTATTCAAGTATTATTGGAGCTTCAATCTATAGGTTTATAAAGTCCCCTCTATAGCTCAACAAGGATCATTGAGAATCAATTTTAGATTAATTTGAATTGTTCAAATTAATTGAGGGATTATAATTAATTCAACTTAATTATATATGATAGAATTAATATAATGTATTTGATGCATTATAATATAAAGTTTATTTTGAGATGAATTAAATATTTAAATATCATTCAAATATTAATTATATGGTTGTGATTTGTATAATTAAATTTAATATAAATGTGATTTATATTAAATGCCACAAATGATTCAGAGAATTCAAATTATAAGTTATACTGGATTTGATACAATATAAACTATAGGTTATATGTTATATTGGATATAACATATAGTATAATATATATATGTTACATATTAAGGTAGTTAATGTATAGTTATATATATACTAAATAAATTGAATTTAGTTTTAATTTATTTAATTTTATTTTAAATTTATTGAAATTTAAAAATTGAGGGAGATACTAACTCCCTCCCCCTAAATCTCTCAAATACTAAAAAATATAGGATGGGAGTTGGGAATTGCTTTTTTATCTCCTTTTTCTTCATGATAAGGAGAATATACAACCGTTTTTCTGTGAAATTAAATTCCTAGTGTGTGTTCTCCATAAAAGAAAATTTTCTCTTCTCACAAAACTTTCTCCCTCTCCCAAAAAGATCTCAGAGCCCATAACTCCTGAGGATTCTCTATCTTTACAGAGAATACAGAGGAAAATCTTCTGGTGGTGTCCTCATTGATAGTTCGTGGTTCGAAGTGTTCATGATCGATTGGGAAAGAATACACGAAGAATTGGTTCTTCAAGGGTAAGCATGATCCAAACTTTTCCTCTGTTAATTAGCATGCTATAAATTTCACTGTTAATGCATAATTTGTATGTACTGTAAATTTTTAATTCTGAGAAAAATCTAAAATTGGACGATCCCGCTTCTGCTACGGACCTCGGGGTTCCTTCAATTGGTATCAGAGTGGCGTTCATGGTCCCAATTTTATTTTTTTTTCTAGAATTTAATTTGCAGTTTTTGTAGGTGTGCATTATGTAATTTTTCATATGATGAATGATTTGTTGAATGTGCTACGATTTTGAATGTTTCGGGATTGGCTCGCATTCGGTTCGTTTGGTTCGAGTGGTTCGTAGGCGATTCAGGTGTTGGGTCGTCCGATTCATGCGATTTAAGATCCGGTTCACTTGTTTTGGACCGATTAAGCTATTATTTTATAATAGTTAGTTGTTTTGAATTAATTAAATTAATATCAGGGCGGTCAGATTCGTGCGGTTCAAGATCTAGTTCACTTGTTTTGAACCCGTTAAGTTATTATTTTATAATAGTTAGTTGTTTTTAATTAATTAAATTAATATAAGTACTATATTAATTTAATTAATTGCTTAGGAGTGCAATCCCAGTTCAATAATTGGTGTTTAAATTATGCATTTGATGTATGGTTTATTATTATTTATATATGTCATATTGTATGCTATATAGTAAAATCCCACTATAAATTATACATTATTCATGCATCATATTATATTATAAATGTTATAATATATAGTTGCATGATTTAATTTTATAGCACGTTCATGCATCATATAATATAAATGTTATGATATGTGTTTGCATGCATTAATAACATTATCATGCATCATTTATATTATAAGAGTTATAATATAGAGTTAGATGCATGTATATTATTAGTTATTTCATTACTTTAGTATATATAATTGTTATGCATGTTTAGTAATGAAATTGAGATTACATGAAACAGAAAATTACTTTATGTTATTTTATAATTGTCATAATTTATATAAGTATGGTTTCACACGCAATGATTGGTTTTAATTTATTTCATTTCATTTTATAATTGTTATAATTAAATGAAATTAGAAATTAAAACCAATAATTCAGAGTTACATGCAAACCTAGGTTCAAATAGTTTTAAAATAGGATATTTGTAATACATAGTAGAATAAGAGAAAAAATTTAAAAATATATTACATCTTTAAAATATTTGCAAATATGGATGAGTTGACTAATCAATCCTTGATTTTTTTTTTTTTTTTAAATTTTGTCCTCTTTGTCTTATCTTGTTGTACCACCTTTTTTTAGTCTTTTTATTTTCTTTCTCTTCTTCAATTTTTGCTTATTCCCTCCCTTTTCTCATTTTTTCATTTTCTTTTCTTTCTCCGTTTTTGTTTCTTCCCTTTTTTTTTTTTTTTTTAATCTTCTTTCCTTTATCCAATTTTTGTTTCTTTCCTTTATTTTTTATTTTCTTTCATTTCCTTCTTTTTTCCTTTATTTTTATTTTCTTTCATTTTTTCAGTTTTTGCTTCTTCTCTTTCTCTTATTTAAAAAATTTTTCTTTTCTTTATTTGAATTTTTTTCTTCCTTTTTTTTCCACAAGAATTATGAGGTTGAGTTCCGTACCCAGGACTTGAAAGTACTCAATTCATAAGTGACTTAACACCAACAAGTCAATGATCAAGTTTGATTAATGATAAATATAAATAGCAAATGAAAGTCTATGATAGCCACTAATATTTTCTATCATCGATAGCTTAATCTTTGATTATATTTTCATAGTTAATAGCCATTTATAGAATTCTATCATTGATAGTCAACTTAATGGATTTAATTAATAAAGTTGAATCTCGAACTAAAATGTAAGTGGAATGCCTAAATGTTATCACTAATAGCATGTTTATCAGTGATAGAAGCTATCATTGAAAAGAAAAAGGACTTATAAATGTTTGGGAAGGACAAGAAAATGGCTAAAAGGTGTTCAGTGACTATGATTGATAGAAGCTACTACTGATAGCATGTTACCAGTGATAGAAGCTAATACTAATAGCATGTCATCGATGATAGAAGCTACCCGATAGCACGTTATCGGTGATAGAAGCTACCATTGATAGCACGTTATCGATGATAGAGAACTACCACTGATAGCATGATATCAGTGAGATCATTGATAGCATCTTATCAGTGATGTTATCAGTGAAAGAAGCTATCACTGATAACCACAATATGAGTGATGTTAGTGATATTGGTGATAAAACTTAGTTGATATCTATATATCGAGTTTCTTTCAAAGGTGATAATCAGTTATAGAAGTGTTAATATTTCAAGGTTGATTCTAATTGAGAAAGTATATAAATGATAACGACTGATAGCTGTTATCGATGATAGCCATGATAAAAGATTATTAGTGATAACTACTCTGGTAATCAAAGTTGTTGGTCTTCTTTCAAAATTGATCACTATTTATAAATCTATCATTGATAGATATTGATAGCCTTAAGTAGTAATATTTCAACGTTGATTCCAATTGATGAAAGTGAATCAATGATAGCTACTGATAATTGATAGCAAATTAAAAGCTAATATTTCAAGATTGTATTGATTTTTCTCAAACTGAAAGCTATCGTTGATAACAACTATCATCGATAACAATTGATAGAAGCTATCAGTGATAGAAGCTGATAGCAACTATCAGTGGTTATCATTGATAGCTGCTATCAGTGATAGCTTTTAATTTGAGAAAACCGGGAAGAAGCGAACAAAATGGTGGCTAGGCATGAGTTTCTTAGTCTTTTACCATTTTTTGATCTATATGTGCAATTATTTTATCCTTGAACGACATATTCTATTATTTTGGGCTTGAATTCTAGCCCATTAAAATATGATTCACATAGACCTAAGATCACAAAATTTCTAATGAGATTAGAAATCAATTTAATATTTTAATCAGTTTGACAGGATTAAATTTTTTTTAATTAAAAGATTAAATTTATAGCAAATGTATTTATAAGGACTTTTTGTCTAAGGCCAGTTTTGTCTAGCCTGGGATATTTAAGTTGACAGAAGCAGAATACCCCTACCTGAGAACTAACTTTAAAAGGTAAATTAGATAGATTTGCTACAAGCATGCAATTGTTGATTGAGGTTTGTTAAAATGTTTAATAAACATTAATCAAAGTTGTTTAACATTAATCAAAATTTGAAGTATTACTTTTGGGCAAATTTAAATAACCACTTAGTAAAAATAAGTAGCCGTATTTTTCTAAGTTAAATAATCCTAGGTAGTACACTCAGTAGGAGAAAAATTGGGTATTTAATACTTCAAATTTTCTTTTAACGTTTCTCCCTCAAAGTTCACATTGTGAGATCTATACTCGGTCTCGAGGCACATTTGCTTGTGCTCCCCTACAGGTGGTGTTTGCATAGGTCAATACCAAGATGAATGGAGAGAATGTTTATCATAAGTGGGAGTGGGATGTGTGTCAACACATCCCACGGTCTCTCTCATTAGTTTGTAGTACATTTTCATGCTTGGCCTCGAGGCACCTTTGCTTGTGTCCCCTTACAGATGGAATTTGTATGACTCTTTAATCGAACTCCAAAAATGGATAGGATTGCTGTATTTTTTGCCCCAATCAATTTTTCCCTATGATTGGCTCATTAGGACGGAACTCTAGAATCTAAAATGAGGGGTTACACTTACAAGAAAATGTTAAGCTAGTTAACAGTTTCTGAACCAAACAATGATGATTGATATTTACGGTAACAAGGAGTTGTTCTGCATATTGATTGAGATGGTCTCATTTTAGTGAAAGGGTACCTAGTCACCCTATGGTGGCTTTTACTCAGCCTCACTGAAATACCATTGCAAAATAGATGTGACATAGGGTACATTATATTATTTTGCTAAATTTGATTGATCTTTTCAAATGGGTAATGCTTGAATACTAATATAAATAAATTGTATGTTTCAGCAAATTACAAAAATGACTTCGGCAACTCTTATTTTACTTGCCACCGACAAACTTACCGATAAAAACTACACTGCATGGAAAAACACTATCAACACAATATTAATTATCGAGACCTAAGATTTATCCTTATGGAGGATTTTCCTCCTGTACCAGCTCAAAACGCGACTCGGAACGTTCGAGAAGCATATGAGCGTTAATGACGGGAAAAAGAAAAGGCCCAAGCGTATATCTTGGAAAACTTTTATGAAGTCTTGGCCAAGAAGCATGAACCCATAATCACTGCCCGTGAGATCATAGAGTCCCTGCAGGGAATGTTCGGACAATCTTTACTCAGCACAGGCAGACGCTCTGAAAAATATCTTCAATGCTTGTATGCAAGAAGGGGCATCTGTTCGAGAACACGTTCTCAACATGATGGTCCATTTTCACGTGGTAGAGATGAATGGATCTGTCATCGATGAGGCCAATCAGATTAGCTTCATCCTGAAATCTTTACTTGAAAGTTTCTTGCAGTTCCATAGTAATGTTGTTATGAACAGGATTGACTACGACTTGACCACCTTGCTCAACGAGCTACAAACTTTCCAATCCTTGATAAAATCCAAGGAACAGAAGGGTGAGGCAAATGTTACCTCGTTCTCTAAAAAGTTCTACAGAGGATCATCCTCTGAAACTAAGTCTGTGCCTTATCAGTTTCAAAATCAAAGTCTGTGTATCCAGTAAGAATCAAATCCTTAGATCCATACATAAGCATGTAGTCCTTCGTTTTTCGAAGATATTTGATGATGTTCTTGACGTCAATCCAGTGACCCTGTCCTGGATTAGATTGATATCTAATAACTATCCCTACAGCGTAGCAAGTGTCAAGTCTAATACATAATGTCGCATATATTAAACTACCAACGACAGATGCATAGGGGACCCGTCTCATTTCCTCAACCTCTTGAGGTGTCTTAGGTCACTGTTCCTTAGACAATGTAACTCCATGTCGAAAAGGCAGTAGGCCCCTTTTGGAGTTTTGCATTGAGTACTTAATCAACATCTTGTCAATGTACGATGCCTGAGACAGTGTTAGCACTTTATTCTTTTGATCCCGAAAGATCTAAATCCCAAGAACAAACTGAGTCTCTCCCAAATATTTCATTTGGAATTGGGTCGCTAGCCAGTTCTTAACTGAAGTCGGTAAACCTACATCATTCCCATTGAGTAGGATATCGTCTACATATAACACTAGGAAAACTATTGACTGTAGATGATTTTCTTGTAGACACAAGATTATACAGGATTGTATCAACAGTAGCGGAAGCACAAGGAACATCTAAGCACTCCAATTCACTAATTTTGGCAAAATATAAAGCATGCTTTTGCAGAAACAAGTGAGTTTCAAGACATACCTCTTGTAAAACTTCTTCAAAGCTCCTTCACCAGCTGCTAACTTCTCCAAATCTTGTTGTAGATCACCTCAAGATCTTTCCCACTATTCTCTTAGTGCTCTAGATTGAGTTGTGGGACTCAAAACAAGCTTGGATCGAAGGAGAAATGCTCACTGCATAAAACTAGCTGAAGAACTCTTTCTTCAACCAAATTTTCTCTCAAAATCTCTATAGATTGCATGCCCCATTTTTACTCTAATATTTTCATTATATTGTAGATCAACATGCAAAGAAAAGAGTTGCATGAGTTGCAACTCATGCTTGGAGAAGACAAGACAAAGATATTGCTTCTTGTGTGAGCTACTTCAAAAGATGGATAATGGAAAATCTCCATTTTCTATTTAAGTGTTTTGTTTTCTTTCCTTTTTCAATTTTATCTCAAAAAATCAAATTTTGATTTTATTAAATCTATTTTGATTTTAAAAAATGAAAAAATTAATTAATTTCATAAATTAATTATTAAATAAAACTTAATTAATTTAATATTCAATATTAAATTAATTTTAACACATATCCATCTTTATATATTTAAATCATATTTAATATATAAATTCTCCTATTTCGTTTAATTCTAAAATTAAACATGTAATTCTATCTCATATAATTACTAATTCCCTTAATTCTAATTTTAATGTTTCAAATTAACTTATCACGCTATTCTAGAGCTATTTTGTTACGAGCTAGTAGGGGGACCTCACGACCTACAGATCATGGGCTCCAACGATCTGAGATTAATTGGCTAAACTCATTAGACCAAATTAATCTCCATTCGTTAACTAATGGGTCACTCCACTAAAGCCCATAGTTGCACTCCCCTCACTATAGATATATTATGTCCACATGATTTAACCATAATCAACAAGTCGACCCTTCACAGGTTGTTCATCATAATGGCCTAGTCAAATATCTATTTTACCCTTGAGATTACGTCTTATTTCTCAAGTCTCTACTGATTCTCTAATGAACAACTAGTTTGTGATCCAATCACTAAATCAAACTCTCTCAGCCTAATAAGAGGGTGGGGCCCCTTGTTCAAGACTTGGATTCAGTACTTGAGAGAATAACCTTTCTCCTATCCCTAAATCGGGTAGGTGTAAACTCCGTCTTGCACCTTATGTCCCTAGCTATCTATGAGTCGGTGCTGTTGAGGCAACCCTCAACTATGCAAATCTAAGGGCAATCTTGAATAAACAGGAGTTCATAGTTAGCTCAGGATTAAGATCGAGTTACTTAGGTCATCTCGGTGAAATAGTCAGTCTTAAACAGTAAACAGCGTTATGAAGTAAGAGTGACTTATTTCTTGGTCCTGATCTTATGCAAACTCATTGCATAGGATGCCCCCACTTCTCATGTCATAACATGTACGAATTAGGATCACATCGTATGTAGCACTATACAACTCTTTGTAACAACTATAGAGTAGGCTGCATCCAAATGGTGTTACCAGAATAAGATACCCAATCTCATTCATGTACCATAAATCATTTTAACTATTTACTCGAACCCGATCCACTCTTATGTCTTCACATAAAGTTTAAGTACTCATACAATAGTCATGGGTCTTAATTTATTGGATTTAGACTTTCATACAATTTATGAGATTAATAACAAGTATATTGATAATATAAAATGTTTATTATTTTACAAACTGCGAGTTTTAGGACATAAAACCCAAAAATACTCCCACTTGGATTAAAACTTCAGTGGATCAATATATACAAATATATACAGTGTTGAGTTTACATGGAGAGAATAAAAAGTACAAATACAATAAACTAGGGCATTACAATATCCATAAATTCTCCCACTTGCCCTAGTGATACAAAACTCGTAGACCTAGTCCTACTAGGTGACCCTCGAACACTTTAGCTGAGAGGGCCTTCGTAAATGGATCAGTTAAGTTGTATTGGGAAGCAATCTGAGTGACAATGACGTCTCTTCTGTGTACAATCTCCCTGATGAGATGGTACTTCCATTCGATATGCTTTCCCCTTTTATGGCTTCGTGGTTCCTTTGAATTTGCAATTACTCCACTGTTGTCACAATAGAGAGTGACAGGCAGGTGCATATTAGGAACTACTTCCAGATCCGTCAAGAACTTTCTGAGCCATACTGCTTCTTTTGCTGCTTCGCTTGCAACTACATACTCAACTTCCATTGTGGAGTCCGCAATACAACTCTGCTTGATGCTCCTCTACACAACTGCTCCTCCGTTAAGAGTGAATACTGACCCCGAAGTTGATTTCCTTGAATCAATATCGGTCTGAAAGTAAGAATCAGTGTATCCGGTAAGGATCAGATCCTTAGGACCATACACGAGCATATAATCTCTCGTTCTCCGAAGATACTTAAGAATATTTTTAACAGCAGTCCAATGGTCATGACTAGGATTGAACTAAAATCTGCTGATGATTCCTATGGCATAACATATATCGGGACGAGTACACAACATTGCATACATCAAACTCCCAACTGCAGATGCATATGGAATTCTATTCATCTCCTCAACTTCTTGAGGTACCTTAGGACTCTGTTCCCTAGACAGGTGAATTCCATACCTGAAAGGTAAAAATCATTTCTTGGAATTTTGCATTTTATATCTAGACAACATCTTGTCTATATAAGATGCTTGAGATAATGCCAATATTCTATTCTTGTGATTCCGAACTATTTGGATTTCAAGAACATATTGTGCTAGCCATCTCTTAACGTTAGCTAGATATTCTACCTCATTCCCAATGAGTAGAATATCATCAACATACAACACCAGAAAAGCGACAAGTTTGTTGACGATTTTCTTGTATACACAGGGTTCGTCAATATTTTGTTCAAAGCCATAAGATTTGATCGCAGCGTCAAATATCATATTCTAGGATCTAGAAGCTTGTTTTAATCCATAAATGGATTGATTAAACTGGCAAACTTTTTGCTCTTGACCCTGCTGTATAAACCCTTTTGGTTGAGACATATAGATATTCCCTTCAAGATAGCCATTTAGAAAAGCTGTCTTGACATTTATTTGCTATATTTCATAATCATAAAATGTGGCTATGGACAAGAGTATTCTTATAGACTTTATCATGGCAACTAGAGAGAAAGTTTCTTCAAAATCTAACCCCTCTCTTTGGGTAAACCCTTTTGCCACAAGTCTAGCTTTGTATGTCTGTACCTTACCAGCTTTGTATCGTTTTCTCTTGTAGATCCACTTACAACCAATGGATTTTACCTCTTATGGTTAATCTACAAGATCCCAGATAGAATTGAAATACATAGATTTCATTTCAAAGTCCATGGCTTTAATCCGTTGGTCTTTGTCCACATCGTTCATCGCTTGATTAAAAGACAATGGATCCTCTAAATAATCATCTGGTATGATGACTTGAGTTTCAGTTAAAGCCATGTATTGGTCAGGCTGTTGCACAACCCTCCCACTACAACGAGGCATTCTCAACTCTTGTTGAAAGACTTACTCGATAACAACTCTTGTTGATGCATTTGTTGTTTCTCTGGACATTTCTTCTATTACTAGCTTATTGCGAGGTTGATGGTTCTTTATATAATCTTCCTCTAGGAAGGTTGCATTTGTCGATACAAACACTTTATCTTCCTAAGGATCATAAAAGAAACCACCTTTTGTTTCTTTTGGGTAGCCTACAAATAGGTATACTTTTGAACGGTGTTCCAGCTTTTTATGATTTTGCATCAACACATGGGTTGGACAACCCCAAATCCTTAAGTGACGTAAATTTCTTTTACGTCCCATCCAGAGCTTGTAAGGCGTTTTAGAAACGTTTTTCAAGGGAGCTATGTTCAAAATATACACCGCAGTCCCAACTGCGTGTCCTCAAAAATAATTTGGTAACTGAGCGTAACTCATCATGGAACGAACCATGTCCAACAAGGTTTTGTTTTTCCTCTCTGCCACACCGTTCTGCGGAGGTGTGCTAAGGGCTGTGAGTTGAGACTGAATTCTATGTTCTATCAAATAGTTCTGGAATTCTATGTCCATATACTCACCACTTGATCCAATCGAAGTGTTTTAATCTTTTTACCTAATTCGTTTTCAACCTCAGCCTTATGCTCTTTGGACTTTTCAAAAGTTTCAGACTTTTGGCGCATTAGGTAAATAAGCCCATACCTGGAATAATCGTCTATAAAACTGATGAAATATTCATACCCTCCTCTTGCTCTAACATTTAGAGACCCACAAAGATCTGAATGAATAAGCTCTAGGGGTTCTTTGGCTCTAAGACCTTTTCCAGAAAAAGATCTTTTTATCATTTTACCCTAAAGACAGGAATCACATGGTGGTAATGAACTGTCTTCCAACTTGTTTATATGACTGTTCTTAACCAATCTCTCAATCCTATTAAGATTTATCTGACCCAGTCTCAAGTGCCAAAGATAGGCATTTGGAGAAATCTTCATTTTCTTATGAGTCCCAGCAATTTTAAACATCTCTATGTTCAAAACAACTTTGACCTCCGTTGGTTTTAACACGTGCAAGTTATTTTTCTAATTTTGCAGAGCAAATCTATTTACCTCCCATTTTGATGAACACTTCACCATTTTCAAAATAAACTTTATAATTTTGTTCTAGCAAACAAGAGACATAAATAAACTTAAGTCGTTTATTTTGAGTTGTAACGACTCGACCTCCTAGGACTTAGGTTAGGCTGTTACTAAAATAAATACATGCATAGGATTTGAAACGACGCTCAGTAATGTTGAAATAAATACTAAATAGACAAGAGAAGTTCAAAAGAAATTTATTAAATGCAAATTTTTAAAACAATAATTCGTAAAGACTATTAAAATATAAAAGTAACAATCCTTCATAATAAGTTTCAAACAGTAAAACTAGAAATCGAGGGTAAAATAAGGATTCTAAATTTTATGATGCGGAAGTGTAAAAACTAGTCCCAGTGGCTCGATCATGAATTCCGCTGCGCCATCGCCGGTGCATCTCTATCCTTACATGAAACATCAACATAAGAAAGAATGAGTATGAAATACTCAGTAAGTAGCCCCACCACTGGGGTCAGGTTAGACATCTATGTCCTCTAGATACCCACATATGACACATAAATACATGTAACAGACAAGAGACTGAGTCCTATCCTATTATAGTTAAGTATGCCCACAAAACTGGTGAATCCCAAAGGAAACACAAAACTGGTGAATCCCGAAGAAAAAACAAAACTGGTGAATCCCGAAGGAAAAACAAACTGGTGAATCCCGAAGGAACCACAAACTGATGAATCCCGAAGGAAACACAAAACTAGTGAATCTCGAAGGAAAAACAAAACTGGTGAATCCCGAAGGAACCACAAACTGGTGAATCCCAAAGGAACCACAAACTGATGAATCCCGAAGGAAACACAAACTGGTGAATCCCGAAGGAAACACAAAACTGGTGAATCCCGAAGGAAACACAAACTGGTGAATCCCGAAGGAAACACAAACTAGTGAATCCCGAAGGAAACACAAACTGGTAAGCATCTAACTAATTAATGAGGATATTCCCACAGTCTTAACGTGCTAAGATTCAATATTGTACAGTTCTAAAACATACATAAAAATCCTTGATACCATGGCTTCATCACATACACATAATTCTTAATCACATATTATACATCATCCATGTATAACTTACATCATAAATCCACAACATGCAAGTATGCCTCAACACCAGCAGATCAGACGTCGACATATGAAAACACATACTATCACATACTAAGTACTTAGGTGTGTATGTAAGCAAATCAGAATTCGTGCCAGAACATACTTTGATTCAGGTCATACTGTCAATCGACATGCTAACATTTACCATAACATACACTTATCATGCTAGCATACAACTAAAGCCTGGCCCGTGGACAGTTCCAGTATTAAGATTACTTACCTCAAAATAAAATTCCGATTTTTAATCCAAGCTAATGATCTCCAACCAAAAACCCCTGAACTAAGTCCCCTAATACAGAACATAACAAAAATTTTAAATTCTTGGAACCAAGATCCATACATACAAATTAAATTTTAGGATCACCAATGAACTTACCCAACGAAACTTGATCAACCAACACTCACGAGATTTCGACTCAAAATTTCCTCTTAGCAGATTTTAGATCCCAAAGGACGACGACTTGGAACCTTTGAGAAACTAAAACCAAACTCTCCATCAGTCCAACAACCAAAAGTGCCTAACAATCAACAACAAGGGTTACAACGCTTACCAAAAATACTTGTCGGACGAACTCGAATCCGCTAAACAGCACACTGTGCACTCCGAAGTACTCCAATCTTGGATCTGGATTCCAAATATAGAGATAACAAATTTTTAACCCAAAATCTAAATTGGTAATCAAACTAGATCAACCAAAATCTTGCCCAAAAATAATCAATTGCTTACTCAAAGCACAAGTCTAGTGGTGTAGGCGGGTCCTGGCGACGAACAAGGCTGGCGGCGCTGGAAGCAGCTGGCAGCGACGTGATGGGCGGCGGAGGAGAGACTCGGCTCGGAACAACTGGTTATATGAGGGTGATTAGAGGGACTAAGGCATTAACTTCTAAAAGTTGTATGGGGTTACTGTACCGTAACTCTGGGCCCGAACTCCATCTGGGCCCCGAAAAGGAATTCAGGCCCTCCGAATCTTGTGGCAGGCTCGAGAGCCGGCCCAGACGTTGGGTGGGGCGAAGAAGGTGGCTTAGCCCAAAAGGTTCTTAACCCACGGACCGGGACCCCGGCCTGAGTTGAACCCCCGCTTTTTGGACTATCGGGCGGCAGGGGGAATGGTCTGGAAGAGCTGGACCGGGATTTTGGCATGCCTGGGTTTTTTGACCAGGCAGGGCATTTGGCCCAGCCAAGAACCCTACGGACCTCGGCCGGCCGGATTAGAACAGAGCCATGGGAGAAAGATCGGCGGCGCAGGAGGAAAGCCCGTGAAGGAAAAAGTTTAGAACGGGTTGGGGGTGGGGGAGGCTTCGCCCTGGAAGGGAAGAAGGTGGGATTCCTTTTTATTTGACACAAAGAATACTAATACTAATAATAATAAAAAAAAAAAAAATAGTATAACTCTAATTAGATCCTTTCCTTAACCCACTTTATACTATTTAATTCCTTTCCTTTTTCCAAAAATAATTAATTCCTGCCATAACTTTTCAAATTGAATAATTTTTTAATAAATTCCACGACAACACTTAAATCCTCGCATTTATACTTTAAATTCATAATACCAAACATGCCCTTCAACTAAGAACAATTACTGAAAAGGGAAAAGCTTTACATTATTAATAAATAAATAAAAAGGTGTGGGATGTTACATAAGTTATGGCAGTTTTAAACATCTTTATGTTATGGAGGGAATTTGTTGCTAATGATCTGCACATAAAAATTGTTTTCCAGTTTTGCTGAACATATCTCAACACCATCTTTCAGAATAAACACTTTATTCACCGAAAAGTTGAGAGTATATTTACATTCAATCAAACACTTTACAGAAATTAAGTTCCTCTTTAACTCGGGAACAACATATACATCATGTAAAATGATAAATCTATTCTGTAAAGTCAACTGGAGGCCTCCCACTACCACAGCTGAGACGATGTGCCCGGTGCCTACTCGTATCGTCATCTCACCAGCCTCAAGCTGCCGCCAGGATCTAATCCTCTGAAAAGAAGAACAAACATGATTTGTGGCCCTAGAGTCTATAATCCAAACAGAATCATCATTCTCCACTAAACAAGTTTCAATAACCAGTAAATCACATTTACTTTGTTTGGTCTTGGCCTTAGTCTTCTTCTTCTTCTTTAACCAGCGTGGATAGTTTCGCTTCCAGTGCCCATCCTGGTTATAATAAAAACATTTTCCTTTTTCAACCGATATTGGTCACTTACCTCGCTGTGCGGTAGGTTGTGGGTTAGCCGGTGCCTTCCCCTTCCCCTTACTACCCTTCTTCTTCTTCCACTTATTAGTGTTAGAAGTAGAAGGTGCAGACTTAGTTCCTGAGGTCGAACCCAGATGAAATTTCTTAGATGATGAAGCAACATTTGTCTCACCAACGTTCTTTTCCTTGCTTTTTAGCAAGGATTAGAATGTCTACAACTCGTTGAGGAGAGTTGTAAGGGTATAATCAACTTTGCTCAGCACATCATTACTGACAAAGTGCAGGAAGCTTTCTGGCAACGTTTGCAGAATAATGCTAACCTGGCTGCCTTCGTTGATACGAGCTTGATTCATCTCTGTCACATTAAAGTGGACCATCATGTTTAGAAAGTATTCTCGAACAGATGTACCCTTCTCCATTTTGGAGTTGAAGATGCACTTGAGAGCTTCGTGCTTGAGCTGCCCAGATGGTTGTCTGAACATTCCCCTTAAGGACTCCATGATCTCACGCGCAAAGACCATAGGCTCATACTTCTTGGCCAAGACGTTGTTCAGAATGGCCAAGATGTAAGCTCGGGCCTTCTTGTTCGCCCGTGTCCATTTGTCATATGCCTCTCGAACATTTCGAGCGACAGTTTGAGTCAGAATAGAAGGACACGCCTCCGTAAGGATGAATTGGAGGTCATCGATGATAAAAATGGTATTAATCATGTTTTTCCAACCAGCATAGTTTTTGCCAGTCAGTTTGTCGGCAGATAATAGAGCTAACGTGGCGGTTGCCATTTTAAAAGTTGCTGAAAAACATGAACAAACTTAATAAGTCTATTTGCACTACTACTTTTAATACCAATTTTAGGTTTTAGCAAAATTGTTCTAATGTACCCTAAGTGAAAGACATCTATTTTGCAATGATGCCCCAGTGAGGCAGGACAAAAGTCACCGGTGAGGTGATCAAGTGCCCCTTCACTAGGATGAGACATTCTCAACCATTAGACAAAAACAACTTTTGTAACTGACTCTACCAGTCACCATTTTTTAGTCCAGAATATATTAACCTTTAACAATTCCGCGTAAGTGTAACCCCTCATTTTAGGCTCTAGAGTCCCGCCCTAATGCGCCCACCGTAGGGAAAAAACAGATTAGGACAAGAGACTAAAGTGTCCTTATCCTTTACAGGAGATCAGATAAAGAGTCATGCAAAACTGGCATCCTTTAGGGGAACACTCCCAGGGTGCTTCGAAACGATACACAAAATGTTATCTAACCTAATGAGAGAGACCATGGGATATGTTGTCACACGTCCCGCTCCCACGTACTATGAACATTCTCTTCATTCACATTGGTATTGACCTACCCAAACATCATCCTTTAGGAGGACACTCCAAGGGTGCCTCGAGGCCGAGGATAGATCTCACGGTGTGAACATTAGAGAGAAACGTATAGAAGTTTAAGTGAATTATCATATACCCCAAGTACCTCCCACTAAATGTTCTACCTAGGGATTCATTAACTTAGATAGTCTGGCTGATTTTATCTAAGTGTAAGTTTAATTTGCTAAAAAATAACTCTTGCTTTTGATAACGAAACAAGTTTGAATCAAGTCCCATTAAACAATTTAACAGACTATTATCAAATTTTCATGTATGCATCCAATCTATCTAATTCATCTTCCTAGGTAGGTTCCCAGGTAGGAGTGTTCCGTTTCCGTCAGCTTAAATACCCCAGCCTAGACAGAAACTGCCTTAAACAAAAGGTCCCTTATAGATAGATTTGATACATATTTAATCTTTTATTAGTCAATTTAATCCTATTAAACCGATTAAAACATTAAAATTATGTTTCTAATCTCATTAGAACCGTGATCTTAGATCTATTTCAATCAAAATTTAAATCTCTTTTAAAACATGATTCAAGCCTAAGTTTGCATGCATGTCTTTCTTATTAATTTTAGTTCTAATTTCCATTATAACTCTTATAAAAGGAATGAACTAAAACCATTCACATTGCTAAGCTAGACTAGGTATTTATAACTCTTACAAATTAACTTAAGTGTCATGCTTCATGTAATGTCCATTCATTACTATATATAACTCTTATATAAATTGTAATGAACCAACCATACATGCTTTCAGACACCCTTATACTATAACACTTATAATATAAAAATGCTGCATGAATATGCTTAATGCATGGATATATTATAACTCTTATATTATATGGTGCATGAGCATGCTTTAAAGTAATTTAATCATGCAAGCTACTATATTATAAGTCTTATAATATAAAGATGATACATGAATAAATGCATAACGTATGGTGGGATTTAAAACTATATGACATACTTTATGACATATAATTCAAATATACATCTCATGTACATTTAATTCAATTAATGGACCGGGACGATTAGCCTAAAAAATCGAAAATTAAATTTATCTATTATATAAACCATCGAGTTAACTGGTTCAAACAGGCGAACAGGGTCTTGAACCGCCCCGATGAAGCCTTGCTCCCTGATCGTGTAGCTTTTCCTTGTAATTGTTGAGTAACATTGGTCGAGTAGCCACAATCGTGTAACATGGATTGAGTGCCTTTGCCTATGCGATAAAGCACGAAGGCCACTCGATCGTGCAGCGCACCGAGTATTACACTGGCCTAAACGATCGAGTAGACGAAAACTATGTGATGAAGCATGATCATCCAAACGATCGAGGAGCAAGTGCCAAGTAACACTTACCGAGTGATCGGGTAGCTAGTGACTATGCGACAAAGCATGTTGACCTACTCGATCGTTTAGTGCTTGCGCCTACATGCACATGAGTATCCCATTACTCAGGTGATTGTTTCCCCATTGTTTAACGAGAAATAGTAATCTCGTAGTAGCCCCAATTGCAATACTGACGCGAGTAGCCAATGCAAGGATGATGCGGAGTAAACTCTTTACTCAATCGACGTAGCATCAGCACATGAAATCGTTTAGTTAAATGCTAACATGAATCTAGTAGGTAGACTTTATCTACACGATCGTCTAGCAAATCTAATATGATCGTTTAGCCTGGGCTACACAAATCTGACCAACCTTTGGTCATCTCTTTCTTCGAAGTAAACCGCATTCCATGTCTTAGAAGTTACATCATC
>NC_052358.1:14600343-14602999 GCF_009727055.1 Benincasa hispida
ATGCGTTTAGCCTGGGCTACACAAATCTGACCAACCTTTGGTCATCTTCTTCTTCGAAGTAAACGCAATCTCCATGCGTTTAAAAGTTCATCACACGAAGACTCTTACAAACCTCAAACACTTTGAATACAGACTCGATAACAAGTTAATATGCCTAAAAAACATAGGGGCCCTACAAATTAACCTTTGAAAATGTAAACATGAAAGTAAATAACAGAGTAATCATCCCAGAAATTCGATTAATCACATCCACAAATACATCTACACTTACAACACAATGTAGACATGCTTTAAAGCCCACAACCGAAGTAAATGCAAATCATACATCAATTGGATTTGAAATATCAGAACAACCTGGGCTCTTGGAACCAATTGAAGAAACTCCTTTCCAAAAGCACCATTGATGGAAGCAAATTGTTCTAAACCTATTGTAATGAATAAAAGCATTTTATACATACAAGAGTAGTTATGCACATATAGTAAATTACAGCATGCTTTTTCTTAAAAACCAACTAAGAATCAAAGTGACATACCTTTGAAGAACTCTTCTTCTGAATTCTCCCATTCGCCTCGATCTACACCAGTCACGCGTCCCAGCAAACTCGATCATGAGCACGAACGCAACGAACAACCGGTGCAATTTCATGAACTGTCATATCCTCGAACCCAATCGAGTAAGACTCGATCCTCGACCGTCGAACAGCAACACTTGACACTACTACTCGGTTTCCTTGGTATTCTCGGTGTGAGAATCTAGGAGGTGTGGGCTTTGTGTGAATTTGGTAGAGGGAAGGAGGAAGTATATGATCGAGTTAAACGATTAAGTAAGTGGGAGAAAGGCTAAGTCTATTGTATAGACTGGGTACTCGATCGTTTAGTAAACGAGAAGCTATCGTCTAGTAAACTCGCTCGTCATTCACTCTCTCAAAGGGCTATCGTGTATCTCTTTCTTTTCTCTCGATTGAATGTTATGCGCTTATGAAAAGTGAAAACAATTTTCACTTTTATTCTTCAGTTATTAAAACTGATAATAACTTCCCACTTCACGGTTAAAGGAGAAACAAATAACCAACCAAACAATTATCTTTTTTATTACAAATAAATATAATAACTAATTTATCATATTATATTTATAACCTATAGTTTTAATATCACGTCATATGTAATATATAAACCATAGTTCTTTTCTCCTTTTTGATATTTAATATAAATCATATTTATATTAATTCCTCCAATCAATTTATGTAATACATCAAATCAATTATATCACATATAACTGATATAATTTAATTATATCATATATAATCAAATTCCCTCTTGTTAATTTGAACATTTCAAACTAACCCAAAAACTGATTCTCAACTTGAATCTATTGAGCTACCAAGGGGACCTTATGGACCTATAGCTTGAAGCTTCAATGGTATGTGAATCACTAACTAAACTCTTTAATCACGATATCCACCATCTGTTAACTGTCGGGTGCTCCACTAAACACCGACAGTTACACTCTTCGCACTACAGATATATTTCTGTGTCCATTGGATATAACCAATCAATAGTATGATGACCCTTCATAAACCACTCATAAGTACAGTTGGGCCAATTTACCATTTTGCCCATCTAGTTACATCTAACTCCTTAGGTACCACTAATTCCTCTAATGAATAATATATCATAGTTCTACTATGAGTGAACACTTCTCAGGCCATGAGAAGGTGTGGTGCCACATTGTTCAAGTCCCGGAATCAGCCTTTAAAGGAGTAATCTATCTACTTACCCCTGCTTCGAGGAAGGAGTGAATTCCGTCTTGTGTAGCTGAGTTCCCAGCTCCCTAATCATATGAATCTCCAAAGTTGTAGGTTTGAGTCGACGATCTAGCCATTCGCACCCATGAAAATCAAAGGATCGCTCTCATAGGCAGGAGTTCCCAACTCACTCAAGATTAAGGTCATGTTACCTATGGTCATTCTAGTGAAATGAAAGTCTCTATCATGAACGACATTATATAATGAGACTAAACATTTCGTGGTTCAGTCTTATACAAACTCCTTTGTATAGGATACCCCTGTTCGCATGTTTTCACGTGAATTATTAGAATCAGACCATCTGTAGCACTTTACAACACTTGTAACATGTACAAAGCGGGTCGTATCCGTAGTGTCACTAGGATAAAGTTTCCCTCCTTTATCAATATACTACAGACCATTGGTGAATAATTAATTATTTAATTAAAGAGCTTAATTAATTATTCACGTACCGTTGGAGCTTCAAGTTACACGTCTATGAGGTCCCTTCGGTAGCTCAACGAGAATTAATGAGAATCAGTTTTTGGATTAGTTTGAATTGTTCAAATTAATTATTGTCTTTGATACATTATAATATTAAGTATTTATGAGAGGAAATATATATTTGAATATGATTCAAATGTTAATTTTATGAATTGGATTCATATTATTAAATTTAATGTAAATGTGATCTATATTAGATGTCATTGGTGAGAGAAAAGAAACTATAGGTTATATTGTATTTGATACAATGTATACACTATAGGTTATATGCTATATTTGATATAACATATAGTTTAATATATATATTATATGATAAAGTATTTATCATATAAATATAAATATATATTAAATTATTTATTAAAATAAAT